>NC_056734.1:706932139-707262139 GCF_019279795.1 Protopterus annectens
ATTTTTATCACTAGTCAAGAATATTTAGAAGAATATGTACTGTTTCATTGTTTATATTAGATAAGTTTGTATTTCATTCACTTTGTAATCTAGAATTTCAGCAAATAACACCAACTATATTTAATAATCCGTTTTGCAGAAATTGCTTTATATCTTTACATATTTTTCTAGGGATTCATTCTTGTACCATAAAATAGCATGCTTGGCAGTATTATGTAATAGTGTTATTGATCTGTGTTGATTAAATAGTTAATACCTGGCTAAGAGCAAATTCTTGCTTCTAAGTCATATGTCATCATTTACCTTGTGTCACCTTACTGTTAAGTTCTCACCTTGTCTGAGAGGTATTCCCCTGCCTACTTTAGCTATTCTTAAGTGCTACCTAAAGTGTTGTTTATTTTTACTGCCTTCATCTGTTTTTACAGTGCATGTTTTTTTTTTTCTTATTTACCATTTCCGTGAATGACTTTTCTGTTGGACTCTGTCCTGTCATAGATATTCTTTTTACATTGCCTTCTCCATTTGCATGTCCTTTCAAATAGTTAGCTATATACAGGAAATGTTGTATTCCATAGGGGATATTCAAGCAAAGTGAGTAACTCCTTTTTGCTTATTTTGCTTGGTGATATCTGTTTCTTAATAGACCATTATCCCAATAGTGTATTTGTTTGTGGAAGTTATAAAGAATTTTGATTAGCTGTTTGGTCAGAACTAGGTTGTTATATGGTTGTGATTCACTTCAAGAGTAGAGTAAAGTGAAGTATGAGTGGTGAATCTGGAAATCCATTTCAAAAACCTATAACTTCTTTGCTAGGATGATCACAGAAATTTGATCATAATTCTTTCTAGTGCATGAATCTTGACCGGCTCGATGTGCTACCAAGTATACATAGAGAGAGAGAGAGAGAGAAAGAGAAAGGAGGAGGGAGGGAGGGGAAAAAAGTGTAAGATCACTACATATTATAGAGCTGCTAATTATTTTAGTACTGCACAATACTTTGTATTACACAGGGCTTTAGTTGTTGTGCTGTACTACTAGATATAGAGAAAAAGAGAGAAAAAATCTTTAGGAGTGTGAAGTATTCACAAATCTGAAAGGTGTAACCCAAAGCTGCATCACAGACAGTGGACACAAGTAAAGGGTTTATCTAATTATTTAACAGCTTCAAAAGCTGTAATTTGTTTTGTGCTACTGCACATAGAAGTGTGGCAGTGGAAAAGTATATTACATCTTTTAAAGCTGTTTAACTTGCTGGCATTGTTCTATCATGGCTGCTCTTCAGGAATTAGCATGAGATTAGAAAATAACAGAGCTGAATGGTCTTCCTGTAACAATAAAAGTATTGGACTCCATAATCAGCTTTGAAATGTATGTTGACACATATAGATTCATAGGTTGGTACTAGCTATCAGCCTTAGGGCCTATATAAGCCTAGCCATAACAATTCCCTGTATATTTCTTCCCACAATATTTACTTCCCTGGACCCCTGTCTAGAAGGGCGACTGATGTGATCCCCGGGGTGAATTTCCTATCTCCCATCCAATCGTCAAGGTTCCTTTTGAAGAGGGCCAAGGAGGCGCTCTGCTTGACATGTATGGGCAGTCTATTCCAGAGTATGGAGAGTCTCTGGGTCAGGAACCTATCCTTCCACCATGTTTAGTTCATTGTGATGACAAGGTTTAGATCCCTGGAGGATGTGGCTCTGAGGGATTGGGATTTCTTTAAGTGGAGCATGTCCAACAGCTCAGGGTTTGACATGGCCTTGTATGTTAAGCAGAGATCACCTCTGAATAGACAATATGCCACAGAGTATAGCTGGAGTTTTTTTAGATTGTCAGCATAGGGCATCTGCTTTAGGCCTATGATTCTTTTAGTGAGGTATTTCTGTGGCCTTTCCAGATGTTGCAGATGTCTTGTGAGGTACATACCAAATGGGGAGTTGTACTCTATAATGGGTCTAATGAGGGATGAGTACAGTGGGAAAATGACCTCCTTTTTTCTGGATGAAAAGCCCTTAGTGATGAGGTGTACCAAATAGAAGGATTTCCTGACTGTTGTGGCAATGTGGTTATCGAAGGTGAGACTGCTGTCCACCTATGTCCCCAAGTCTCTCATCACACTTTTGATGTTTAGTGTACTGCCACCTATGTGGTAATTCATGGGTACATGATTTTTTCCCAAAGGGGATAACTATACATTTCTTGGCATTAAGCTTGAGCCCATGACTCTGGCACCAAGCATCTGTTTCTGTAAGGCCCTTTTGTAGAATATCCACATCATTTAGGGATTCAGTAATGACTCCCAGTTTGCAGTCGTCTGAGAACTTTGTTAGCCAGAGTCCCTTAGTGTTGGCCTGTACTTCATAGAAGTAGATGCCAAACAAGAGTGGTCCCAGGACTGAACCCTGAGGTACTCCACTTGATAGTAATCATTTTGGAAGGAAGTACTACCTGCAGGGTTTATATCTGTATACATTCACACATGCATGTAAAAAATAAATAAAAAGAGACAGTTCTGACAGTGAACCCAATTTAACTTTGGGGTAACTTGTGTATCTTTCCCTTTTCTTGGAGAAACTGTTTCCATCATTGTTTTCTGTCACTTGCCTTATGTTTTAATATCTCAGTAATAACACTAACAGATGTTTCTAAACTACCTAATATTGTTAATAGTTTCCTGTATGGAATATTTTTGCCCCACTACCTGTTGACCATATATGCTATCACCCTGACCTCTACCCATTAATTCCCGTGTAAGGTGAGAAGTGATTACGGAGTGGCTGTCATGCAGTCAGCCATACCTCTCAATCTCTTAGAGCAAAAAATCTGGACACAACCATAAATAATGGGGGAACAAGGGCCAAAAATAGGGACACTTTTTTTTTAAAATATTGCTCTTATAAACTTAAAAAAGATGATAAAAGAACAGGTTTTCCATTAGCATGAATTTTCTGAAGAGTATGGAGTCTGAAACTCAAATGCCTGTCATTATTTTCTGACTTCCATCTTAAATGATTTGTAAATCATTTGCCAGAAAACCAAAAATTTATGAGGAGCAGACCAAAAATATGAGGCATAAATCTGGACGTTTTACGAAAATCTGGACAGTTGAGAGATATGCTGAGGCAGCCATCAAGACATTTTTGCTATGCAGCCCAAAGTTCCTCTAACATACTGTGTAAGTACTTAAGGAAGGAGCATGCTGTGGATATGGACTAAGGCCATCTCTCACTTCTGCAAGTTACATATCTTTTTAATCTTTCCACCCTGACCTTGAGCATATGGCTTCTGAAGGTCTCTGGATATGCATTAGCAAAAAATGTTCTGCTCAGCACATCCTGCAATCTAATCTCACCTCCGAGATAGGCATGCTGGCATTGTTTCTTCACTGCACATCATCCCCAGATGACTGCCCCATCACCTGGGATGCTATCTGAATCATAGTCAACTGAAATAAAGTCAGGTCTCTCTCCCCTTATGCAAATGAAATAATATATAATGGATTGTATTGACATTTTAACCTAAATTATTTTGAGACATTTCATCTCATATCACATATTCTCCCTAATTTGTTAACCAAACAAGATCACTTTTTAAGATTTGTATCACAACTTCATGACATTTCTCATTCCTGCACATCTGAAAATACAAGAGAGCTAGAATCATGTCATCAGCTATGTTTTACAATATGAGGGTTTAATTTAAGAAATGGAACAATCTGCATGACAGTTCCACAAAGTTATTCATTGCTTTCAAATTTAACAATAGAATTCAAATTTAGAGAAAAGGTGATCCTGGACATTGTGATGAAAACACACAGGCAAAGACATGGTTGATACCATGTCTTAGCAGGTAAAAAATATAGCCCTGTTACTTTGTATCTTTTGTAACCTATTGTTGAAGAATCACTCTGATTTCTAGTGTTGTAGTAACTTGAGTTTCTTCAGGTACAAATGTCTACTCCAAAATGAGTTTCAACTTATTTACATTACCTTACATTAAACTGATGGTAGAAGGAGACAATAAACTATCTAGGTTGGCCTTTTTAGACAATATGCCTATGCATTATATCCTTTTAAGTACCTTAGCAGGCTTCTTGTCTTCCATCCCAACCTTCTCCCTACACTTTTCCACCGATCCTCACTCTCTTGATGCCTATGTGGATTCCCTTTCCACTCCCCATACTCCATTCCATGGTTTCACCAACTGTTCTGTACAAAAGTAAATTTAAAGGTCCAGGAAGCAGTCAAGCCTCACAATCTGTTGCCAGTGAACCATACTTCACCCTCTGTCCATCTTGTTCAGAATAATAACTTTTAGTTTTAGATGAGAAGAGTTTAAACTCCTCTTATGTCTGGCTATATTTTTACCTCCATCCCATAGAGGTTTCTGGTAGCTTTCCACCAAATTATTTCTAGTGTGATGTCTTTTACCTTTTATAGCTGCTAGGAACTGCACATAAGACTCAAATATGGTAGGAACAAGGCCCTGAAGAGTAGAAGTATTACCTTTTTAGCTTCTGGAACCTGTAAATCTGAGGAGAGACCCTACTGTTCTGTTTTCTATAGACAGTATCCTCATATTCTGCTCCCAGTGGTTTAATTCAGGGGTGATCAATGCTCCCAGATAATCCTTATTTTTTGATATTAGTTCTACTCCTTCCAGATGATACTTCACACCAGTAGAGTTATGATCTGAGTGTAGTACTTTGCATTTGTTTGCACTGAACTTCAGCTACCAACTTTCTACCCTTTTGTACAGCCTTTCCAAATCCTTCTCCCCCAGTCTTCTACTGATTTATCAACCTTTGTGTTATCAGAAAAGAGGTCCATCCTGTTTTCTTATCCCTCAGATATGTCTGAAATTAATACATAGAAGATAGAGGGGAGGCCCCTATGGTACTCCACTGGTCAGTTCACTTAATTCATGATATTGCCCTTGTCACCTCAGTCCTGTGCATCTGCCATTCAATCAAGCTGCTGTCCAGTTTCTCTGTCTTATAGCCCAACCCCTCAAGTTTTCTTATTAGCCTTGTGTAGGACAGAGTCAAAGGATTTGCTGAAGTCTGTGTAGAATATACCTACTGCTACTCCCCTGGCAAGTTTACCTGTAATCACGTTATAAAAGTGGATCAGGTTTGGCTGACAACTTCTGACCATGAATTAATTTTAGATTCTGTTCAGGTGATTGTTGTCCTCTGGAAATTCTACTAGTCTTCCCCTCAGGATCCTTTCCAAGACTTACTCTGCCTATGTTCCCAATGAGCCTATAGTTTCTTGGATTGTTTTCCTGTCCTTTCCTTGTACAACAACACCAGAAATGCTGTTCACCAGACCTGTAGTACTTCTGTCATAGTCAGTGATCTGCCTCTCTTTAAAATGATCTGTTTTCCCAAATGAACAGTTTTGGGGCCGTAAATAGCACAAGTAACAAAAAACTGAAGGTAATGCTACTCAGTGCCAGAAGTCTAAACCTCAAAATGCATGCACTCGAGGCACTCCTCAGTATGGAGAAAATTGATATATGTGCAGTAATAGAAACCTGGTTTAAGGCCTCAGAGAGCACCCCAGCACTACCAGGCTACAACTCATACCATTCATTTCGGCCACAGAACCCGGACCGAAATACAAAAGGCAGGGGTGTATCCATATTCATCAAGGATACCCACAACTCCAGGTTAGTGACACAGCACGATGCTTCAGAGATCATCCACATGCAATTAACAATGGACAAAACTGCAATTCAAATTGTAGCTTGCTACAGATCACCCACCATATCCCAGGACACCCATTCCGTGTTTCTGGAAACACTGGGAAACATAAAAGTCCTACAAAACATCCTAATATTAGGTGATTTCAATTACCCAAACATTAACTGGGAGAACTACTCAAGTACTAACTCCCTTGCCCAACATTTCCTAGAATATATAAACTCAAATGCCCTGAATCAACTGGTTAACACTTCCACCAGAGGTAACAACATATTGGACATGGTCATCACCAACATGTGCGACCAGTGTTCCATACCGGAGGTCAACACCTCGCTGGTTAGATCTGACCATAAACAAATCACTCTGGATATCCACATTCCGCACCCACCCCTGGTCAAGGAAGCCACCATGAAAAACTTTTCAAAAGCAAACTTCACGTTACTTAAGACCGAGGTGGAAAGTTTCAAAGACCCCATGCTAAAGGATAACGCTGTCCAAGCTGCAGTATTTTTTACTAATGCATTCTATGGGCACCTACAAGAATGCATGGATCGTGCTTTCCCAAGCAAAACCAAGACTCACTCCTCCAAGAAAAGGAAACCAGTCTGGTGGACCCCTGCTATAAACAAGATATACAATAGAAGGAGGAAACTAGTGCAGAAAAGAGTAAAATCCCAAGAAGGGAAAGCATCCCTGATCAGTATCAGCAAGAAAATATGATCCCTCATAAAATCATCCAAGGCTAGCTTTGAAAGAAAAATTGCCAAGGGCTCCAAAGATAACCACAAGGTATTCTTTAGCTATGTCAAGAATCTAAGTGGCAATGCTCAGATCTGCTCGGAGTAAGTGCAGAATGGCACAAAATACACTGAACCGACCGATATCGCCAACATCCTGGCAGACAGGTTCAGTGCAAACTTCACCCCCCTCTCACCCCCAAAAGGGCCCATAACCATACCAGAAGAATGTAGAGCCCCTGAAATCACAGACATTCAGGTTAAAGCAGCCCTCTCCAAAGCCAGAAACACATCATCAATGGGACCGGACGGTGTCCCAGGCTGCGTCCTACACGAGCTCAAAGATGAACTAACCTAAACACACTGTTCAAACTCAGCCTCTCTACAGGCTATGTACCCATAGAGTGGCACACAGCAAAGGTTATTCCACTCCACAAAGGTGGAGCCACAACAGTCCCAGGGAATTATCGCCCTATAAGCCTGACTAGCTTGGTCTGCAAGGCTATGGAGCTCATCATCATTGAATTGAACTCATTAACAGAGATATTGGGAACCTCCAAACACTGGACCCTACCCAGTTTGGCTTTGTTAAGGGCAGATCATGTCTCCTAAACCTGGTGGACTTCTTTGAGACAGTTACCAAGGCTATAGATGAGGGAAAGGTGGTACACACAGTCTACCTACACCTTGCAAAGGCCTTCAACACCATTCCCCATTCTGGTATTATAGACAAGCTCACCAGCCTGAACATAAACCCCTACGTCACAAGATGGGTTGCCAACTGGCTCACGGACAGCACCCACATGGTGAGAATTGCGGGATCTAGGTCTGACTCTAAACCGGTTACAAGTTGCATTCCCCAGGGCTCAGTCCTAGGACCCCTCCTGTTCGACATATTTCTCAGAGGTACAGGCAAGCAAGGGAGGACTATGGCTGACCAAGTTCACAGACGATTGCAAACTAGGGGCTGTAACTGACTCTCTAGCTGACACAGACATCCTCCAAAAGGGTCTTACTGAGACGGATACCTGGTGTCAAAATCATGGCCTCAAGCTAAATGCCAAAAGATGCATAGTCATCCCCTTTGGAAAAAACAAAGTACCCACAAAACTACCACATAGGTGGTAGTCCCCTAAATACGGAAGGCGTAATAATGAATCTGGGGACCCAAGTAGATAGTAATATCTCCTTTGATAATCACATTGCCAAAGTGGTTAGAAAATCCTTCTATGTGGCCCACCTAATCACAAAAGGGTTCGCATCTAGATAAAAAGAGGTCATTGTGCCCCTCTACTCATCACTCATCAGACCCATCATAGAGTACAACTCCCCATTTGGGATGTACCTTACAAGACATCTGCAACAGCTGGAAAGACCATAGAAGTACCTCACCAAGAGGATCACTGGCCTCAAACAGATGCCCTGTGCAGCTCGACGGAAAAAAACTCCAGCTGTACTCGGTTGCATACCGCCTACTCAGAGGTGATCTCTGCCTGACATACAAGGCCATGTCCAACAGAGAATTGATGGACATGCTCCACCTAAAAAAAAACATATCACCTCGAGCCACATGCTCTAGGGATCTAAACCTCACCACAAAAATAAATAGGACATGCTGGAGGGATAGATTTCTGTCCCAGAGACTTCCCATACTTTGGAACAAGATTCCAATCTACATTAGGCAGAACTCCTCGCTAACACTCTCCAAGAGAAACCTTGATGAGTGGATGTTAAACAGAAAGTTTACCCCGGGGATCACTTCAGTGGCTGTGCTGGACAGAGGCACAGAGAACTAATCTAAGGGGGCGGCGAAAGCCAACACATTCTGGCTAGGCTTATAAATGCCTTCAGGCAGATAGCCTAGTACCTACCTATGAACCTAAGAATTGAAATTGAATAATTACTAGCTATTAGATTGTTGTATTGTTTGTGAAGAAAAAAGTATTTCATTGTTTAATAGAAGGTAATCTCTTTGGGTCTCAGAAAATAGGCAAGATGTGGAAAATTACACATCTTT
This sequence comes from Protopterus annectens, assembly GCF_019279795.1. Lineage (NCBI taxonomy): Eukaryota > Metazoa > Chordata > Ceratodontiformes > Protopteridae > Protopterus > Protopterus annectens. The sequence goes on from NC_056734.1 coordinate 706,940,605, forward strand.
AACATCTTAAAATTCATGGTGGCTTATGAAAAGGTTGGACCATTACTTACTTGGTAGCCAGTCAGGTAATTTAATGTTCTCTTCCAAGCAACAGAACAATACATTTTATAGAGCCAATTAAAAAGCACCCAGAAGTTGTGTAGATTTTTAGAAAAATCATTGGAAATCACTGGGAGACTACATTGTAAGTAAGCTTGATACATATGCCTTTCCTGATAGCAACTGTGGCCTGTGGTGTAAAGGACCTGGAAAATTTCCAGTTCCAAAAAAATGTTTTATTGATTTTAACTTTAATTTGCTCAAGGTGAAACCCTATAGAAAGACAAGGGTCTAAGTAAGTGTCCACATATATGAAAGTTATAGTTTACTGTACGTGTAATGTAATCTGAGAAATTTTCCACCTTATGGAACTAAGTTTCATAGGGCAACTGTCAGCACTGCCATACTTTCTTTCCAGTTAAGAAATGGTTGTCTGGTTTACAGATGTGTTAGTGAGTTGTCAGGGTAATTTGGTGAGATGGGGAGGAAGATGTTTTAAAAATATCAATACTGTTTGCATGTTCAATGATCTTTAAAAAGAGAAGGCTAGTGTGATGAGAAATGATAAAAAAATGTGAAAAGAAGAAGACAAAGAACAGGGCCATGGAGAAAATAGCTTACATTAGCTTTTAGAGATAAATAGGGTCCCAATATGAACTGAAATTATCTTATTTTGAGGCAACCATCAAACTACTTAATAATTCCTGGATCAAAATCTAAAGAAGGCATAGAAACAGACATCATATTGTTACTCACAAGCAAAAAAACTTAGTATAATCAAAAAAATATGTACCTGCATGGAGCCTGTCATTCATAGCAAAAACAATTGAATAATTCAGGCTCAGTAAAGATTTCTGAGTGTTTCTTCCAGAAGTGAAGCTAGTTTGTCAGTACTTTGGCCAAAGAAGTTAAAATAAAGATGTGGTTTGTAGTTTGATGTACAGCAGTGTTGGGGGGGGGGGGGGTTTCTTTGGAAGATAAAAGACTAAAAGGTGTTTTCTAACTGGAAATAAGGAAAGAAAGATATTTTTGACATAGACATACGAAAGAAAGCTATTTTGACATAGACATATGGTAAAATATGAAGTAAGGCTCTGTCAGTGAAAGCTTTACAGACTTTTAAGCAACCAGGGAAAAAAATCCCATTACTGACTGGACTACCATGATCCAGAAGGTTGCCCCAAAGCTGAACAACTTGCTGTAATGTCACTTTCTTGTAGCAGAGGTGGGGAAAGCGAAAGCTTGTAGATGTACAAGTATTCATAGGTTAGCCATAAGCTAGCTGCCTATTCAGGTCATTTTAAGCCTAGCCAAGTTCGCTTTTGGTGCTTGAAATAAGTATCCCATTTGGTGTTAGACTGGTTTACCCATCCCATGATCGATAATTATATGTTACTCCTATAGGGAATAATGGGTCTATTTTATATATTAGAATGCTTAAATGTTTGAATCACTAAAGACTGAACTTTAGTGATTGAACATTTAAATGTCTGAATATATTAAAAAAATAAAAAAAATAAATAAACAAAAGAAATTAAAACTAAAGGGTGTAAGCAGGGGGCAAGCACCCCTGCACCCCCACACCTCTGCTACTTAAATATACCAACTCCAAGATCACTCTACAGTGTAGGGAATGGGAAATATTCAATTTCCGCACTGTAGCACATTGACGTGCGATCTCAGAGTTAGTATAATTAAGTAGCGGGGATGTGGGGGGTGCAGCCCCCCACATGGGAGGTGCAGGGGAGCTTGCCCCCCTGCTTAAACCCTTTACTTTTACTTTTTTTATTAAATATTAATTTTTAATATATTTGAACACTTAAATGTTCGATCACTAAAGTTCGATCTTTAGTAATTTGAACATTTAAGCGTTCTAATATATAAAATAAACCCGGAATAACTGGGATCTTACAATGTATAATTTGAGGGGACCCATGCATGGGATAAAGTATTTAGGAGCTGCCTGAGTCTATTAGTAGTTGCACTTAACTACATGGATAGGAATGAGCTTTGTTTTGCATGGATGGGGAGTCTGTTCCAGAGCAATGGTATCCAAGAGAAGCTCATAAGGAAGTGATAACTTTTGGGAAATGTAGTCTTTTCAGTAATATTGCTTACCTCCTTTCAGGATCCTTCTAGGTTAAGAATTTGGATTGTTTTATCCCTGTAAAATGACTGCATTACTTTTTGTTAAACTTTTTTTTTGTATTTTGGTTCTCAGAGTAATAATGTGTGAGCTAGTTTAAAAGGAAGTTTTTTTTTTTCTTTTTTGCAGGAGGACCAAGCATCTTTCCTTAGTTTCAGTAGCCGATGAATTTTTTTCACTATTCATCTTTCTGTGTTATATTTCCTTTTTCTTATAATGAGAGGGAAGAGTTTATTCCAAAGCATTAGGTTAGGAAGAAAGACTAAAGCATTTTGTACAATAGAGTACTGAAATACTGGCGACTAGTCAGTCCTGAAGAATACAGAGTTCATGACAAAGGACCTAGATCTAAGAGTGAAAGACACTTGGAATTTTAGATCTGTTATAGGAGAAAATGAATGGTCTGTGGTCATTATGAAGAGGCAGTGGTCAGATTATATATTCTTTTAAGATTGTTAGTATAACCACAGCCAGACATGAATGATTGCTTATTGAAACATTTGCCCTAGCTAATTCATGAACCCCCAAGGTCAGATTGGATACCTAATAGATCCCATCTAAGTGGCCCAAAAAGATTGACATTAAAGTCTCCAAGGTGAAGCTAATTTATTTTGTGTAAAATTTTGTTTCGCTGACTGGGTTGGCTCAATTGGGCAATGCCTATTTTCATAGGCAATGTGGGAACATGTATATAAAAAAATATATATGTACACACACACACACACATATATATATATATATATATATATATATATATATATGTGTGTGTGTGTATGTGTGTGTGGATCCATGTCAGATCCACAAAAACACACATAACCGACAACCGGATCACCGTGACAAGATCGCCGACACAACACATTCCTGACAATGGTAAGTATATGTATTACGGAACGGAATGTATTCCCATGTCCGCAATACAGTTTAAAAACAAAAATAAACATGTGTATAGCAGGGGGGCAAGCCCCCCTACACTCCTCATGTGGGGGGCTGTGCCCCCCCACACCCCCCTACATAAATATACCAACTCCAAGATCGCACCACATTGCAGAAATGGGAATACATCCCATTTCCCATTACTCACCATTGTCAGGGATGTATTCTGTCGGCGATCTCATCTCAGTGATCCGGTCGTCAGTTAAGTGTGTTGTTGTGGAACTGATAGGTTCCCATATATATATGTATGGGTCTACCTGAAAACACCAAACACTGATAATGCCGACAACGAGATAACCGACACCGGAAGATTGACAATGGAAATGACCAACGATTGAAAACCCCGATGCTGAGAACACCGACATGTTAAGGTAAGTGTGTGATAGTGACGGACGTTAGGGTCAGGGTGCGGGTAAAGTAAGTGTGCGATAGTGACAGACTTTAGGGTTAGGGGCGGGTTAAGTGAGTTAGGATTAGGGTGCAGGTTAGGTGAGTGTGCGATAGTGATGGACCTTAGGGTTAGGGTTTGGGTTAAGGTTAGTGCATAGATAGTTGTGTATGTAAGGTTTAGTGTAGGTTTGTAAGGTTTTTGGTGTGCTTGTGTTGTGTGTGTGTTTTACTGAAAAAGTATTTGTTTTGTTTTGTTGATTGTCAGGATTGTGGTTTGTCGGGCATGTGAAGTAACATAAAAGTCAGAAATGGATCAATGGGGACTGTCTTCAAGGAATGTTTTACTTTGGGGACATCTGGGGCATCATCAGGAACAAGAATGGATACTCTGACATGTTCTTTAGTATGAACATTTTCTGGGTTGCTATAAGATCTAGAGTCTGTATCACAGGTATGCTGCTGTGATATCATTTCTGATACAGGAATATGTCTATGGTTTCTCCTGTACTCTCTACCCTCAGATTCCTCTAAGTAGGATCTTGCCTCGGTACGTATACCTCTCACTTGACCAATTTGATCAAAGCCTTTCACTGTTTGCATCCTCACTGTCTCTCCTTCTTTTAAAGGACGAAGAAATCCCGTCATTTTATCATAGCTAGACTTCTGAGAAGAATGCTTCTGTTGTTTTAAGCATTAGGCACCAACAAACTAATAGGCAAGGTTGTTCTGGTTTGCCTAAATAGAAGCCTCTGAGCAGGCAAGCCAAGTAGATTGTCACTGGGTATATTTCTAAGACTGAGTAAATTCAAGAAGATATCGGTATTGTCACTCTTTGATCTCCCCAGTAATTTCTTTGCATTTTGTACTGCATGTTCAGCAAAGCTGTTTGACTGAGGATATTCTGGACTGCTAGTAACATGGATAAAGTCCCATTCTTTTGCAAATCCCTGAAACAATTGACTGGTAAAGTGAGACCTGTTGTCAGAAATAACTGTGTGGGCTAAGTAATGTTGACTGTTCCGCTCAAATATGTCATTTGCTACCGATGACCAAGGTAGTTCAGGAATTTGGCTTAGCTGATGCGGCTCTTTTTCAAATGTGTCTTAGTACTGTTGCACACTGAACTAGAAGAAAGCACTTTATCAATGTCTTTTACTAGAGAAGGCCAAAATAGTAGTCCTCTCATCCTTCATTTGGTTGAATCGGAACTTGGGTGGCCACATTGTAAAGTCTGAATGTTTTCACATTGTAAGGAAGTAAGACCAATAACATTTGGACCTTTGAAAATGACCCCATCTTCCAGCAGCTTCTCATGTCTGTATGTAAAGTAAGATTGTACTTCTGGGGGTACTCAGGATTGCTGTGACGGTCATCCTACATTGATGAAGTGGTTGAGCTTTTACAAAATTGGATCAGTCTTTATATGATCTCTCAGCTTATCAAGTCTAATGGTTGAAAAATTATGTACTTCCATGACATCATAGTCAAAATTCTCTGCATCAAGCTGTTCTGTGGTATTTCTGGGCAATCTTGATAAGGTATCAGCCAGATAAAGAAGTTTACCCTTTATATAGACCATTTTGAAATTGTACTTTTGCAATTTGAGCATCATTTTTTGTATTCTTGCTGGAGCGAAATGCATAGGCTTTTTTAGAATAGTGACTACAGGCTGATGGTCAATTTCTATCTGGACAGCTCAGCCATAAATATAATCATGGAACTTCGAACATGCAAACACAATTGCCAAAAGTTCCTTCTCAATTTGAGCATACTGCATCTCAGTTTGGGTAAGAGTTCTAGATGTGTAGGCAACACAACACAAAAGAATAACTGTACCAAGACCGAACTTTGAAACATCACAGGAAAGAACTACTGGTTTGTGGACATCATAGTATATTAAAGTAGGTGGGTTAGCAATTTGCTGTTTGAGGTTATCAAATGCTCTCTGGTGTTGTTCTAACCATGCATAACCATGCAACATTTTTGCATGTCAGCTCTCTTAAAGGCACTGATAACTCACTAAAGTCAGGGATAAATTTGCCCAAATAGTTAACCATACCAAGAAAACTCTGTAGGGCTTGGACTTTGTCTGGAGCTTGCATCTCAAGAATGGCTGCTTGCTTGGAATGGTCTGGTCATAAGCCTGTACTGGTAAATAAATGACCTACATAAGTAACCTCTTGTAATCTGAATTTGCACTTCAGAGGATTGAGCTTTAAGTTCACTTCAAGTAATCTGTCTAGGACTTTCCTGAGGTTTCTATCATGTTCTGCTTCACCATTACCACCAACTAGTAAATATTAAGCATTATTGCACACAGGAAGCCTGAAAAAAATTGCTCCATTGCACACTGAAAGACTTCACTGGCAGAATTTATTCCAAAAGGCATCCTGAGGAATCTGTATCTACCAAATGGGGTACTGAATGTAGTCAGTAGTGAAGATTTGTGATCAAGCATCACTTGCCAAAATGAACTCTTTGCATCTAAGACAGAAATAACAGTGGCATTTGGCATGAGGCTTGCGATCTCCTCAACTGTACGCATAGGATGATGAGGTTTTTTTAATGCCTTGTTCAAGTCTCTTGGGTCAATGCATATTCTGATTTCATCTGAATTTTTCTTATGAGCAGCTATCATGGAAGACAACCACTCAGTTGGTTCTGTGACTGGACAAAGTACACCTTGCTGCACCATTTTGTATAGCTGGGCCTTGACTTTGTCCTGCATAGCTATTGGAACTCTTCTTGCTGGCCTGACCACTGGACTGACCTCTGGGTCTAACTTCATGGAGTACTCAACAGAAAGTTTGCCTAGCTTGTCATCAAATACATCAACATGCTCTGAGAAAATAGCATCAGTAAAGCTGGAACTGGGACATGTGCTTACATGATGCACTTCTTTGGTAAAAGAAAGCATTTTTATTCTCAAACTGTCTCTGAGACCGAATAATGACTGCACAGGTCTTCGGACTACATAAAATTGCAGGCTGTAACTGTTCCCAGCAGAATAGCATGAAAGCATTACTGAGCCTTTGCTTTGAATCTATTCAACTCCATAAGCAACAAGCTTTGCACAATTGCCCACATTAAGTTGCTCACTAGCCCTCACTTTAGCAAATGTTTCTCTGACATTACATTACACTTTGAACCAGTGTATACTTTGAGTTCTGTGGCTTTATCATTTATCAAAACAGTAGAAAATACTTTGGTCTTTGCCAATAAATCTACTGCATCGACCTTTTCACCAACCTCTGATACACCATCTACATAGAAAGTAGGGTTGCAGCTCTCTATATGATTAATCTGCTTTTTTGAGTGACCTTTCTTAATAACTGAATGAGGCTTGCCTTTACAAAACTTTTGAAAATGGTTCTATTTTTACACTTGTGGCATTGATGACAAAATGACAAGTACTTCTGTTTTTTAGATTCATGGTTGGCACCACAATTACAACAGTTAACAATACGACTTGACTTGGGTTGTGCTGACTCACTGTTGTACTGTACTGAGCATGCCCTTTCTACTGAGCTGGTCTTGGAACTTGCTAGAAAGCTATGGGTTCTTCCTGCCAGACCTGCAGGGGTTGCTGCTGCCATGTGCTTAGGCCTGTTTCTGCTTGCCATGTGTTGCATGCTGTCTATGTTTGCTCTACAGGCTGTTGAAACCATGCTCTTATCACTTGCAAGCATATTTGTGTGCCTTTCTGTGAGCTCATGGATTTGACAAATCTCTGTGGCTTTACGTAATGTTCAATCACTGTCACAAAACAAAATCTTTCTCACTGCAGCACTATTAACACCACACACAAGCCTATCCTTTATTAATCATCTTTCAGGTCACCAAATTTCCACGTTTTAGCCTTATTTCTCAAATCAGTGATATAAGCTGCAAAAGTTTCACCTGGCCTTTGGTCTCTTGTATAAAATAAGTGCCTCTCTAATCTAACATTTGTCTGGAGGTTGCACGTTTCTGTAAATGTACATTTTAATCACTTTGGGTCCTCTCTTGATTGAGCCAGTACCACAATATGATGGTTCCCACCCTCTCCTGCATGTATTTCTAGTGCATACATAAATGAACGCTCTCTTTCAATAAATTCTGACCCAGCTAAGTTAAGCAAAATGAATGCCCTTGTATGTGCATCTTTGTCAGAAAAAGCTGCTTGGATGAAAATATCGTACTCCTGCTCAGATACTCTCCAATGTTCTGCTATATTATGATCAAACACGAGTGGACCTGGTCTGTGAAATGTCTCTGCCATATCAACACAAAGAAGTGAAGGAGCTTGAAATTATGTACAAACATACACACATAAATATATATGTGCCAGAACGTTATGCCAGTACTTGTAGTTAATAGCATAAAAAAATCTTTGAAATAACTGCACTTTGCCAAATAAGTCTCCGTAGCACAAGAACACTTTGAAATCACTGTACTTCGTGAAACCACTCCTTATCAGTTGAAAAAATACTTCAAAATGACTGTACGTTGTGAATAAACTGTGCATGGGAGAAAGAGCTCAGAGTAAGAAACATTTCAAGATGAATGCACTTTGCAAATAAACTGTACACAGCACAAGAATCTTTCAGAATGGCTGTACTTTGCAAAATAACCCTGCACAGTGTAAGAAACACTCTGAAATTATGTCTTTCTATGAATAAATGCACACAGCACAAGAAAGTTTTCAAAATGGTTGTACTTTGCACTTTGAAATATAACTGGACTTTGCACAAAGCATACTCTTTGAAATAATTGCACCATAATAAAACAGACAGTCTGCAAACATTTTGCACACTCTGAGATACTTCGAAAAACTCTAGTTATGCTTTGAATGGCTTCAGTCAATGCAAAATAGTAGTCTGTGCCCAAAACATGATCTTTTACTAAAAAGCATGCAGTTGTCTTGCTTTTTAAGCTTAATTTCCCCTTTTATTGTACTTGTTATGTCCTTTTAATCTCTTATCATGTATATTATACTTTTCTTGTGTCCGTTTTACTTTAAACATGCTCGTTATGCAAACCAAAGGTAATTCTGGGCCCCATATGAATAGTTTTTCTAGTTTTATCAAATATCATGGTTTAAAACATTTCATTTAATTAATAATGCAGTCTGTGCCTTTTGCTTGCTGAATAATACATTTTTGTGCTACTCGTTTGATTAATAATGCTTTTTGTGCCTTATAAATGAACCATTTCATTTTCTTTGCCAGATACATCATTTGTGCAGTTTTCTTTACCTTTAGTTCATTTCTGACCCTTTTTTGTTTGTCTGACCTCCGTTTCACTCAGCATGCTTAGTCTGCCTTCACCTTCAACTCTACACTTCATGGCTTGAAGAAGTTGTTCTTTTAATCCCGGTTCTGACATCATATCAATCATCTGGTCAGGATAAAACAGACGAACATTCGTGGGTTCAGTTCAAGCAGCTTTATTATACACAAACACTTAACTTAAACTTAAATAAATGTATAACCAGACTGACTACCACTACCACTCTCATACATGTTAACACTCTGGCTGTTCTCTCAAAATGGCACTGCTGCCTGTACATGCTAAGTATTTATATGCAAGTGCTACATCTGGAAATACTTCTTAAAGGTACATGCATACACTCTGATCTGCAGTAACTATATGAATGAATCAGAAGAGGTCAGAAAAAATAGAGGAGAGAGATTAGATATGCAATTCAAAAAGAAACAATGGGAGGAGATATGTATGGCTCCCAAATATGCAACAAAGTCTAGAAGATTTAGGATTTTTGCCTGGAAATGTTTGCATAGATAGTTTTATACCCCAAGCAGACTCCAAAGAATTTTTCCCCAGGTAGATGACAAATGCTGGAGGTGTGCTGGGGAAGAAAGAGGTAACCCGAAAGATGTTTTGGGAGTGTAATGAACTGGTAGACTTTAAAAAATCTGTACGGAGTATTTTTTAAGGAATAGTGGAGAGAAAATGAGTGCAACTAAGGAAATTATCTTTTGAGCTAGGACAGAGGATCTGAATTGCTAGACAAAGTAAGCCCGTGTTAAGTTTAATTCTGGTGGCTGCCAAAAAGCAATTACTAAAAATAGAAATCATTTATACCAACTACACTTGAAGTAGTGAATATTGTAACAGAGATAAAAAAACACAGAAAATGGGATCATTAGAAAAGGGTACGAGTAAATTGTATAACAAAAATGGAAACTGTGAGAACAATACATGCAGAAAAATGTTTTGGAGGAGGAATGAGGTTTAAGAGACGGCAGGGATTGAATACTTTATGTAATGTTGCTTTAAGCATACATCACATATATTGTTGTATATTGTATAATGATTGCACATATGAGCTTGTTAGTATGGTTTGATTACTTTTATATAAATGCAAGTTTGCGTATGTCACAAATGATAATTCAATAAAGGTGTTTAAAAAACAAATATAAAATGCACTATGCTATGCAAATGTATACAACAGAAACAGAAATATAAATGTAAAAGTTGTAAGCAAAAATATGTGCATGTGTTGTACAATTCAGTGTGAAGTCAATGTCATTATACATTTCATGATTGAGGAATCTGTAGCAGCATAAGTATATAACACATAAGTAATACATTTTAGGGAAAAGCAATAGATTAAAATAAATTCTGGATATAAAGTTTTGCAGAAAGTGAAAAGGAAGAAATGTTAGATTGTGTAATTATAGCTTTAAAAGATCTGACTGCATGTCTAAAATGGCTAAAGAAATTGTAGTGCATCACTCAAATATTTGGAACTAATAATCACCTTGCAGCACTTCAGTTTGACAGTTCTGGCATGTTATTATCAACACTGAAGATAAATAAATGTAAATTGGTCTGTATGCCTCCAAATATAATCCTTTAGAACATTAATACATTGGAAAATATTCTCTCTTGGATTGCCGCAGTGTTGAAGCAGTACATTATAGTAACAGAAGCTATTAACACAGATTGGCTCTCAATAGACCCCTCACAACATAAAACCCTCAACATTACACTATTAACCTCTATGGATGTATTCAGCTAATAATATAATCAACACTCATAGGTAAAAGATCCTGCAAAGCAAGTACAGTAAACTCTCAGTTAACTGGAACTTAAGCACTCAGTACTCTCAAGCAACCGGCAAAAATATCATAGAAATACAGCACAATTTTCATGTGTTGCACTTTCTGTCCCCTCCCCACCACAGAAACATAACTTGTGTTTTTGGAGTTTTAGATTTTTAAAAAGGAAGATATGAATACATTCCCTCTCTCCCAACCTGAGAACAAGTCAAACAAAACAAGTAGTATAGGGTAAGGGGTACAGTATTAGTCAGGCCTGTTTTTAATAGTAACTTTCAAGCAACCAGAAACTACATTTATCCAGCATCTACCAACGCCCATGGGTGCCGGTTAACTGAGAGCTTACTATATACTTGATTAGCTGATAACAAATAATCCTCAATTCATTACTGAAGCTGGACTATTATTGGACACATTAAGTGTCATAACCAAGTTTATACTGTCTGCAATTAAACCACAATCCAAAAACCTCTGTCATATAACTAATGTTTTAATGTAGGTAAATTTAACAATCTGCTAATTCAATGTCACTGGACTTCTATTAAACCTTTACTTCTAAAAGACACAGCCAATTACTTTAACAGTATATTCATTGATATTCTAAATTCAATAGCTTATTTTCATAGGGAAAAAGGTGAAACATGTCAGGCCCCTGACTAACTCAAAGCACCAAAAGTATTATGAATTCTAGAGATACAGCATGGACACACTGAAAATGGAAACAACACATCAAAACTGCTAACATGTAGACTACTGTGAAACAGTTAAAAAATAATAGAATAGAGTAAGAAAGTTTATTGCAAAAACTAGGAGTACTGTACAAGGAAAAAACATATTTCTGTGAATTTTCCCTGCTGACAACTGTTATACATCATATAATACAAAAAAATAGAACTGTTCTACAGTAAAATAGCAACATTTGCAGCAGACCTTCCAAATCAGTTAGTATTGTACAGTCCTAGAAAGAATAACATGGCTAGGACTACCTTCAAAATCTGGTGCATATCCATAACACCATCAGACCACTTAGATAAAAAAATCAAACTCTACTTCTAATTGAAAAATCTAATAACTGTTATGGGCTTTTATTGTGCTCTTTATATTTCAGATGCATGGAATTCTATACCTTATGAAATCAGATTGTCACAGAGCTGTAAGATATTTCATCAGTCAATAAGAAAACACCTGACACTTAATTGGAAGTGTCCTTATATAAAATAAGCTTTCATTATTATCACTTTACCTAATATGTAAGGCTATGGAGTGCATCATCATGGACCGAATTAACAAGGATATAGGGAATCTCCAAACTCTAGATCCCACGCAATTTGGTTTTGTGAAAGGTAGATCATGCCTGCTCAACCTGGTTGACTTCTTTGAGTCAGTCATCAGAGCTGTGGATGAGGGCAAGGCAGTTCATACAGCCTACCTCGATCTGGCCAAGGCCTTTGATACCATTCCCCACTCAGGAATTATTGATAAACTCACCAAACTAGGCATCAACCCCCATATCACTAGAAGGGTTGCAAATTGATTCACAGATAGAACCCACAGTGTGAAAGTAGCAGACTTCAAGTCAGATTGCCGACCAGTCACAAGTGGAGTCCCACAGGGATCAGTCCTGGGTTCTCTCCTGTTTGGCATCTACTTCTCAGAAGTCCAGGCCAACATGGAGGGACTCTGGCTGACCATGTTTGCAGATGACTGCAAGCTGGGAGCCATTATTAACTCCTCAAGTGATGTAGACATCCTACAGAAAGGCCTCACTGAGACTAATGACTGGTGTTGAAAACCATGGCCTTAAGCTTAATGCCAAAAAATGCGCCGTCATCCTCTTTGGGAAAAACTCAGTTCCCAATAATTACCACATCGATGGGAGCCCACTGAACACTGAAGACATTACAAGACATCTGGGGACACAGGTTGACAGCAACCTCTCCTTCGACCACCACATTTTCACTGTGGTCAGAAAGTCCTTCAGTGTGGCACTTCTCATTACCAAGAGTTTTGCATCCAGGAAGAAAGAGGTCATCATCTCTCTCTACTCTTCCATCATTAGGCCAATCATCGAGTATAATGCCCCATTTGGCATGTACCTCACTAGATACATGCAACAGCTGGAAAGGCCACAAAAGTACCTCATAAAGAGGATCCTAGGCCTTAAAAACATGTCCTACATGGACAGACTCAAAAATCTCGAGCTATTGTCTGTCTCATATCGTCTACTAAGAGGCGATCTCAGCTTGACTTACAAAGCCATGTCTGACCCAGTGCTGTTAAAAATGTTACATCTAAAGAAATCCCAATTCCTCCACATCACATGCTCTGGAGACCTCAACTGCTTTACCACAATCAACAGAACATGCTGGAGGGACAGGTTCATAACCCAGAGACTGCCCATGCTCTAGAATAGACTTCCCATACATGTCAAGCAGAGCACCTCACTGGCCCTCTTCAAGAGAAATCTTGATGAGTGGATGGGAAATAGAAAGTTCACCCCAGGGATCACTCCAGTGGCTGGACTTGATGTAGGCACTGGGAACTAACGTCAGGCAGCAAGATGCCAGGTCACTTCTATGGGCTAGGCTTGTAAAAGCTCCAAGGCCATTAGCCTAGTACACACATATGAACCTATATAATAATGTATGATTACACTTCAACACATCGACAACCTGTTTTAAATATCATACTCTAACTGTACAACTAGATAGTACATATCTTAACCACATAACTAGACCTATAAATAATCAGGTATCTTTTTCTAAAACACAATGTCTAATCTAAACTCTGCTGATTTTTATGTTGTAGTTTTAGTACATTAACATATACCACTTTAGCTTACATCTCCTCTACAGTACTGAATTTACATAATTCATGATACATTTTGCTTACTACATGTATGCTAATACTTTTCCTTGAGTATAGTCTAGTAAATCTTGCCACTTAACAACATAAGTTATTTAACCATATAAATGTATAACATTAAAGGATTTTGTTGTTGATAATATGTATGTTATATGTTTCTTTTCATTATATTCTTGAATGGTAGTCCACAGAAACAGTTTTGCACTTTTTAATGCAATATATGTTTATGTTTGAAATAAACTATTTTCTTTTCTTCGTTATTCTATGCTGCCTCACTTACTATGATTGCACTTATAAACAAACTACATACAACTTTATTATAATATCATTGAAGCTTTTCTCAGCCACCTTCTACAAAAAAGGGGCATTGTACCAGTCAGACCATCCCAGTTAAATGAAATAAATAATTACTGTTTAGATTAAGTAAAACAGTAAACAAACAAATAAGCAAGTAAGTGAATAAAATGAGATTGAGACAGAAGAGGAATGTAATGTGAAGTAGAATACATTAGAGGGAAACTTGCCAGCAGTAACAAAGAATAAAAAGACTCCATAGCAGATGAGAACACTAGAGAAAAAGAAAACACTTTGAGGTAACTGAATGAACAGCATTCTGCAAAACAAAGCATCAAACTGCATGGTGTTAACATCTACTTCCTTCTCTCTTGAGGAATAGGACAATGGTCACTCAGCAGTCCATTCTGAAATCACACAAACACATCTACAGATATTTACATGATAGACAGACAGTCATATTTTTACACACAGACACAGCAAAGTTCAAATGACTGCTTCCCAATTTCTTTTCTAAGGGGGAAATATTGCTGCTAGAACAAGAGAAAGGAGTTAAATAGGACCAATTTTCAAACTGAGGAACAACAAGCAACACATTTTAGGTCTGCAGTTTGGGAGCTTTTATTTACATCCCATGAAGAATATTATAATAAAATCATTTTTCTGAATGGGAGATGAATAAAGCAACTTTTTAAATGTATTTGAAGAAGTTAACCCTGCCCTCCACAAATAGAACAGAATATCTAAAACATAAGTAATTTATTCATTCACCAGGACCCTGCAGTTTGGGTAAGTATGATAATTCTACCATGATCCTTTATTTATTTATTTATTTTTTGATAATATTATTATTTTTCTGGCTATAAGATATGCAGAAAGTTTGTTTTGTGAATGGGAACTACAACAGATGCGCCACCAAACAACAACATAGTTTCATGTAAAGCTCATAAGAAAGCTTTACTTAACTTTTTTTCTGAATACTACTATAATTGGACTACATCTCAGACAGTAAAAGAGTTTATTCCAAAGTTAACCTCAAATTTGGCAATGTAAAACCTATTTTGTGATAAAAGACATCACTTCCTCCATTTAAAGAGTTCATGAAATGTCCATGCAAACCACTTAAAACTTATATTCTTAAAGAAACAATTACAATAAATAGTACAAAATGTAAAAACAGCATGGGAGATATAATATGTCGTGTTTAATATAATTTGTAATTAAACTTCATTACAATCTATTTAAAAAGAAATGTTTATGTACACATATACATTTAATAAATTCTACCAAAAACTTCAATACCTCCTTAATGTCTTTACTTTTTATGGGTGGCAAATTGAGAAGCATATTCGGAGCTTCAGGAACCACATTGACAAATTTTACTAAATGTGACACAGGCACCGTGCAGAAATGATAAACTGTCTATTAGAAGTGCTCTTATATTCAATGCTGATAAGTGAACAGTAGGACTAAAAAAGTAGTGTTTTTATGAAGCAGTCAGAGTCAGGATGACTTTTGATATAATCCTTAAAGTCCAGGAGTGCCTTCACATGCTTGGTCCCTCAAGCATGTTAGCATTACAGATCTTTTTTTTTTTTTGTTACTAATTATGTAACCAAGGACTTTTTGTTGACTGTTGGGCAATAGTGAAAGGAAATGCGAGTTGGACCTGTTTATGGAGGAGGAGTGCATACCTTTATGCAGGGAACAATAAGCACTTTTGATAAGCTAGACTGAGATGTACCTAGAGTTGGGTGAAGGGGGCAGCTGCACCAGGTAGAAGTTGTTAGGGACTGTGGTCAGCAGATGCTTGTTTTGGTGTCAGTGCATGTCTGAATGCCAAAATATTGCATTTGTGGCCTGGGTTCAAACACTTCAGTGCTCTGTGCTTGGTGTTCAGACTGTAACAAACCACTTGTAACATTTGTAGCAATTGGTTTGCTATGGTATATAAGGATAACAAGGAGATTTTCCTTTTTTTTTGCAATTCAACACATTGGGAGATGGCACTGGATGCCATAATATCAGCTATACATCTAAAGATGAAAGTCACCCTTCTTTTATGATCTTGTTGATGAATAATTTACAGGATGGGAAAAGGCAGTGGGAACAGCCTTATCAAATTCAGGTAGATGCCATAAGCCACAGAGCAGAGTTTTAGCTTTTTGAGAAACTTGACAACCTATACTTTTTTCCAGGGGAAATGTATTTATTTTCTTTCTTTAGTTATTTATTGACTTTTGTTTACTGGGAATGTCTGACTGGGTAAACTACTGATTTTCAGCTGAGACCTGGGGAGAAAAGATCCATAACTGAACAGATACATATGTACATAACTTTTTAAGACAGGGACACAAAGTAAAGAAATAAAAAGACATGGAAGAGTTTTAAGGCAGGCTATAACAGTCTGATATCTGACAGAATAATATCTTGACATAGTTCCTAGTTGAAAATGATAGTGCAGTTGACAAACTGTACAAAATATTCTACAGGTAAGAAGTATAGGAATTATCTAGAAATTATATTTAAATGAAGCTTTTTTGGTTAGTTGAATTGCTAATGCTTATTAAAAGATCTAGGTAAGTTTAGGGGAATATCAAGGAGAGAAGAGGGTAGGGAGGAGAGGGAGATTGTTTAGGTGGGAGTAAGAGGGATATCTGGCATATTAGAATAAAGTTATTATTAGTTTAACCTAATGTCAATCAGGATCAAGGGGATTCTATTGTACGACACACAGATAATCCTCTCGCAGCTGGATAAGGAGAGGATAATGGTTAGTTTCTAGGATCCACAGTATCATGCACACACTCAGGTCACTGCACCCAGGCACCAATATGATGCTGTCATAGTCCATGTGAGAGTAAATGACCTGAGGCATACCTCACTGGACTATATGAAAAAAGACATTATGGATCTCTTTTAATATATGTCACTGACAGGTAAGTGCCTCACACTGAGTAGCATTCTACCTACACCAAGGATGATGCCACAGTTTGAGCATACAATGACTGATTTTAATAATTGTTTTTGTTTTTGGTGTCAGTCCAGGGGAATCCAGTATCTGTCGGCATGGGATAACATGGTTTACAGACCACTTTGCTTGCGAAAGATGGTCTGCACTTGTCCTCCCTTGGCTTTCGTATATTGGTTAAAACTTTATCCATCCCCTTAGAGCCTTTGTAGGCAATGTCAAAATGACAAAACTAACAACATAGCAAAAAAAAAAAAAAAAAAACTCAGAGCGACCTTATGGTGTTATTATTCAATGATAGGAACCTAAACAAGAAACTCCACACATTACAAACTCTCCTGTCTCTGTAAAATGTAGACATTTGCACAGTTACTGAGACTCGGTTTAAAGCCAAAGTACTCTGGTGGTGGAAGGCTATAGTGCCTCTCACAGATTTAGACAAACAGCAGCACAGATAGAGGCTAAAGGTGGAGGTGTCTCAGTCTGTGTTAGCTGCAAATACATCTCTAGCTTAGTTAAATAGGATGATTTCCTGGAGTTCATCCACATCCAAGTCTGTCTAGACACCGTTCCCTACCATGTCCTGGACATCTACAGGTTACCCTCTATGAACCATGAAGCTCACATCTCTTACCTAGATGTACTAAAGGTGCTCACCATCCAACTAAACTCCCTATTCATGGGAAACCTTAACTACCCCTGTATAGACTGGGAAATGTACACTGCCTCTAACTCACAGGTACAATGTTTCCTGGACTTTATCAACACAAACACCCTGGCTCAGATAGTGTACTGTCCAACCAGGGGATCAAACATATTGGACTTATTACTCACCAACATGGGAGAGCATTGCACTGCTTCACTCAATGTCATGTCCTCGTTGATAAAATTGGACCACAAAGTTCTCTCCCTTGAAAGAAAAATCAACCTGGAAAACCCAACTAAACCTGTAAAATTTAGGAACTCTACTAAAGTAAACTGCATCCTATTAAACCACGGTTTGTCACAATTCATGGCTCCCCCAAACCCCAAGAACACAGCCACCTATGTAGAATTATTTGCAGAAACCCTGTACAAACATGTGAATGGCTGCATTGAGGGTGCAGTACCTACTAGAGGTAAACCCAGATCTAACACCAAAAACAAACCACACTGACGGAATCTTTACCTTAACGGGCTATATAACAAAATAAAAAGTCATGGCCAAAGTCAGAAAGAGCAACTCTCATTGAGATGAGAACTTTATGATCCAACCAGATAAGTAACTAAGAGTCTAATAAAGTCCAAAAAGGCCAGTTACAAGGCCAGTATAGCCGCTCAAGCTAAGGACAATCATAAGGCCTTCTTCAGCTATGTTAGGAAATTAAATGACATACTTAGTGTGCAGAACTGATGTTAAATTGCACAACCTTCACTGACCAGGATGATAAATTTAGCTCTAACTTTATCCTCCACTTCCCCACTACTCCCTGTGAAACCCTACTTCTAACATATCCCCCCAAGTATAAACAAGGAGTAAGTCCTAGGGGTACTCATCAGAGCTAAAAACACTGCTTCAGCTGGCCCTGACACTATCCCCAGTTACCTCCTAAATAGCCTAAAACATGTCCTAGCAGGACCATTTGAGGCACTTTTCAACTACAGCCTCAAAACAGGTTTTGTGACAGGTGAATAGAGTGCCACAATGGTCATTCATCTTCATAAGGGTGGACTATCAACTGACCCCAAAAACTACAGAACCATCAGTCTGTCAAGTCTAATATGTAAAGTGATGGAATAATCTATCATGGAAATTTTCAACAAGGACACTGGCAACCTATAGACTCTGGACCCATTTCAGTTTGGGTTTTTCAAGGGAAAGTCTTGCTTACTTAACCTGTTAGATTTCTTTGAGAGTGTCACCATGGCTATGGGTGAAGAGATAATGGTGTATACCACCTACCTTGGCCTGCCCAAGGCATTCAATAGAATACCTAACTCAGGTATTTTTGACAAGCTCTCAGAACTAAGCATAAATCCCTACATAAACCACTGGACTACCAGCTGGCTCACAGATAGGACTCAAGAATTCAGAATCAGTGAGAACACCTCCACCAAGACATGGGTTACCAGTGAAGTACCCCAGGGCTCCTGTTTGACATCTACTTCTCAGGAGTCAAGGCTAATGTCAAAGGCCTCTGGCTCACCAAGTTCACAGATGACTATAAATTGGGAGCTATCATAGATTCCCACCACAACACCATCACTCTACAAGAGAGTCTAGCACAAACAAATGCCTAGTGCAAAGTCAGGGATTAACACTCAGTGCAAAGAAATGCATTATAATGCTCTTTGGGGAAATCATCCACTCAAGCTAATTACTTTATTGACAAAACATCTTAAAGAAATAACCCGATAGGCAGGCATCTGGGAAGATATGTAGACAGTAATCTAGTGTTCAACCATCACATAGCCACGACAGTAAGAAAAGCATTTAATGTCACCCAACTCATAAGCAAGTGTATGGCATCCAGGTCCAAGGAAGTAATAATACCACTCTACTCAGTCCTTATCAGACCCATCATTGAGTACAATGCTCCCATTGCCATGTACCTAACCAGGCACTTGCAACAGCTGGAACACCCTCAAAGGTTCCTCACCAGAAGAATCCAGGGTGTGAATACCCTGTCCTACACAGGTCACCTTAAGGTCCGATCTCTGTACTCAGTCTCCTACAGGTTACTGAGAGGCAATCTGTGCATAGCATATATGATATCCTCAGATCCAGCTGTGGTGTATCTGTTGTACATCAGCAAGATAAACAGCACCAGAAACATTAGATCTTAAGACCTGAACTTTGTTTGTGACATAAATGAAACCAATATGTGTCTCAAAGTATCCCTGTGCTGTGTAATAAGCACCCATCTAAGTGAAGCAGAGTTCATTTCTGACCTTCTTCAAAAGAGACCTTGCTCATTGGATGGGAAGTTGCAAATTCACCCCCAGTTTGGTCCCCATGACTCTAATGGACAGAGGTCTACAGTAAGTAAATTAATCCCCAACTAACATAACCCCCTGCATATAACCCTTAGCTACCTCTTACTAACATACCCCACCATATAGGTGTCCAAGGAACTGTGGGGCAAAACTGGGTTGGGTTGCATGGCTAGGCTGTAAAGACCCTGGTCTTCCTTAGCCTAATATAAACCAATGCACCTATCTAATAGTGGGAAACCTGTTTATCACTGAATCTTGACAAAGGACAAAATATTTTTCCAGGGTTACAAATCCAAAGAGGGCATTTCCAGGGAGAACCTTTTGTCACCACTGCAGTTTTGCCTTGCCCTTAACTTAGTAAGCTGTGGTGGTTACCATTTAAGTTCCAAAAGCAATGATTTTGAAAGCCATGTCATCTTCTTTTTGCGAATGATTTTAAAGCTGTGTAGCTCATCAGAGTAGCACCTGACAGCACAATTACAAATGGTTAAAACTTTCTCAGATGATATCACCATGACATTTGGTCCTGATAAATGTGCAAAGCAGCATTTATAGCAGGAAAACTGATGCACAAAGAAATTATCAACCTGAGAAAGGACTGTGATATTAAGAAATATGAATGGAAGGGCATGTACAAATAATTGAGGAGAGATAAAGGGTCAGCACTAAAGCATGATCAAATGAGAGCAAAGTTTAGGAAGGAATAATTCAGAAGACTAAAGATGACTATGAAAACTGCTTTGATATCTAGGAATAAAGTTCAAGATATAAATCATCTTGGATTTCCTGTTCTAACTTGATTTTGCTGGGACTGACAAGCCACAGAAAACACTGGATTAGTTGCAAAAGAGAAAAAGAAAAAAGAAAAATGCTTCGTACTTATCAAATGCTTTACAAAAAACAGTGCATGGCAAGATTATATATCCCTTGATTTAAAGCAGGTTTGGACCTCCTTGAAGTTAACTGTATGTGTACATCTGCAGTCATGGGCCTGCATACACATCTGTTGATGTCATCAGATCCAAACATAGTAATACCACTGTGATGACCCTGCACTGGACCAGTAATCAAGGATTTTCAATCCTCACCACTGGCACTAGTGGGGGCTGTACATTGGAAGGATGACAAGTACACAAACAGTATTTGCAGATGCAGCTTTCTGCATCAAGTTCAATTTCCCTTGAGACCACAATCAGTCTGGGGCTGGTTTCGGGTCTATATCAGAACATCAAAGTATTAAAACTTCAAATGTTCTGGTATCGAACACTATTCAGCGAATGCTAAGAATAGCAAAGCTGCAGAACAGCAAATTCTTTCCTTGGGAAAGAATTTGGTTGGCTGTTTCTGTGGCTTCGCTATTCTTAGCACTGTAGTGGAAAGTTACGGGTTGGGTTCAGGTAAGTGTGCGATTGTTTGTACGTTAGGGTTAGGGGCAGGTTAAGTGAGTTAGGGTTAGGGTGTGGATTAGGTGTGTGTGCGATAGTGACAGACTTTAGGGTTAGGGGCAGTTTAAGTGAGTTAGGGTTAGGGCGCAGGTTAGGTGAGTGTGCGATAGTGACGGACCTTAGGGTTAGGGTTTGGGTTATGGTAAGTGGGTAGATAGTAGTGTATGTTTAGTTTAGTGTAGCGTTAGATGTAGGAATTTAAGTGTATGTGTGTGGTTGTTGTTTGTTTGATGTGCTTGTGTTGTGTGTATGTGTTTCGGAGCAGCAATTTTTTTTTCCATGGGAAAAATTTGCTGTTCTGAATGTTCGTTATTTTCATGTTTAGATGTTTTAGGGCCGATGAAATAAAGTTTGCTATTTTCATCTTTCGATAATGTGATATAAACGCCTGGTTTCTCCTTCTTTTTCCAGATTCCCAATAAGACTCTCCACTGGCACAGCTATAGAGATACATCTCAGATGATTGGCCAAGCCAAGACCTCCAGCACCCTCTCTGTCCAACCCGTGCTTTGTGTCCCTGCCAAAATAGCTGACACACACACACACTCTTTGAGGTTTGATTTACACACACACACACACACACACACACACACACACACACACACACACACACACACACACACACACACACACACACACACACACACACACACACACACACACACACACACACACACACACATACGCACACATGCACATACACACACACACACACACACACACGCTCACACGCACACACACGCACACACTCACACATGCACACACACACACACACACACACACACACACACACACACACACACACACACACACACCTAGGAAAGGCTGGCACAAGTTTACTAGCTATTCCCCCTTTTACCCAGTTATCACTGCCACCAGCCAACTCCTAATCAGCTACTTTAAGGCCCTTAACAAAGGGTGTCCAATCTTACTGTGCAATTTTAATATTAATACAAATGGTACTTTGACCAAAAGCAAGGCTATTAGGAGTGGACCACAAAGTGTCACCAAATAAATGTGCAAGTACTCTCAGAAATTAAATACCTCTAGACAGATCAGCCACAGTGAAAGGCTTAAATATATTTAATAATGAATAATAAAAGAACAAGATGATGCTAAATATATATTCATAGTGACATTAGAGTTAAAAACCACAGGAAACATTTAAAACAACATTGGAGGACAGTCTCAAATAAATAAAAAAAATATCTAAACAAAGTTCTGCTATATTCCTGACTATATCTAAGAGAATTATACTATACCCTAGAAAAGTACTTCATATAGAGCAAGGCAGTCATGTGGTGAATGATTATTGTTGTTGTCAGATCCAAGACAGAATACAGAATACCCTGTCACTCTCAGAGAGTTCTCAAATTAATATCTCAAATATTATTGCTGGGATAGCTTGTAGAATGACACCATTTTTTATCACCTGACTGTCTCGCGGGTGAAACCCCCACTGCTGGAAGCTGGCAGTATTTAGCATCTACCTGTGAAAATACATAGACCTCAGATTTTTGGCAGATGCTGGAAGTCATAACACAATTGCATTCCTTTATACTTTCAGAGGTAGTAATTAGTTTACTCCGAAGACAATACAGAAAGTTTCTCAGCACAGACATTATGTCTCCAGCCTAGCCTATAAAGTAATTTAATTTTAACTATTTTTCTGGTTAACCTCCTGTATTCCAGTTTCCACTGCTAAAATATATACATTTAAACATTTACAAAAGTGCATGTACATTTCTGTTCTATTCCAGCAGGGCCCACTGCGGTTACATTTTAAGCACAAACACTTTAAGAAATACATTTTTAACACACGTCTGTACAGACCAGTTTGATATACATATGACATACAGTTCTAATAAATTTGTAACACAAGCATCTAATATAGATCATGTTGATATCCGCAGATGACATATAATTATTTGCAAAATTCCAGATAGCTGTGCTGGCAGTATCTCTCTTTCTCACAGCCACAAAGAAAAGAAGTCCAAAATGCTATCTTTGCTCAGATTAGTAAATGCATTTTGGAAAGGAGCATAAATGGAAACCAAAAATAGAGGAAAATCAGGTAGCAACAGAAAGTGCCAACAAAGCACAAAAGAAAGTCTGTAAAGAAAAGTACCAGAAAAAAAGTAAACAAAACTGGAAAGCCTGCAATTACAGTAGTAAGTATAGGAAACTCATGGAACAAGTGCATGTTGATATGTGAAGTATAATGTCTGTTAATGTTAATTAATACAGTTTGATTACTTTTGTATAAATGTAAATTTGTCTATGTCACACGTGATAAATCAATAAAGGTGTTTAAAAAAAAAAGATTTGAAGCAAGAATGGTTGAGAAGAGGTAAATTTTAAACCAAAAGATAAGGGGCTAATAATGGTGGCTTAAGACAGGTTGAAATAGAGACAAGTGCAGTTTCTGGAAAACAGAACCAGAAACAGTTGCACATCTTATTACAGGCTGTGATATACTCATGGCTGAAGGTCTGTATACTGAAAGAGACAGCAATATGGCAAAGGAGTTGCACTGAGGTTTATACACACACAAGTAAATGAAAAGCATTGGAAATGTGAACCACAAAACTACAGAAACTGAAGTTTGGATCACATGGGATCATCCAATACCAATAGTTAAGCAGAAGTAAGTAAGCTAGACAAATTAATTAAAGAAAAGGGGATCATATTAATAACTAATAATGATTATTAATTATTATTATCAATAATAATAATAATAATTGAAGTAGCACCATCAAGTGATACTGAGAGGCGCAAAGTCATAAAATAGTAGGATATGCAAGCAGAAATTAGAGCAAAGTTGATTTTTCAGGTGTACTTAAATATGTTGTCAATACATGTTTAATTCCATAGGAACTATAGAAAGAGGCATTTCTGAGTACATTGCAAGTACTGAAAAGAGCACTCTTGGCAAACATCACACATTGAAGCAATACTAATTTCACAAAATATAAAAATAATCTGACACAGGAATGTGGTACATTCCTGCACAGTATTAGAAACCCAAAATATTTGGAGCAAATTAGCAAGTGAAAATGTAACAAGACAAGAATATATTTAGGATAAAGAAATTTGTTTGCTAGTAACCAAAACTTTTTGGGGTTGTTGGCATACTGTTTTTGTTGGTTTTAGTAATACGATTCTTTGCTAAGTAAGATTGTCTTTGGTTGTGGGCAGTTATCACATGCTGATAGTCTAGAATAGTCATGGTTTTATAGTAGAAGCATAATAAGTGTGCTGTATTAGTCATCGCAGCCTTGGTAGTGGAAGAGATCCACTGTCGATGAGAGGAGCTAATATAATTTTGCATATGAAAGCAAGTTTGTTCAAGCTGTTCAGGTAAATGACATTGAAATATCATTCTGTTATTTTCAAAGGAAGCCATGAAGTGGAATCCACTCAGTACAGCTGAGCATAAAGATGAATCTGTTAGGGTTGAACAGGTTAACATTTCATGAAAACCAATACCTTTGCATCTTATTGTTCCTTGAGTGATAAAATGTAACAAATGTGCGATGATCAGCAAAGTATCGGATGTTTTCTGGACTGCTATCAAGAATACAATCAAGTGTATTCTCCATTTGGTGATCTTGTGGTTAAGAAGATTAGTTGGGTAAGACTGTAAAGTTATGTAGTTGGACAGAATAAAGGTTCATTAGTAGAATGTTAGTTATTATGAAAGTCTCCCAAAATAATGAGTTTAGGCCTGATATGAACATGGAACCAATGCAGGATCTCATCAGTTAAAAGCTCAACCATGTTTGCGGAAATTTGAGGAAATATATTTATAAGCAGTAGACAAGAGTATGACAGGACCAGTTTTGATATTAATAAACAGTGAGTATCTTTTTGCCGAGTATGAAATTTGAACATCACATGGGAAGTAGAAGATAATTTGCTTGTTCGACACTGCTGTTACTTTGGCCTTGTGTTTGTGTTCTGGTGACAGGACTTCAGGATGGAAGAGAAGAGGAGTAAATCAAACATTCCAATGAAGCTTGTGAAAGAAAAGAAACAGTCATTTATACTTGTGATATTTAAAATTTACTAAAGACTTATAATAAATTATTATGCTGAATAACTCATGTTCAGTAGGTGATAGACTATCTAAAAAAATAAATAAAAATCATCCAAATCCTGTATTGCTTCTTTTACCTCTCCTTTGGAGATTACTTTCCTATACTTACCCTATCCTTCTAAATCGGCTTAATTTTTCTATTTTATATTAACTGCTTTTTAGTTCCTGCAGTATATCAAAATCATTTAAATGTTTCTGTCCACTATTTGTAGCAATTCCCTCATCATTTTTAATTCATTCCCATAACACCATAATGCAATTGAGTTACCCCTCCCCAACTATGAATCTAACAGTTATGAAAATACACAGCAAATCTAATTGTAAAAGGTAAATTTTGAAACTCTTTGTATGCCTTTTAAAGCATTTTTTGTACAAGTAAGCAACAGTATATCCACCAGTGTGGAGGACTACATTTTAATGACTGTTTAACTCCTTGATTCCTGTATAATACCATAACTGTAAGCCTGACTGCCCAGCTGCCCCAACAGGTGCTCAAACTCAAATGTGAGTTCAGAGACACAACAGTTGCAATGGTGTGATGTAATCATGTGCATGCTGGGTAACAGGTAAGTGGGGAAGGGAAACAAAGAGATGAGAGAGGGACTTTAGGTTTAGGGAGGGGAGGGGGATTTTAATTTACTGGAGGGGGATTGGAAGGTTAGGGTTAGGGTGGGAAATTTTAGATTGGGAGAGCAATTGAGAGTTTAGGGTTAGGGATGGGGGGGGGGATTAGGGCACTTGCCAACACAAGCTAGTGGCAGCAGGGAAGTGTGTTCCAGGGTAATTGTATGCAAGTACTTGAAGTGGACCCCATTTTACCTTATAACTGGTCAGCCTGTTGAAAACAGGAAAACAAATAGTCTCCTTGACCTACAGACTGATACAATTTTCACAAGCCTCTCATATCTCAGAAAGTAACTTTTGCTTCAAATTACTTTTAACTTCACCAAGGGAAAAACAGATGACACTTTATTGTGTCCAAATGGGGCATTTAAGAAGGAGTAGAGAACTTTGTAGAAATGTAGCAGAATATGGGTTGTGAAAGAAGAAAACATTTGAACAGTGGAATCTCAATGTAGAAAAAACTATGAAATTATGAAAAGGAAAAGAAAGCAAAATAATATCACTTCAGCTTGTGAGCCTTTAAAATTATTTCAGTGACTAGAATAAGTGCTGTGGGTAGTAAACTAGCACATTTGTTTAGCTGAGCACTGGCTTTGGGATAATGTTTATAGTCTGTCTGTTAACCTAATGAAGAAAACGTGCTGAAAACAATGGAAACAATTGTGACTTTAACCATGTACGTCAGTACAGAAGATAAACTGTGTGAACACTTTATTCCTGTTAATTTTAAGTGATTAAGTTATGGAAAGAATTGTTGGGTTCTATATTTTCTTTGTTAAACATCAGTATCACAGAAGAAGAAAAAAAAGCTGTGTTTAAACTTAAAAAGTATTTTAAATGTAATGTTTAAATGCAGAGTGCAACATAGTGATTGACTTTGTGTCTGAAGTGGCTAAAGCCAAGATTAAATAAACTGTAAATGCTACCTCTCATGCATGGAGTTAAATGGTTCAGATAAGTACACTTTTGTCTTTTTTTGACATACTCCATTGTTATCAAAGCTGCTCAGAACAGGTGAGTATATGATTGTTTCACCTTGAAGGTGTGAAAAATGTAATGGGACGGTTATGGTTAAAAAACACACACTTAAAGCTGTGCTTCCCTTTCACTTAGATTTTCATTTTGCAGGTGTTAATGAAATTCTGTCATCACAGACCCATTTATAGTCAAACTAGTTTTCCCGAGAAATCTGCTGCCTGCAGATATGAATTTATTATAACTTCATTTTGTATCAGATTAAAAGTACTGCTTGAAAGTTCAGTAAGATGCCCTTAATACAGCTATTGTATAAAATTAATAGAAATTAAAATTTGTAAAGTACCAAAAAGGTCTACAATGAATATAAAAAAACCTGTCTTTACTTTGGGATTCTAGACAATAAAAAGAGCATGTAAAATAACCTTGCATGCTGCAAGAGATATGTGCTGATATGTCGGATGCTGTACATTCCATAAGGAAACATGATTGTATATTTATCTGCTACGTTTTTATATTTGATTTATTCTGGTGGGGGGGGGGGTCTCTAGAATAGTACCACTAGAATGACTCATATTACATTTCTGCATTGTTTTAAAAATAAAATATTAAAATGAATATAGCTAGCATAATTGTAATTTCTAGAAACTAGTTATGCAGCATTTAAAACATATTTACTTTGTGTCAATATCATTTAGCTAACCTTTCATTAAGACTAGTGTTTTTTAAAGTTCCATGCAACTACGCTACTGGTGTAATCAAAGCTTGTTTTGTATGTGATATTAATTGAATGAAACTATAGACAACAGATAAGCAATGTAGCGTTCATTGTTAGATAAGTCATTTCTGTAGTTGGAAAACTGGAGGACTATGAACTCTAGTCCTAAACAAGGAACTGCTGCCATGCATTTCATATTGTAGTGTCAAAATGATTTCACAGTAGAAATCATGTTGTGCCATTTTTGGTGAAAGTTAGAAGGTGTGTGATACAAGATAGCAATAGCGAATGTTTCCTTAAAGGATGACTTGCAACATGCTAATTCAAAGGACAAATAAGAAAAAAAAAACATGTTATATAGGAAATTAAGTAAAAATAAAGTATGTTGGGCAAGAAATGCATTTGTGCAATATTATCAGGTCAGCTGATACACTGTGGAACATAGCACAGACAATATAAGAAACTGAAATCCCTACAGAAGGAGGTAGGCATTTCTTTCACAGCCCGTAAGGTTACCACCTGTCCCACTTTGGGAGGGACAGTCCCTCTTTTGGCAGTTGTGTCCTGCATAAAAATCGAAAAAATGGCAAATGTCCTGAGATTTTAGGACAAAAATATTTCCTATATTTTACGTAATACTTGCATAACACAGTTATTCTGCATCTGAAACACCTAAATGTTATAAGAAACAGAATAAGCAACTAGAATGCTACACGAATAAGCTTTTATTTAGGTAAAAAAGTGAATTTCTGTCCTTTGTACTGGCCGTGGGTATGTTTTGCCCTGCAAAATCTGACGTTTGTACCAAAAATGTCCCACTTTGGGCATTTGAAAAGGTGGCAACCAATCACAAGCAATATTTGTGAGGTAAGCTGATGTGAATTCAAACAATTTTTTGAACTTATGATTCTCACCTAGGAAAGTCTCTGGCTAATAAGCAGTCAGGATGCAATGCACTCTGTAGCTTAGTGTCAATAAAGTATTGACAACTGAAATACAATACTGTGTGTTTAATTTTGTGTAGGTCCAGTTATCCATGTATGCATTTATCTGTTCATCCATTTTCTGATAACCTGCTTTCTATTTTAAAAAATCATGGTGATACTGAAGCTTGTCATAGTAGCCAGTGGGTATGAGACGCTGAAGCTAATTCTGGAGAAGGCATCAGTATATAACATGCACACTCAGACACATGCTTACACACACATGTGCACACACATACACACACACACACACACACACACACACACACACACACACACACACACACACACACACACACTTATGACCAGTTTGGAAAATCACCGGTCAACCTGCTGCCTTTAAAATAGTAAAGTAAAATGACAGTTTCATTTGGCATAAACTGGGTAATACAGAGTGTTCAGATCAGGAAAAAAAAACATGTTGTGTTATCTTTGCTAACATGAAGCTTAAACAGTACTGCAGATGACACATACATTCATTAGTAAGCTCCCTACTCTACTGCTGAGACTCATAATTGCAAGGAGCTGAAAAACAAACAGTGAAACTAAAGGAGAAGAGTGCATGTCAATTTCTGTCTTCCTGTAATGCTCAGCAGTATCTAAGGGGTGCAGTCATGCAGTCACCACTACCCAAGTACCTATATAGTGCCTATATA
This sequence comes from Protopterus annectens, assembly GCF_019279795.1. Taxonomy (NCBI): domain Eukaryota; kingdom Metazoa; phylum Chordata; order Ceratodontiformes; family Protopteridae; genus Protopterus; species Protopterus annectens. The sequence goes on from NC_056734.1 coordinate 706,969,783, forward strand.
TATATATATATATATATATATATATATATATATATATATATATACTCCACGATCACCATACCTTAGAGATTGAAGGGAATACAGTGTTCTCTGTATATGTACGAACACAGTTTTGGACAAACTTGCCTTTTTTTTTTTTACATTTTTTAACTAGCTGAGTGCTCACTGGATGCGATTGTCTCTTTTCAGGGGTGACCCAGGAGGATCAATCAAATGGCTCACTCAGAGTCACACAGTAGGCAAATGGAGAAGGAAGGCGTCAAAACTTTTCCCCTTGACTTCAGAAGGAACTTCATGTGGCCTAATCCTCTAACTGCCAAATTTATAATCTGATTTGAGTACTTCATTGTCTATTCCAGGATTCTCATATAAGAGACTTAGAATTTAAAACTGTTACCCATTAATATTTTTAGCAAAGAAAAGATCTAACAATCACAAACAACAACAGAGAGAAGTGAATGCACTAGTCAGTGGAAATAGTGGCACAACTAAGGATCGAAACTGAGACAAGCAGTCTTGATGCAGATTATTTCAAATGTCATATAGTAAACAAAAGCCAAAATGCAAATAGCAAGTATAAAAAAGACCACAGAAAAAAAGACTTAACAAAGTTGTGCATACTGTAGAGTGGGTGACCACAGAAAAAAAGACCTAACAAACCTGCACATACAGAATGCACATTTTAAGTTAACATTTACGATATAGGCTTTAGCAATGCATTTGTGCATGAGTCACGTGACATAGAAGCCAGCTGTGATATATATATATATATATATATATATATATATATATATATATATATATATATATATATATGTATGTATTTATGTATGGTTACATCTATATATTGTGCCATCATGGTAGTGGGGTGAAGCTAACTACTGCAAAAGGTAGCAGTATCATTTCTGAGTTGTGCAAACCTGGTTATCATATTGTTTTAAAAGCCCTACAGAACTAAAATAGTAAATAGTAAGTGGATAAGTTTGAACAGGAGCTCAGAATTAAAAAAAAATTGTTCTAGTAGTGTAAAAGTTGTGCATTCCAGTTATTTTGTAATTGACACTAATTTGTATTGTAAGCTACGTGGTCCAGTACAGCTTGAAAGTAAAGCAGGCTGGTCAGTGTAATGGAAAATGGAGCCCTGCTGTTGATGGAGGAGGTCTTTGTTCAGCTAGTGAAGCTGATTCCTAATGAGTTGTCTGGAGGGGCTAGGAAAATTATGTCATTTGTCTGGCTCTGCTAGCAGAAGGCAAAGAATAAAGTTGCTGGTTTAAGGTTCCCCCCAGTGGAAAAAGGGTTCTACAACCCTACTGCAGATAGTAATGAAAGGACGCACTCGTCATGTTCATTGTGACTTTGGATTGCATGAATGTTATTGCATTATTAGATTTGGAAGTCTGACAAAGGCTAAGTCATGAAAAAGAAAACAAAAATCTAACTAACCTAAGGATGACTGTTTACTTTGGCCCAGCTTTCATTGGAAGTGTTGTCTCTGCCAGCCAGTGGAGAGATTAGTCAGTCTAAGAGTGAAGAAGGGCTTCATGTTCTAGGGGACGGCTAACATAAAACAATTAAATAAATTAAAAACGAAATGCTGAAGAAGAGGACCAGCTTCATAGATTCTGTTTGTTAGAAATCACTGCAAAAGGACTCTTCTGTTACAGTTGTATTGAGGCATGAAGCAGAGATGGACCAAGTAAAAGACTTAAAGGTAATGTTATAGTTATTGCAGCCATAATAGAGGAAAAAAGGTGATACTACAAACCAAGCGCTGGAACTGAAGTTGGTTTACACTACTAATATGGTGAGAGTATACAGAGTAGTGCTTCAACAAGAAGCTATGTCAGTGATGGTCAAAGATACCACTACAGCACTGATTGTCTGCATTCAAATGACTTTTGAATAGGAGCGAGGAGGCAGTGGCAAGTCATACAGATAAGCTGCACTGAGAAAAGGAAATAATTTAAAGCTCCAAAATAATACCTGGTATCTATCACATTTAATGGCTGTAAATGTAGCCTGGGAAGGTTCCATTTGTACAAGTGGGGAATGAAAGGTGATTTGTGTACCTTTAGAGAAAGGAAACAGCAGGCTGAATCTGAATTCACTTGCCTCTTCAGACATTTGAGACAAGCATTAAAAAGCAGTGCAGATCAATCACAGAAAAGACTGTAGAGCATACAGGAAGTATAGAAGCAGCAAGAAAAAGGGCCATTATGCCCAAATGCACTATTTCTTAATTGATCAAGTCTAGTATCCTTGTGGACACTATGCCTATCTTCTTCTTCTTTTGGCTTTTCCCAGTTAGGGGTCATCACATCGGATCACCTGTCCGCTCATGATTGGCAGTGGAGTTTTACATTGCTGAGTTGCCAGCCCAGCGCCCAACCTTCCACAGAAGGCACACACATGCACACCCAGGGCCAATTTAGAGTGTCCAATCCACCTACAGCATGTCTTTGGGAGGAAACCTGAGCACCTGGAGGAAACCCACATGACCACAGGGAGGACATGCAGACTCCGCACAGAAGACACCCCAGCTGAGGATCAAACCAGAGAACCTCTTGCTGTGAGGCAACAATGCTAACCGCTGCACCACCATGGACACTATGGCTATCAAACTGTCAAATTTCAAAATCATAGACTACTACCATCAAAAATCACAGCAGATGGCCCTAAACAATGGCACACAACATTTGCTTATGTAAAAATGTGTGTGGCTGGAGAGATGAAGGCATAATGTCTAAATTTTTCTTCTGGTGTGGCCCATCTATTGAAATCAGGATCCCTGTGTTGCTATTTTGCCATGTTTCTAGACATCTACAGCTTTAGCAGTCATTCAGAAATAGGATTAAACCCAACAAAACAGACTCAGTAGATTTCACACATCAAGCATTTTAAGCAACTCCCACCTTGCATGCACACTATCTTTCATAATGCAGAGATTTTTCACTTCTCAGATAAAAAGACAGCCCCTCTCTGCAGTATACTTACAATGGTGTGTTACAATCCAGGATTTGCCAGCATATAGAAACTGAGATACCTCATGTTGTGTTATGCAACTGTACACAAAGAAGGCAGTCTTTCTTCCTGAAGAACAAAGGAAAACAATTTTCTACCCTAAATGAAAATGGTGTTCTATCAAGAGCACTGCCTTCTGCAAGTCCCTTTATCAAAATGAGAGTTAAAGTGGATTGTTTTGACAACTGGCAGAGACTAAAACTACCATGAAAATTAATCATGCACAACTAAATACCACCACAGCCGTGGCTTATTTGAGATTACTTTATAAACACTAGTAATTTGTATAATTTCTAGCTACAACAGCCCATTACTTGAAGATGTGAATGTTTTATTGAGAAACTTGCCCTAGCATATGATAAGACATAGTTTAGCAGGCATACGTCAATTTCCAGCAATTCATCTGTTTGGTTTATCTCTAGAGTTCTATGCTGTTCTGTTTGAACTTTGCCAGATAAACAGACAATACTTGACAGACAAACTAAACAACTAAGAAAAAACATCTTAGCTCAGATTCAAGTCCACAACATGATTCACAAACTCTGCTGGTCCATTTTGACCATGACAAGCCAAAAGTCAGAGTACTCTGCCAAATGCGAAGCAACTGGGGGGCATACCTGAACCTGTTTTCCTACAGGACAGAATTCTCAGGGTAATGAAATACACAAAGAAAACATTATGTTTGAGGACACGGAAGCTAGGACCCAGAGGAGTTGTGAGAATGACTCAGAAAAAGATGAGGGATGTTACCAGGAATGTCAATTACCCATATGAGGAAGAAGTGGAAAGTGAGGCTGCAAAGAAGGGGATCTGTGTGGGACCATGTGAATTTGCCTCTGTGGCTGCACAGAAGAGCTAGTAATATGGTCTGTGCAGACATTAAGAAATATGGTCATTTCTTTATAATTGTGGTGGTCGGATGTACTTGGAATTTTGCAAGTAAATTTTATTACATTGAAAAGACATGCAGTTAAGCTAAAACTAGGCAGTTTAAAAGTAATAAGCTGACACATTTCTCCAGTGATGTACATTAGGAGCAGGGGTATGGCTAGTGAACATGTACCAGATGCCACTGGAAGAATTAAACAGTTTAACAATAACCATTGTGTCTTCGTTGTAAAGTAGTGGGCATAGAAGCAGTTTGCTTCCAAACAAGGGAGTATGTGGACACACAGAGAATTACATAACAGGGTAATTTTATAGCTTGGTTTAATGATCTGATAGAAGGTTGTGGGTATAGATGGTACGATAAAACCATCAACAGTCACAGTGATTTACATGAGGAAATGGTATCAGTTGTATTCTGCTTCAAAATTAGTGATACATATAAGCAGGAAAGTGCAATGAGATTTCTCTGAAGAAATGTATTTATTTATTTTATTTTCATTTGTTGATTAGATTAGAGCACTGATCTCCATGATCCATTTTCAGACTCTTCCCTGGGGATGTAATAAAGCCTGTCTGTGCACCAGAAATCACAATTAAAATAAGAAATACAAAATTAAGTTTTACACCACAGAAAATCAGTGTCATGTGTGTGTGAAGTATGCAGGTCTTTTGGTAACACTGTTAGGTAAGTACAGGCTTTGAGGCTCTGTCTGTATTTTAAAATGGAATGAAAAATAAGGTTAATTTAGACAGATCTCATCTGTTTTAAAAATATGTTTCTTTTCTGAGAATAACATAATAACTCAGGCTTTGGTAAATCAAATCTGTCAGACAGTTCATAAACAGTAAAGACTATACTTTGGTGTATGTACTGGGAATAAGCATTATGGTCTATTTCTGCCAATGGCAAAATCCAGTCTATGAAGTTTCTAAAGAAATTCTGCAGTAAATAAAAGAAGAGAATTAAGATAAAGTATTCTTCAAATGGTGTTTAGCAGTAACCCTTAAGCAAGTAACACAACCAAGAATATTTTCCTATTTTTTACATGTCAAAGGATATCAGTACTTTAAATTTTCTAGTACATGTGTGCGTACAACTGCAAGCATGAGACTAAACATATTAATTGTTATAGAAATGGACTAATAGCTTTTAATCAACAACAAAAACATGAGGTTTGTTTTATTTCCATTTTTTTGTTATGTAAACATGCCAAGATGTGATGTAAAGTAAAAGCAATATGTAATGAAAAATACCAGCTAATATGAAAAGTATCAAATAAGGACTGCACTGATATTACAGTATGTATTAAAAAGATTTTCTTTGGACAGTTAAGAGGTGTTGAAATTTTCTTTCATACATTTATAGCAGAACTATGAGCTGTTAACTGCGTGTTTCACAGAGGGACAAATATATTCTTCAAGAAATTTCCTGCCCTTGAGAACTACGTCAGATGCCAAAACTTACGTAGGCTATGAAATGCCAAGATTATGATTCAAAATCGGGATAAAGATATATTTGTCAACTGCTTCCTTACCCAGTCTTAACAGTGCTTAGGGGTGTTTAACAAAACTTTGTTAAGGACATCCTTAGTGCTGTTAAGACCGGGTCTTGTGCTACGGACTAACAGCGGACAGTGCCAGATGGCAAAGAACAAGATATTAAAGTGCATAGTTTTACCTTCTTTCCCCGGCTTGGCAGTGACTCCAGTGATGAATGACACCAAAAAATAGTACCAAGGCATTTAATAATCTAATTCAAGGTAACACAATAACCCAGTCAAGTGCTTTCGTCCAGGAACCCCTGGACTTCATCAGAGCTGTTTTTTGGAGTTGTATTTTTGCCTTCCATACACCATTCTTCCTTGGGTTAATAGTTTTACCTTCTGACAAAGAAACACTTTGTTTTTGCTTGTTGTACCTCTCAATTGTCCCTGATTATGCAAAATGTGCATTGTTTTTCCCTGTCCCTCATAAAATCTTTGATTTTCTGGTAAATCACCAAGGCTTACAGTTGGTCAGTAATACCAGACATTAGAGTTTTGTATTTCATTGCTCAGAAAAATGCATGTTGATACAAAATGTGTTCTAATATTTTTTTAAATTGAATTAGATCAATAGTTAAAAACTGTCAATGATTTTAATCCTACATCTACCCACTATTTTTGGATTTGACCAGAATTCTTAATCAAAGAAGTTGGGTGGTATATTGTTGTCTCTTTGACAGTGTTTGTGTTCTGTGATCTGATGGCTTTCAAAGCTGGTAAAACATTTTGCAGTACTACACTTTTTTTTGTAATTGCCAATTCATGGAGCAGATAAACCATCATGGACTACAAAGAATTGTGATGGAATCTCTGATCGAACCCTCTATTATGTGCTCTTGACATGGATGTCAAGATTCACCTCACTTATGTTTCACTATTTATGGTTCAATCTGTTTGAAGATATGTAAAAAAAATGTAATACAAATTTCTTTGAGTAAAAGAAAAAGATTCACCTTTTGAGCTTCATTCTAGAGGTGAATTTCTTGTCATTCATGCCTTGAACATATAATAAGCTGGATATGATCAGATACCCAAGCATAATCGTCTATGTTACAGACATTTGGTAAAGCAGTACGTACTCATCAGTGAAAATCTCCCAAGTATTAAACCAAATTATTCCATTGCAATACTGTGGCAGCATGGATAGCAATGAGGTTCTTTATCAAAATCAAAAGTTGAATACATTACACTAAAGAAATGTAATAGAATGGCCATGTACCATATGAAAGATCCAACTAAAACAGAAAGACATAGGACATAGGTTCATACTAAGCTAACTGCCCTTACGAGCCATTTTAAGCCTAGCCAATTATCCCATATGAGACTCAAACCCTGTACCTTGTGTTAGTAAGGCAAACACCTTAACCATTAGGCCATCCTCCCAACAGAAAGGACATGGCATGAAGCATGTCAGAGAGGAGTGCATTTCCTAGAGTTCCTACCTGTCCTACTCTTGTTGTTGTTGTTGTGTCTTTCGGCTTTTCCCGGTTTAGGATCGCCACAGCGGAACTCCGGTCCGCTAATGATTGGCAGTAGATTTTTACATGCTGAGTTGCCGGCCCTGATGCACAACCTTCAATTAAGGTACGCCCATTCATGCTCTAGCTGAGAATCAAACAGGACGACGTCTTATTGTGAGGCGGCAACACTACCGCAGCACCACCACCACAGTCTACTTTGACTTATTAGTGTTTGCAAAAGGCATCTGTTTGGTAAGCAAGTGGAGAAATGGGAAGTAGAAAGTCACCACAAGCTACTAAAATCAGTGATTAGCCAGCCAATTCCACAGACTTTTCTTGCCCCACAGAGTAAGGGAGGCAGGAGCCCTGAGGAGTGGAATATGTTAGGAAAAATATAAAAATACGCACACACACACACACACACACACACATACATATATATATATATATATATATATATATATATATATATATATATATATATATATATATATATATTTATTTATGGATTCGTATCATTTCACTGAAAGACTATTTCACTGACACCCATTTCACTGAGACCAAATCACCTAAAGTTCATTTCACTGAAAGTTCATTTTACCTAAAACTCATTTCACTGACAAGTAGTACTCTAAGGCAAGTCAAAGTTATATGTCCCTTTCCCCACTGTAGTGCGATCCTGGTGTTAGTATAAAGAGTTAGGGGGAGTGTGAGAGGCACAGCCCCCCACATTGGGGGTTATGGGGGCATAGCCCCCCACATAATTTGGTTTTCTGTTGTCTGATTTTGTTTTACATTATTTGGTAAAACCCAACTAGGTGAGGGGGCTATGCCACCCACACCCCCCAATGTGGTGGGCTGTGCCCCCCCACACCCCAACTATATATAGTAACACCAGGATCGCACTACAGTGGGGAAAAGGAGATATACCTTTGACCTGCCTTAGCGTACTACTTGTTAGTGAAATGAGTTTTAGGTGAAATGAACTTTAGGTGATTTGGTCTCAGTGAAATGGGTGTCAGTGAAATGGTCTTTCAGTGAAGTGATACGAATCCATTTATATATATATATATATATATATATATATATATATATATATATATATATATATATGTGTATATATTACCCTCATAGGAAAGGAATAGTTGAATAGAATTCCTGAAGGTTTTAGTTATATCAAGACAGTGTCTGAGCAGTATGTGGACATCCAGAGTATACACAATTATTTCTCCCTTGTTTTTAGATTCAGGAAAGAAGACAGGGAGATTCGTAGATTGACTCAACATAAACTCCAAAACCCCATTAGGCATAAAATGAAGGATTTGTTCAGTGCTCCGACCCAGTCGGCAGCCCTCTCCCTCATGGATCTATCCCCCTAAACAAGCAGTCCTGCAATGCTTACAGCAAGAAGGACGCTGCCCTACTGAACAACTCAGCAAACCTGTTCTAAGCTGCCCAACGGCCAAAAGCCCTGCTAAGGATCTATCCCCCTAAACAAGAAGGATGCTGCCCTACTGAATAACTCAGCAAACCACATACACATACACAATTATTTCTCCCTTGTTTTTAGATTCAGGAAAGAAGACAGGGAGATAAGTAGATTGACTCAGCATAAACTCCAAAACCGTATTAGGCATAAAACGAAGGATTTGTTCAGTGCTCCTAGACCAAATCAGTAGCCCTCTCCCTCGTGGATCTATCCCCCTAAACAAGCAGTCCTGCAAGGCTTACAGCAAAAAGGACACTGCCCTACTGAATAACTCAGCAAACCTGTTCTAAGCTGCCCAATGGCCAAAAGCCCTGCTAAGGTTATTATTCATTTAAAACTCTCTGTGAATATCACATTTGCTGACCTGGGTCTATAGCACTATTCCCTAGCCCCAACTATAGTACCACCCCCTAAAACTACACAGTAGCAATACTAGTTGACTACCAAACATTCCCCCATACATTATATATAAAATTGGAAGCAAAATACTGAGATTTCCCCAAAATTAAAACAAAAATTGTAAGTAAAAAAAGGTTAAAAAACATACCCCTGACTTACAATTTGCACAGTAATTTTAAGCATTCAAAGCCTGCCCTGTGAAACCCAAGCATACTTACTTAATTGCATGTTCCTTGTGTGTGGTTTAGCCTTGCTCCGCTATAGCACTATTCCCTAGCCCCAACTACAGTACCAACCTCTAAGGTTATTATTCATTTAAAACTCTCTGTGAATATCACATTTGCTGACCTGGGTCTATAGCACTATTCCCTAGCCCCAACTACAGTACCACCCCCTAAAACTACACAGTAGCAATACTAGTTGACTACCAAACATTCCCCCATATATTATATATAAAATTGGAAGCAAAAAACTGAGATTTCCCCAAAATTAAAACAAAAATTGTAAGACTCGATCGCACTACCTGGAAGGGAGGGGGTAGCTGTACTCTTCAAAGCTACACGAAATGTTACCTCAGACCTCATTCAACCACCCCAGGTCAATAAGGCAGAAATAATTGCTACCAAGATCCAAATTAACAAAAACAAATGCATAAATATAGTCTGCATGTATATTCCACCTGGGAATAATACCAATACCCTAGAACACATCCTCCAATGGTTAGCTAGTAACTATCCACAGGAAACCATTGTGCTAGGAGATCTTAACATTGACTGGAACATGTGTTCCTCTCAATCTCCTACCACCCATGTAAACCTGTACGGATTCACACAGGTTATATCCACCCCCACCAGGATAGGGAAACTTAACCAAAAAGATGGTATACTGGATTGGGGTCTATATTATATTTTCGAAAGTTTCAGACATTGAACACCATATGGTCAACACCATATGAGCGATGTTTGAAATTTCGAAAATATAATAAAAAAATAAAAAACTATACTTACCTAAACACTGTAGGCAGGGGGGCACACCCTCGCTACTTAAATATTCTTACTCTGAGATCGCACTGCATTGAAGTAAAGGGAAAATATTCCCTACAGCGATTTCCATATTACAAGCATGACGTTTCGACCGATCGGGTTCACCCAATAACGTTCGCCGTTTACAATTTTCGATCACGTGATAGGAAACCGTGGATTGGATACTAATCAATAGTCACCTCCAAATGTATTCATCGGGGGCCATCCCCGATGACCTCAGCGATCACTTTCTCACCTTTATCTGCAAGCACAAATCTAATTACTCCCATCAGCCCATCTACAGAACAGTACGAAATTGTAAAAACTTTAATCCTAGTAAGTAAGGACGAACATAAGGCATGCAGCTGGGCTGCCCTAAAGCACTTGCCCCTAGACGAAGCTATCTCCCACTTTAACAATAAATTCCTCACCATCGTCGATTCTCATGCTCTCGCTAGTTCCACTAGGGTAAAAACAAAAGCTACCCCATGGCTCTCTAAAGAAACAAAATCAAAAATCCTAGTCAGAAACAAGGCATGGGCAACATGGCGTGCTACAAAAGACACTCTAAATCAAACCAAATTTAGGCAACTAAGAAATGAGACAAAACAATCAATTCTATTAGATAAAAAACTACTACCTCCATCTCCATCAAGGAAACCAAAATAACCCCCCAAAATTCTGGACAGGGATAAATAAATTACTGCACCCAGGTCAAACCACCACTCCACCCCCCTCAGCCTCTACTGATAAACTACCAGCAGATGTTGCTAACACCTTTAATAATTTCTTTACTGAAACTATCCAAGCCCTTGCTAGCCAATAACCCCTTAACTCCTCTAACCCATTGGATAGCACTCCCAGCTCCCAGCCCTCCTTTAGCTTCTGACCAGTCTCTACATCTTTCATTCGTTCACTACTCAAAAAATTAAAACCTACTACCCTAGCTGCGGACCTTCTCCCAGCTAAATATTTGCAAAAAGCTGCTGATACCATAGTGTACCCCGTTTCCATTCTAATTAATCAGTCCATATCAGAAGCCTCAGTCCCCTCTATCTGGAAAATATCTCTTGTCATACCCCTCCATAAAGGTGGAAAATCTACTGAATTATCCAATTATAGACCTATAGCCATCTTAAGACCTCTGTCAAAAATCATGGAAAAATGCATTCAATACTCAGATGACTCAATGCTGATCTGCACGGGCACCTCGCAAACACAGCTGCTATCAATAACTCAGAGTACTTTTAACCTAGTAGAGAACTGGCTTGCCGCTCACTGTCTGATTCTAAATCCTAACAAAACAAAGCTCCTACTTTTCACCCCCACCCAAAGATCCACAGTGCTATCTCTCTCCATTAAGGCTAATAATGGTACCATAATCTCTCCAGATGCCCATACAAAACTCCTAGGAGTTATTATTGATAACAATCTTAAGTTCGATGTGCACGTCAACAAAACAATCAAAACCATTAACAGAAAACTGGGCTCACTATATAGGATAAAGCCATTCCTTAACCCACATGCTAGGACTTCCATTGCCCACTCCCATCTACTCTACACACTACTATGCTTCCCCTTTACTTGCCAACCTAAATAAAACTGATCTTAACAAACTCTCAAGCTGCTATAATAACATAGCTAGATTTGCAACTGGTCTACCCTATAGAACGCATCATTGTAAAAATCTAAATTATCTCGGATGGCTAGAGCTACCCAGGCAGATTCAGTATAATCAACTCATTGTGGCTCACAAAGCACTTAACCAACCAGAAAATACACCTGCCCTGAAAAACATCATCTATCCCCACTCCAACTCCAGATCACTCTAGTCATCTAATAGATTGGTAGTGCAAACCATCAAATCCAACAAATCAGCTGGTGACTCCCTGTTCGCCAACTCTGCTGGCAAAATTTGGAACTCACTTCCTGCTAACATTGCCCTAGATACCACCCTATCTCAATTCCAAAAAGCTCTCAAGGAGTATTTCAAGCCGCAATGGATATGTCCCTGCTCCAAGCCTGACAAAATCTTTATTCATACTGGTGTACTAATAATGTGTCTATAAATGGAACTCAAATATCTTTATTTGTTTAAGCCAGATTAGAAGTTTGTTAGACTGTATAAATTTAACTGGACTGTAAAGTGTGTTATATCTGTATAATGTTATGATGACTCCTGTTCTGTCTGTACATTGTGATGACTGCATATGTAACCACCTTTGGAGCTTTTCTCCCCGGGCCTCCGCTAAAAATGGACATGTATCCAGTCGGACTATCCCGGTCAACAAATGTAAAATAAAAAAAATAAAATAAAAATTGTTCTCCAAGATAGCCTATATTTATGAAAATGAGATAAGGTTGACCTACAGTAAGAGCTTGTAGCTCAGAAACTTGTAGATGTCAGCGCAGTAAATAACACTGTTTTCCAAGTAAAGAACCTTAATTCTGCCTGATGAGTTAGTTCAAATGGAGATGCATTAGTTTTTCCAAAACAAACTTAAGATTCCAAGAAGGAGCCACTTGTTTTCTGGGTGGATGGATATGCAAAATCTCTTTGACAAATTGTTTGACTTGAGACTGGTTATTAATGGGGCTCTGTTAGCAGACAGACAGGAATGACGAAAAGATGAAACTTCACAAGAAAGTACAAAAGGCCAGAGGATAATGACTCACACAAATATTGTAGTGCTAGAAGCATCTGGGCAATGAACTGGCCCTAGTTATTACTATCATACCAACTAAAAAATCTTTTCCACTTACTCACACATTTCTTAGTAGCAGGCCTGTTAGCCACCTTTAATACCTGCTGCATATCCCCAGAAAATAGAATGTTAATACCTTGTAGGCATCTATCATCAAGGCAGTCAATTAAAGAGATTTCTAGTGGCCATTTCAGAACGAATAACTACTGTTATCTGAGCCAAAAAGGGGTCAACACAATTATCTTTAGGTCCTTCTGAATTTAGAATCACCCTAGAAAGTAGTGGAGAGGTTGGAAACGCATAAAAAAAACCCATTCCCATCCACGGGAATAAGAAAGCATTTGTTGTCCAGATATGTTTGCAAGTAATCCAAGAGTAGAATCTCTTTAACTGTCTAATATGAATGGAGGCAAACATATCTGTTCGATTATTTCCCCATAGATAGGACAGTCCCTGGAATACCCCTGGGCTCTGATTCCATTCATAAGAGTCTGTCCTGGTCCTGCTCATTTTGTCTGCAATAATGCTCTTCTCTAATAGAATGTAAGAAGCCTGGCGGGTCAGATCAGATTGTGCTGAGTTACTATATCCCAGACCAGCTTGGCAAGATTGCAAAGAGGAGGAGATCTAATTCACCCTTATGTACCATGTCAGTGTGGCATTGTCTCTGACAACTTACAAAGGTCCTAGGAAAAAAGATTTAGAAACTTTAGAGCATTTATTACTACTATCATTGCTTTGACATTTATGTGTTTTGGTCTGAGACTCAGACTGATTAGGAGCTAGAAGGGAGAAGGGAACACCAGGGATGAGAGATATTTAGTCTTTCTACTACTGTAACTTCCTTCATACAAATCCTGTCACAGGAATCTGAAAAGACGGAGGCTGCTGGTGTTGAGACCAGATTCATTTCAGAAACCATTTTATTTTCCTCATATGAAGTCTGACCAATGGAATCATGAATAATCAAAAATCCCACGAAGCTTAGAATCCTGAGGTATTCCCCGGCAGAATTCAGAGACTGACTGGAAAAGATTAGGAACTGTTCTATGTAGACCTGAGGAAGAAAATCCCTCTCAATGGATGTATCTAGAAGACATTCCATAAATACTATCCTGTGAGATAAAATGACAGAGGATTTCTAAATGTTCACCAGGAATCCTAGACTGTGGAGAAGATGCTTTACCCAGATCAGAGGTTCCTGACATTTTGAGAAAGACTCTGCAAATATAAGATAGTCTCCTAAATATGCAAATATGTTAATGCCTTGAAACCTGCATTGTGGTATTACAGGTACCAGAAACTTTCTAAATACTCTCGGAGCTGTAGATAATCCAAAGGGTAAGACAGAGAACTGCAAATGTAAGCCTGGTACAGCAAACCTTAAAAAAGTATTTTTTTAAACAAGAAACACCTCTACTGATGAAATTTATATAAATGAAACAAACCATATTGACATATTTTAGGTTGCAAACATTATACATCACTTATAATCAATAGTCATTGCCAATCAGTTGTCAAACATAACATAACTCATTCAATTCCTTCCTTCCTTAAACCTCATTCCTCCTCCTCAACATTATTCTACTTGACTTATTCCCATCATTCCCATTTTTCTATGTAATTTATAATAAGCATCCTTAAATTTACTATTACCAGAAAACTGAGGGGAGGTATGGAGGAATAATAGGGGGGTGAAGTAACAACATTTTGAACATTTGGACTTTGACATAAAGGTTACAAAAGGAAAGATCTAGGACTGATCTCCAAGTTCCTTTTTTTCTTTGGCACCAAAATTGTTTTAGAATAAAATCCCTTCCCTGTTTCATATGAGGGCACTGGTTCTGTGACACCCAGGGATACCATTTCATGTATGACAGGAGGAAACAGAGAAGTCTAGTTTGGTGGGGCTAGAAGAATACCCGGGAATGGAGGAAGTGACTCCCAATCCCATCTATATCTATGCTGAATGATTCCCAGAACCCATTTGTCCAAGTCTATTTGATGTCACTATGGAAAATGCAGATCTAACATTTGGGAAAGATTTAAAGGACTACCAGTGTGGGAGGGGGGAGTTCTAGAAGGTGCCGATAATCATTCTTTCTTTTTAGACTGTTCTTGGTTCTAGTAGACTCCACCCTTCTTTTTTGAGCCTCTTTTGCCATTACTTTTTTGAATGTCTGCCTGTAAGTTGCAGAGACTGTTTGTTTTGTTTCCTGTAAAAAGGTCTTGATTTGTAAGGGAAATTCTTGTCAAACTTCTAGAAAGAGGGTTGAAAAATCTAAGCAATCCCCAGAATTAACTTCCAACTTTCATCAAATCTTTTCCAGACTTAAACAACAGATGAGCCAAATAATACCAATCTGTTAAGGTATAGTTTAAAATTTCCACGTTGACATCTTCAAGATATTTGATTAAGGTGATAGATAAAAAAATAGAAGAAATGGAAAACTGGTTGAACTATAACTTTGAAAATTGAAATAAACAAGCTTGACAAACAAATTAAACATTGTGTGAGACAAAATCAAGAACATTTTGAAGAAAATTTATATAGAGGAATTGAGTGTAATAGGAAACCACTTTTATAGTTAAATACGCTGAATGAACTGATACACTGTGTGTGCATTCTAAAAATATTCTCAGACACAGCAGAATTTATATATATATATATATATATATATATATATATATATATATATATATATATACATATACATATACATATATGGAAAATGCAGATCTAACATTTGGGAAAGATTTAAAGGATTACCAGTGTGGGAGGGGGGAGTTCTAGAAGGTGCCGATAATCATTCTTTCTTTTTAGACTGTTCTTGGTTCTAGTAGACTCCAACCTTCTTTTTTGAGTCTCTTTTGCCATTACTTTTTATATATATATAATATATACTATATATATATAAATGTTACTATCCAAATGTTGATGGTAGGTTTGGCGAGCACGAAATGACGAACGACAGCTGGTCGATTTCCGTGTTGCCAAAAATTATGAGAGAGAGAGTAAATATCAGTGAATGCAACTATGCATTCGCTGATATTTACTCGATGTTATGTATAGAGATCGTGGTACCGTGTGGATTGGGAAATGTATCCCTTTTCTCACTGAAGTGTGATCTCAGAGTTGGAATATATAGTTTGCAATGGGTGTGGGGGTGCAGGGGGGCTTACCCCCCCTGCTAAAACGTGAATACCAGTGTAGGAGTTTAACTTACCTTTGCAGCTATACTGACATCATGTTTGATATTCGACATAAATGTTGAATCTACTGAATTCGTTCAACAGATTTGATGTTTATGCCTACTTAATATGCAGGCATTTGAAGTTTCCTTTCAATGCTCAGTACTTTTTTTTTTTTAAAACTTCAGCATTTTGATAGTAAACCATATATATTGGTTTACATTGAAACTTTTGAATGCCATTGTGCATTTGCTGTTGTGAGATTGACATATTGATTGGAGATCACACTAAGGTGGGGATTGGGAACTTTGCCCTTTTCCTCACAGTGGTGCAATCTTGGAGTTGTAATATATAAATAGCAGGGTGTGTTTGGGGCACAGGGGGCTTGCCACCTTGCAAAATGCTACTTAGAATTGAATGGGAGGGAAGGTACACTGGGAATGTTGACTTTGTCGAATATGGACGGGTTGACATTACAAGTTTTGGTGTTGTGCCTTTTCGATGCTGTTATTTTCTGTATTTTTGTTCGACAACAACGTGATTACTCGGTGGAAGTGGTTTCAAGATTACGATAGTAAACCTATATATATATATATATATATATATATATATATATATATATATATATATATATATATATGTATATATATATATATATATATATATATATATATATACAAAGTGTTATGCAAAGCAGTTTGGCTCCAAAGAAGGTGATAAATTGTCCCAGTAACATCCAGGTAACATCAGATACTGAAATCAAATTAGATAATATTGAGAAAGAACTACACAAACTGTACCCAAACAAAGAACAGGAAGGGAAGGAATTAGTAATAATGGCCTGGGAGAACTTCTGCATGAAATTGCAGTACCATTGTATCTATTTTTTACGAAGTCATTTAAATATGGGGAAATTCCTCAAGATTAATGACATACTCTTGATAAACACATCTTTAAGGGAAAGGTATAGGACAAACCCAGAGTCATACATACCCATCAGTTTACTTTCATGATGTGGAAAAGTAATGAAGAAGGTTATTTTGGATATGTTATTATCAGAATTGGAAAGGTTGGGGCTTGAACCTATATTAGCATGCGTATGTTGAAAATAGATCTATTACTACTTGTACATGATGTTCTATATCAATATAATAACAGCTATGAATGAAAAATTGGGCTGTGAATTTATATAGATTTAACTTCAGCATTTGACCGTGTCATACACAAAGCTGATCAATGTTAGAACAACTAGGTACTCATTTACTCTTGATAAGATGGATAGCTGCATGGCTTACAAATAGGACATGGCAAGTATCATACAACAATTGGACAGGTGAAATTCTAAGTTACAGTCATGGTGTCCCATAGATTTCTGTAGTAGGCCCTTACTTGTTTAGGTTGTATCTTTCAGATCTATCTTTTTCATCTGAGAAAAGAAGTAGAGAATCATCAGATGACCCGTGCAGAAGATTATATAGGAACGAGAGATGTACTACTTGTTTTTCTGATAGAGTAGATAATGCATGGAATAGGCTACCATATTATATTAAACAAGCACTACTTTAGATATTTTAAGACAACCTTGGCACTTATTATGGGAATACCTATTTTGATATATTCTTGGGTTAGAAGGGCATTATTGTCCATGCCTGAAATATTTGTATGTATGTATATATGTTCAGGTATGCTTTGTCAACATAACCATGCATATCTTCTCATAAAACCAATAACAGCTGCTCTTGCTACAGCATCAGCAGAATCATAAGACCACTTCAAAGAATGTTTGGTTACCTGAGAAGCAGAAGCAATTAAACCATTCAGAGAAGTTTTATTCTCTGAAGGACGATTAACAGTTAACATCCTTCTATTCTCAAAGGAAGCCTGCAAAAACTTTTTAACTTCTGAGCCTGTCAGTTATAATTCTGAAGGTACATGTAGCAGAAGAATAAAGTTTTTTTTCCACTAGTCTATCAAACATTTTTCCATTGTTATCAGAGTGAATATAATTTAACAGCTACATAATGTTTAACAACAGAAGGTTTTGTCAAAGAGGTCACTGCAGGGTCAGATTTAGGATTGTAAAATAAATATCTGTATATCTTTGGAACCTTATGCAATATATCATGCTTTTAAGAGGGGGAAGGTTTGCTGTTAGGCATACTGTAACATCGTCAAATGTTGGTAGAAGTAGAGGAATAGCTACAGGTGAGAAAAGTCCATTTGTAATAATAATGATATTTTTGCTGGAATTTCACTCTGTTTCCACTGAGGCAATTTTTTCATTTTGGAAATAGTTTGAGGAAAAACAACTTTTCATGGGGAGGGGATCCTAAGTATTACTTTCTTCAGAATTAGGTTCAACTGCCTCAGGAAAGTGAACAAATGAAATCCCCTCCCAGTCCAGTCTCTGTTCTTCTGGCTGAGAATCAGTGGCAGAAGATGAGAATTCTGTTCTATTACTAATCAGGGGGAATCAGACTTTAAAGAATGAAATGCCTGAAATAAATCCTTATCAAAATGTATAAATCCTCCTTGTCCAAAGTTGGAGAGACTTCTTCTTCTTTCGGCTTTTCCCAGTTAGGGGTCGCCACAGCGGATCACCTGTCCGCTCATGATTGGCAGTGGAGTTTTACGGTGTCAAGTTGCCAGCCCGGCACCCAACCTTCCACAGAAGGCACGCACACGCATGCACGCACTCACACCTAGAGCCAAATTAGAGTGTCCAATCCACCTACAGCATGTCTTTGGGATGTGGGAGGAAACCGGAGCACCCGAAGGAAACCCACACGACCACAGGGAGGACATGCAGACTCCGCACAGAAGACACCCCAGCCGAGAATTGAACCGGAGAACCTCTTGCTGTGAGGCTGCAACACTAACCGCTGCACCACAGCGGCCACCACCAAAGTTGGAGAGACTGAGGAAACCAAATGTTTAACGTTAAGGTTCTTTTTTCTAGGATACCTTTAGAAATAGATCGACTAAAATCAAGGACACTAGCCTGAGAGTCATATATATTAATCGGGATGTATGGTAAAATATCATTCACTGTCTCCTTCAAAACTGACAAGAATGGTTCTTCCATGCCCACAGAAGACACTGCAACAGCTGCAGAGAACATGGCTATTTGCCAGTCCTTAGTGGCTTTTTGAGAGGCTAGACATAAGCATCCAAGAAAAAAGATGTTTGGTCTGAAGAACCAGATTTGGCCACAGTAGAGATACCTATCAATGGCTAGGGCAGAGAAGAAAAGTGCATAATGGACAAAGGATCCCTAGAATTTTTCTTTTTCATGTGGATGTTAGTGGGAAAAACTGAAGAGGTGTTATCCTGCTCCATGGTTCAACCAAAGAAAGAGCATGCAACAACATCTAGTAGAACTAGAAAGCGTGAGTGAACATCCTGATAAAACACAGTTTTTTCAGAAAAATATTCTGTGACAACCTCCAAAAACATGATTTGAAGTTGTCCTGTCTTGCCTTTATTCTTTACTGATGGGTTCAGAACTGATCCTCAGTTCCAACTTGGCCATTTACAAAAGTTCGAGGTCTACAACTAACTCATGGCTTATTTCTGATCCCATGATGCTCTAGTGCCTTCCCCAGATCACGTTTGCCGCTGAAACAGATCGGGTGATTCAGCTAGCTCTGGCTAAGTGAAAAATGTTTTTTTCTGTATATTTCTCTAGTTTTACATTGCTAGGTGTATCTTTACTACTATATTTAGTGAATTCTTCAAACGTGCTTATTTAGTTAGCATTTGGCTTGTTTTATTAGTGTGTGTTGTTCACTTTTTCTGGTCATTTTTTTTTTTTTTTATTTAGGCCTGAATAGTTCCCTATCCCATTTCTTTAGTAGTTTAGCTTACATTCATTCTACTGTTTGCCTTAGAGTGCAATGCATTAGCAAAAATAGTTTAAAAGTATATATTTCTTGTCAGTCTATAGATAAACTTTTCAGTGTGTGTGTGTGAGACTGCATAGTTTGGTTAGTTAAACAGTCATAATTACATTATTTTTTAGACGTGTGTTCTTCTTCAGTTACCTTTTCTGTCTAAGCTAGCTTATTTTTTATTAGAGAGAAACTGAGCCCCTTTTATTTAGAGAGCTCTTCTTTTCCTGGTGTGATTGTTGTTAATTAGGCATTTTTTTCTGATATCACTTGATTAGAGGTGTGTTATTGTTGCAGTTACCTTTAATATTGTATATTTTCCCTGTCAAAGCTAGCTCATTTAAATTAGAGAGCTGCAGAGCCCATTGTTAATTAGAGGGCTATTCTTCTTTTGACTTATTGTTGATTATTGTAGCTTTGTGCAATGTGTAAACAAGGTAAAGAGGTTAAACCTTCTGGATTTAAGAAGTGCTCTAAGTGCAATCAAAAGATGTTCATCACTGATGGCCACACTGAATGTGTTTACTGCCTGGGGGCAGTTCACTTACAGGAGTCGTGTGCTATTTGCCACTCCTTTAGCTCCAGAGTTCTTCACGGGAGGAAGAACAAATTAATCTTAAAAGGACTGGTGAAATCTTCTTTTGCAGAGACCTTGGAAAAGGGTCAAAGTCCTCAAAAGAAGTCAATTTCTGCTACACAAAAATCAGACAAGGCTATAAAAAGTTCAAAAAAGTTCCTCACTTTTTCAGAGGGGTTGGAGCCATTGAAAAAATCAGCAAAGATGTCTCCAACAATTTCCAAATCTGTTGGGTTCGAGAGATCATCCACCTTGGCTCCACTAGCATCTGAGCCATTGGTTTTCCAAGTGAGAAGCCGGTCCCCTGATCTGTAGCCGATATCTCCTACATTAAGGTCATGCTTTTTACAGACCACAGGATCCCCAGCTTCCTCCTGTTGATCCTCTAGAAGCCTTTCCAACTATGATGTGGATTGTGTGGTGCAGAGACTCTTGAGGACACCAGCACTAGAAAAACATTTGTTGGAACTGACAGAGGGCCTCAGAACTGACCAGACCTATCCCTTCAACATTAATTCCTCCTCTGACCCAAATTGTGGGTTCAGAGTCGGAATCATGGAGCAGATAGTGGTGGAACCATCGGAGCCAAGACTTGCTCCAGGATCTTCGGCTCTGACTGCTCCGACTACCTTGGTGCCTTTTGAGGGGTATAGGAGCCAACATTCTCCAGTCGTTTCTAGGGAGGAGAGTTGGGTTGAGTTTTTTCTGATCCGATCTTGGCTCTCGGGGCCTTGGCATGTGTGTTTGGGTCCTACCTTGACTTCGGACTTGACCCCCATGATGCCGGGGGGACCTTCTGGTTCTTTGGAGCCAGGGGTATCCTCAGATCATGGGGGAGGCTTTTGAGGCTATGCGGAGAGCACCGTCTCCACAGGCAGCTCTACTCTCAGGTCCAGCCATTCCTCATCCAAAGGCACTGGTGTCCATGTCGGCACAACCTATTCCACACAGATGTAGAGTCCCAGAACCTCAGGATGCCCCAGCGGGTGAACCCTCCTCTTCCAAAACCTCTCTGGAATGCCCTTCTGATGAGGTCACTCGAATGAGATTATGCAAGAGAAAGCATCTGGACTCCCCACCGGAGTTAGTCACATTGGACACAGACCTTGATGTCTCAGAAGGGTCCCACAGTCGCCCTCTTAGGATGTAGCCTTTGCAGACATTTTAGAGATCCTTAGAGAGGCAGCTGGAAGCCCATCACCCCTTCTGATGAGGAGTATTTTTACCTGAAGGCTTTTGGGTCTCACCTTTCTGCCACTTGGGTGTCTCCGCCTTTCGATGAACTCATGGAACTAGTTTGTCAAAAGGCGTGGGAGTCTCCAAACACAGTGGAGCCTGTCCCTAGGAGGCCAAATAAATGTATTACTTCCCTGGAAGATAAAACGTTTCTGACAAAAGGCATCCCAGTAGATGTTATGGTGGTGTTTGCAGCCACCAAGAAGGAGTTGTTGGAAATGTCCACATCTGTTCATCCCCTGAACAAAGACCGCATGCACAATGGACAGATATGGAAAGCTCATGTTTTCTTCAGTGACCTTTACACTCAGGTCCCTGAATTACCTTACCCATTTCACTAGATTATAGAGAGATCTCCTGAAGGCGCTTAGAGACACTCTCCAGGGTTCAGTAACTGTGGGGGTAGAAGATAAGGTATCTTCTCAGCTCTCCACCCTTAATTCAGTAGTGAACTCATCCATGAGGCTTGTTTCTTAAGTAGCCGATGGAGTGAGTAGGTCAGCGGGTTCAGGAATTGCCCTTAGGAGACAGAGACATTCCTGGATGCACTTGTGTAACTTTGTGGAACCCTTCAAGTCATCCTTTATTAACACCCCTTTTGATTGCTCATCTTTGACCAGGCCTAAAGTCAAAGAAACACTAACCAGGTGTGAACAGGAAGGAAAATCTCTCTCTGCCATCGGCGTCCATTTTTCCACTCCTCCTAGACCCTGTCCTAAGTGTCAAAATGGGGGAAATATGTGGTTTTGAAAATTCTAGAGAACTTTTCAAGACACACGTGATGAACCCCCCTCCAGGGGCAGAGGAGGAGGTAATAATGGAAGATGCCAGTCACGCAGCAGAGGGGGTCCAAAAGAACCAGGGTGGCAGAGAATCCTTCTTTGGTAGGCCCCTTCAGCACTCCTGAAAGGAGCCTATCCCTCTATGGAGGCAGTTGGGGGGGGTTGCTTATTTTTGTACCCAGAAGCCTGGCTAAAAATAACAAAAGGCAAGTGGATATAAAGCATCATAAACAGTGGTTACTCCATACCCTTTTCCATGCCCACTCCACATATCTAAACTATTCCAGATGTTCCACCCAGTCACAGGAAACAAGCAACCCTATAGATACAAAAGTTGCTAGAAAAATGAGTCATCCAACCAGTCCCCGCAGACCAAATAGGATCCGGGACTTACTCAAGGTTCTTTTTAGTTCCAAAGAAAACGGGACTGGAGACCCATACCGGATCTCAGCAGACTGAACAAATCGGTAAAAAAGACAAAGTTCCAGATGGTAACACTGCAGTCGATACATCATTTTCTGCGCAAAGACAATTAGATGTGCTCTATAGGCCTCCAGGATGTGTATTACCATATAAAAATGGACAGGCCATCCAGGAGTCATCTGTGCTTTTGGCTGGGAGCCAGTCACTATCAGTTTTGAGCTCTGTCCTTTTGGTCTCACTACAGCCCCCAGAGTGTTCACCAAATGCATGGCAGTGGTTATGGCTCACCTGAGACATTCAGGATGCAGAGTGTTTCCATACCTGGATGACTGGTTCCTAACTGCCACCACCAAGCATCTGCCAACACAAGCAAGAGACATCACCTTGAATCTCTGTGTTCATTTAGGGATTACAATAAACTACAAAAAATCTGCCTTATTGCCATCTCAGCATATCGGTTTTATAGGCGCAGATTTAGACACTACTACAATGATGGTAAAGCTTCCACCAGAAAGGATGCAGGCCCTTTGAGCACAGGTTTTACACCTCCTTTTCAAAACAAAGACTCAAGGAAGGACAATTCTCAAACTACTGGGCACGATGGCAGCAGAAATCAATGTAATTCCCCTAGCCCAGCTGCACATGAGAATTCTACAGTGGATTCTCTTCACCCAGTGGTCCATGCAGGAACTTCCAATGTCTCACCAGATAATATTAACAGCATCTTGCAGAAAAGACCTTTTGTTCTCCCACCACCACTAGTCTCAGTAACCACAGATGCTTTCCAGATAGGGTGTGGGGGCATTATCAGGGAAGAACAGCCTAAGCCACGTGGCAGGATCATGAGGCCCATTTGCATATCAATGTCCTAGAGATGAGAGCGGTGCTTCTGGTGTTGCAGGCATTCCACGACTCTCTTCCTTTAGGAACAACTGCAATCCAGACAGAAAACATGTCAGTTGTATGGTATATAAACAAACAAGGAGGAACCAGATCTTACTCCCTTTGTCGAGAGGCACTGAGATTATGGCAGTGGGCAACTTCCTCCCAAAGCTTTTTGGTAGCAATGCACATTCTGGGGAAATCTAACATGATAGCAGACAAACTCAGCAGAGAAATACTGATGCCCCGCGAGTGGTCCCTGAAACAAGAAGTGACAGGAATGATTTTCCGAATATGAGGCCAACCTTCCCGAGATCTTTTTGCCACATCCATGAACACGAAATGCAGCAACTATTTTGCCCTGATCCCTCCTCTGGGGGAACCCCCAAGGGATGCACTTGTGCACGATTGGACTGCAGGTCTCCTCTATGCCTTTCCTCCCTTTCCATTGATACCCAAAGTTCTTCAGAAAGTCAGCACATTGGGAAGGACCTTAATACTTATAGCCTCTTACTGGCCTCAGCAAACTTGGTTCCCCCTTCCTGTGGCCTCATCTCCAGGGGGAGCCTTGGAATCTGGACCCAGTGCCAGATCTTCTGATACATTCATCGGGGGCTCCCCATCCATCCCTTTGGACCCTCAAGTTGACAGCTTGGCTGCTTCAATTCCAAATATAGCCAGGCTACAAAACCTTTCAACTTCGGTACAACACATTCTGATATCTTCTCACAAGACATCAACGAGAAGATTATATCTCAGCAAGTGGAAAAGGTTTTCAGTCTGGGCCTTAGAGAATCATATTGACCTTTATTTGGTGCATATATCTTCCATTCTGGAGTTCTTGACAAAGCTTTTTAATGAAGGAGCAGCTGCAGCTACTATTTGAGTGTAATTAGCAGCAATTTCATATTTTCATTTTGGGAATGAAGAACCAAATATTATGTCCCACAGACTTTCTAAAGCTTTTCTGTGAGGCACTAATCTTTTGAGACCACCCATTAAGCCCCCACTACCACCACGGAATCTGAATTTTGTACTATCCCGGATAATTCCTCCCCCTTTGAACCTGCATCATCATGTGACTTAAAGTTCTTAACGTGGAAGACTATTTTCCTAGTGGCTATCACCTCAGCTAGGAGGGTTTCGGAACTACAGGCATTATATATCAACCCCCCGTATTTATTGTTCCACAAAGACAGGGTGTCACTCCGTACAAACCCATCTTTCCTACCAAAGGTATGTTCAGAATCCAACTTAAATCAGTCCATAGACTTACCCCCCCCCCAAGTATGGCAATAAGGCAGAATATATACTACACCTACTACACCTACTTGATGTTCATAGACAGTTATGTTTCTATTTACACAGAACAAAAGTGTTCAGAAAGACTGAAAAGCTGTTTGTATCATTTTCAGACTGCAAAAAAAAGGTGTGGCAGTAGCAAAAACTACTCTATCTAGGTGGTTGTCAGACTGCATTTCATTCACTTATAAGTCAGTAAATAAACAGCTGCCAGACAAAATAAAAACTCACTCTACTAGGGCTGTTTCCACGTCTTCTGCTTTTTGTGCAAAATTACCAATAGATACCACTTGTGCTGCAGCAACCTCAGCAAGGCCTTATACATTTATCACTCGTTACAAAGTAGATTTGGCCTCCAGGGACAGGGCCTCCTTTGGGTCCACTGTTCTGAAGAATGTACTCCCGTGAGCCACCCAAGAAAGAGGATGCTAGGGACACTGTCCCATCAGTAAAGAATGAAGGCGAGATAGGACAACTTCACATAAAAAAGTTATGTACCCACCATAACGTTCCATGTGAGTTGTCCATCTCACCTTCATTCTTACGTCCCTCCCTTCTACCCCCAGCCTTTGGCTTCTAGTGGATCAAGAAGTTACTGATTGGAGTCTGTTGTGCGTTGGTAGTAGGGAGTTACACATGAGCATTAATATACAGGCAAACAAGATCTGGGGAAGGCACTAGAGCATCATGGGAATAAGCCATGAGCTAGTTGAAGACCTTGAGCTTTTGTAAACGGCCGAGTCGAAACCGAGGATCAGTTCCAAACCCATCAGTAAAGAATTAGTGCAAATTTTCTCCCAGAAACAGTCATCAAAATTCTGCAAATCACTGAATCTCAGTCACACCTAAGACTGTAGAGGAACATGTCCTATCTCTGCTCTCAAAAAATAAAAATACCACTTCCACGGGTCAAGGCAGCTTACATGGATGCCTAATAAATAGTAACAAACATGTACCATGCAACCCCACCTGAACTTGTTTAACAAACTTAGTCACAAGGAATGTCCCTGAAGTATGTTGAGATGCCTCTTCATGGAAGAGAGGGTGGCCCAACCAGCAACCTGGGATATATAGATCAGTCAGTGTAACCAATCTGTAAGGCCATGGAAGACATCATATCTGACTACATAAACTGTAGTAGCAAAAATCAAACACATCTAGAGCCTCAGCAGTTTGGTCTTGTCAAAGGGAGATCATGTCTCTATAATTTAGTACATTTCTTCAAGAAGGTTACAAAGGTTACAAACAGTAATCATGCAGTCCACACAGTCTGTCTGAATCTAGTCAAGGGATTTGCACCAGCCTCCATGCTAGTATTGTATATAAGTTAAAGAGACCTAAAGGTAGACTTGTACAATATAAAGAAGAGAGCAAACTGACTAAAAGATAGGACCCACATAGTTAAAGTGACATGTGTCTCCTCAGAAAACAAGAAAGTAACAGTAGCAGTTTTTTGGGGGGATTGGTGTTGGGACCCCCATCTATCTGCATTATTCTTTGGCACCCATTTCATAAATCCAATTCCACACCTAATGACATTAGCTAACGATTGCAAGTTTGGTGTTATTATTTGATTACTCCTTACTATGGTGTCACTGTAGCAAGAATTAATACTCGCAAACCAATGGTGTAATTAATAGGAACACAATTGAATGCAGAAAAGTGTACTGTTGTCACATTTGGTTAAAAAAAAAAAACAAAACAAAAAAAAAAAAAAAACAAAGACCCGCTCATCTCATTCTTACAATACATCTATAACCTAAAGTGAGACTGGCCCAGTAGTTGGAGATCTTGGCATCTTGGTTGATAGTTCTGTCTCCTTTGACCACCATATAGCATCACTAGTCAGGAAATCTTTCTATTAGTCATAACTGATATTTACAAGTATCTTACCTAGGTAGAAAGACATTCTCATCCTCTGTACTATGCTCTAATTAGACAAATTATAGATAACATTGCCCTTTTGGTATCTACCTGTCTAGCCACGTAACATAACTAGAAAGGCCCCAGCAGTTCCTAACTAAAAAGATTACTTGTCTAAAGACCTTTGACTGTCAAGGCAGACTTTAAGCCCTATCTCTATACTCTTTGCTTTATAGACTCTTATGGGGAGATCTTTGTCTTGCATTCTGTTCCATTAATGACCCAAACATCCTTACTCTCTTATATCTCTGAAAGACAAGCAGCTCCACAAAAACTAGAATGAGTATTTGAATCTCCAGCAACATCTAAACAAAATGTGCTGAAGGGACAGATTTATTACCTGACATTTATCCTATTTCTGGAAGAAATTGTCCTTGAATGTTAAACTGAGTGAAACTCTCATCCTTCAAGACTAATGTTGATAATTGGTGTGGCATCTACAAAGTCATCCCTGGCATAGCCTGTTTAGTCCTACTAGAAATGGCAGTTACCTTATGAGGGTTGATAATGGCAAGGCACGAACTTGCTTGCCATGTAACCTATGATTTAGTGAAGTTGTGACATCCTAAGAGCCATCAGCATTAGTCGTTCTTCATGGAAATAGTTCCAGTACTTAGTAGTTATGACCATCCCTCCTGGCATGATTAAAGGGCAGTTTCCTGTACTTTCCCCTATTAACCTGGTGCACTTGGACATTCCGAAGCAGTGTAGCAACTGCCTCATGTACACAGACAACCCTCTCCTCTTACCTCCCAAAACTCAGACTTGTGAGAGATGCACTTATATCACCAAATTGGAAGCTATGCACTCTTCAGCCAAGACCGGACTAGCTGGTCAAAAGAGAAGGTCAACACCTGCACCACACCACATGGAACACATAGCCCTCCAGCACACCCACTATCACAGCTCTCACATAAAAACACATATCACACACCCACCTTCACGGAGGCACTCAATAGAAATTTACCCAAATAGCAGAGACGTCCAAGACAGAAATGCACTTGACCACCACAACACAGCACAAACCACAGGACACATAGCTCAATTCCACATTATGCCCCTCAACTTAAGGCCCTAAGGCTAAACACCTTGCCCAATAAACTAATCATAGGTGACTCAATAGTGAGGCACACAGATGTCCCACTCACTAGGTTGAATAAGGATAAGTAACAGACAGCTGTCTATCAGGTGCCGGAATCCGACACATAACACATGCATTCATGTCACTCCACAACAAGTACAAGTACGACTCTGTCATTTTCCATGTGGGTGTGAATGACCTGAGACACACCTCCCTAGACTTCATGAAAAGAGACATGGTGGAGCTCTCGAATTATGTGGCCTAGGCAGGTATGACACTAGCCCTGAGCAGTATCCAACTGTCACCCAGAATGATACCGCAGTAGAAACAAAAAATGATTGACTTCAACAACTGGCTAAGTTTCTGGTGTCATTCTAAGGGGATTCAGTATCTGTCTGCTTGGGATGACAGGATTGACAGAGGTCAATGCTTTGCCAGAGATGGCCTGCATCTGTCACCCCTGGGTTTCAGGGTGCAGGCTAAGGCTCTTGTCACCCCTATAGTGCCTTTTTTAGGTGGTGTTCCAAAGACCAAATTACCACTGTAACAGCTATAAATAAATCCAGTCTGAGGGTCATGCTGCTCAATGCTAGAAGTCTAAATCTAAAGATGTACTCACTCAAAGCACTCCTCAAAATGGAGAACATCGACATTTGTGCTGTAACGGAGACCAGCTTTAAAGTGGCAGAAAGCACCCCTATGCTACTAGGATGTAACTCATTCCACACTTTTTGTCCCTGAAACATGGACCAAAGCTCCAAAGGCAGTAGTGTCTCCATATTCATAAAGGATATGTGCACCTCCAGACTAGTAGCCCAGCATAATGCATCTGAGATACGTCAGGTACAACCAACATTGGGTAAGACTGCGATCCAGGTCATAGCCTGCTATAAGCCCCAACCATGTCCCTAGACTCTCATTCCATGCTCCTAAGCACCCTGGAATCTATCAAGGTTCAACCCAACACTCTCATACTAGGAGACTTCAACTACCCCTCCATCAACTGGGAAAACTACTCAAGCACCAATACACTGGCCTGACGCTTCCTAGAATTCATCATTTGCAATGCCCTGGACCAGCTCATTCTGACCCCCAGTAGAGGAAGCAATATCCTTGACCTGGTTATTAGTAACATGGTTGACCATTGCTCTACACCAATCCCTCCCTAGACAGATCCAACCATAAACTAATCACCATGGAAATCCACATCTCACCCACACCCCCGCAAAAGTAACCACCTTGAAAAACTTCTCCAAAGCTGACTTTGGACTCCTAAAATCAGAGGTCGCTAACTTCCCGGCAACCATGCCAATGGAAAATAGCTGCATGACTTGCCAAATCATACACCAATGCACTGTATGAACATGTACATAAATGCATGGAACTAGCCATACCCGACAGAACCAAGACGCTCTCCTCCAAAAAAGGAAGCTGATCTAGTGGTCCCCTGCCATTAATAAACTCTACAACAGAAGGAAGAAACTGTTGCAGAAAAAAGTGAAGTCCCAAGACTGGAAATACTCCCTTATTAGCCTCAAAAAAAAGTTGAGATCTCTCATCAAATCCCCTAAAACCAGCTATGAAGGCAGAATTGTAGCAGACACTAAAAACAATTACAAAGATTTTTATAGTTATATGAAGAACCTCCACGGCAATACTCAGATTTCCTCTGAGTTACTGCACAATGGTACCTCCTATACTGAGCCAACAGATATTGCCAACATCAAATACAACTTAAAAAATAGCAAAAAATAAAATTTTAAAATGCCACCAAGTCTTGGTGGTATTTTAAGGTATTGCCGACAGATTCAGTGCCAACTTTACCCCCCCCCCAAGGGCCAATCACAATACCAGAAGAATGCCAGGCATCCAGCATTACTGCAGCCCAGATTAAAGCTGCATTGTCCAAGGCCAAGAATACAGCTTCCCTAAACCCAATAATATCCCTGGCTGTGTTTTATATGAACTACAAAGCAAACTGGCACCATGTCTGTGTGCCCTGTTCAGTCACAGCCTCACCTCAGGCTTTATCCCTACTGAATGGTGCACTGCTACAGTCATCCCTCTCCATAAAGGGGGAGTGACTGCAGACCCTGGGAATTATTGCCCCATTAGCCTGATGTGTCTGATATGTAAAGCTATGGAGCACATCATCATGGACCTGATTAACAAAGATATAGGAAATCTCCAAACTCTGGACCCCACACAGTTTGGCTTTGTGAAAGGGAGATCATGCCTGCTCAACCTGGTTGACTTCTTTGAGTCAGTCACCAGGGCTGTGGATGAAGGTAAGGCAGTGCATACAGCCTACCTCGATCTGGCCAAGGCCTTTATTATCATTCCTCACTCGGGAATTATTGCTAAACTCACCAAATTAAGCATCAACCCCTATATCACTAGGTGGGGTGCAAACTGGCTCACAGATAGAACACACAGTGTGAAAGTAGCGAAGTCCAAGTCAGACTGCAGACCAGTCACGAGTGGAGTCCCACAGGGATCGGTCCTGGGTCCTCTCCTGTTTGGCATCAACTTTTCAGAAGTCCAGGACAACACAAAGGTACTGTGGCTGACCAAGTTTGCAGATGACTGCAAGATGGGAGCCATTATTATCTCCCCAAGTGATGCAGACATCCTACAGAAATGCCTCACTGAGACCAATGACTGGTGTTGAAACCATGGCCTTAAGCTTAACACCAAAAAATGCGTTGTCATCCCCATTGGTAAAGACTCAGTTCCCACTAACTACCACATCAATGGGAGCCCACTGAACACATAAGGCATTATAAGAGATCTGGGGACACAAGTTGACAGCAAACTCTCCTTCGACCAGCACGTTGCCACTGTGGTCAGAAAGTCCTTCTATGTGACACATCTCATTAACAAGGGTTTTGCATCCAGGAAGAAAGAGGTCATTGTCTCTTTCTACTCTTCCCTCATTAGACCAATCATCGAGAATAATGCCCCATTTGGCATGTAACTCACTAGACACCTGCAACAGCTGGAGGGACCACAGAAGTACCTCACAAAGAGGATCTTAGGCATTAAACACATGTCCTGCACAGACTCAAAAGACTCCAGCTATTTTGTGTCTCATATCGCCAACTTCGAGGCGATCTCTGCTTGACTTACAAAGCCATGTCTGACCCAGCTCTGTTAGAAATGCTACAGCTAAAGAAATCTCAGTCCCTCCACACCACACACTCCAGAGACCTCAACCTCATTACCACAATCAACAGAACATGCAGGAGGGACAGGTTCCTCACCAAGAGACTGCCCATGCTCTGGAATAGACTTCCCATACATGTCAAGCAGAGCACCTCACTGTCCCTCTTCAAGAGAAATCTTGATGAGTGGATGGGTAATACAAAGTTCACCCCGGGAATCACTCCAGTGGCTCTACTTGATAGAGGCACAAGGAAATGTCAGGGGGCACGATGCCAGGGCACTTCTATGGGTTAGGTTTGTAAAGGCTCCAGGGCCATTAGTGTAGTAAACACCTATGAAGCTATGAAATGAGACATGAATTTTAATGGGAAATTTTGCTTAAATATAAATAAGGAGAAAAAATTATACGTTTTTTGACAAGTGTATCTAGGAATACTAGTATAGTGTGAATAGTAAACAGGTATATTGTTACTGAAATAAAGATGGAGTGTAACTTAAAGGAGGTATTGGATTATTGTTTGCATTATTGATGAATGGGGTAATGGAACAAGTAAAATGAAGATTTAGCCTTCTCTGTGGCATAAGGTGCAAACTCTGAGAGCTAAACGAAAAAGCACAGTTGTAGCAGGTTTCTGCTCCAGTATGCAGTACACAGAAGAACGCAAGACGATATTAGAGGCAAAATAGAAATACGTGTTATATATTCTTATGCAAATGGTTCAGTTTTGATAACAAACAGTAAGGGTTGCTAACAGTTGGATGAGGGAAAGAGTAATAGATGCCCTTCCATCACTGTTGCATTATTCACCACCTAAGGAATCTCCTGTCAAGGATAGACCAACATCCAGCCAGTATACCAAAGCTTTCAGGTCATATAGCTACCATATGTTACACATATGCTCCCCATGCAAGGTGTAGGCAATGAAGGTGAAATACAGGCACAAACACTTAGAACTTCTTTGCTGCCAGTCTGAATGCCATTACTGAATGTGAGTCTAAATGCCCGGCTGTGCTGGTTACCAAGCTGTTTTCAGTTAAGTGCCCCATTCAGATTTCTTTTCCTCCTTTTTCTATTTTTTTGTATGGTATTATGTTCATGAATGGTGGCACAGTGACACAGTGGATAGCATTGTTGCCTACAGCAAGAGATTTCTTGGTTCAATTCTTGGCTGGAGTGCCCCCTGTTTGGGAGTTTGCATGTCCTCCCTATGTTTGCGTGGGTTTCCTCCCACATTCCAAAGACATGAATAGGTGGATTGGATACTCTAAATTTGCCATAGGTGTGAATGTGAGTTTGTTTTGTGGATGAACTACTTTGGCAGGGCTAGTCAACCAGTGGTGTAAACCTTGGATCTAGATAATTCTCACTGTTGAAATGACACCCTGACCCCACATGCACAAATGGGAAAAAAGGGTGATGGATGGATGGATTATGTTTTTGTCATTGAAAGGGAAAATGTCAGTGTGGGAGGCAGATTCCTAATAAAGACCATCATGACCAGTGTCTTTTTTACTTGAGTGCTGCCCACAGCCATATGCAGTGCTCTGTCTGCCAGATATTTGTGGTGCCTAAGTCTCTATGTCTTCTCTTTTTCCATATACCTTGAGAATCAATTACTTAAGCTGTTAGCTCATGGTGGTATGGCAGAATCCTCCTGTCCTGAGGGCCAGCCATCTACCAGAAAGGACAAAAAGGTAGGATCTGAGTCAGTTGCTGTCCAGCCTCCTCCAGGCATTTCTGTATAGGCTAGTGAAAACCTTGAGAACTGTGTCTGGTGCTTGCTTTGGTTTCCTCTACTGTGACCCCCCCCCACCAGAAGGTGGCATGGATCTGAATTCTCACACACCCTCAGAGTCTTTTCGAATATCTGCATCTGACATTGAGGGGGAACCTTATAATAATATCTACGGGACCAAGGGGGTTTCCTCAGATTTTGGTAAGAGAGGAAATACCTACCACTATTATTGAATCTTGTCAAGGGTCTCACCCTCCAAGGGTTTTTTGGGTGGATGTCCTACAGAAAAAGAAGCAGAAAACTATTCATATCTCCCCATTAAAGATCCCCAGTATGAATGGCAGGATTTTACTCAGGTTTTTTTAATGCTTTAATGGCCATGAAGCCTCCATCCCTGGTGTATTCTTCCCAAATTCCTTCCCCTCTTCACTTTTCTTTTAGTATAGACTTCAACATGGAGGAGTTATCCTTTGGCGATACTATTTCCTACATGATGGACTATTTTAATTGAGACTGTTCCCAGGTCTCTGACATTCAAAAGAGATACTAAGAGCTTCTATAAATGGAGCCAAACAAACCATCAGCTGTCCCTCCTGTTCTGGCTGCCCTTTTGGACACCTTTTCTTCAGCTTCTGTATCTCCTGACTCTCAGCCTCCTGTGCCAAAGAAACCTGATAGGTTCTACATGGTGCCTGAGGACTGCAAGTTTCTGTACAAGTATCTTTCTGCTGATCTCCCACTAAATTGTTGCCCTCTACTAAACTCCTTCCTTCTGATAAGGATAGTCAGGCCTTGGAAAGATTGGGCAAGAAGGTTTATACTGCTGCCACCTTGTCTTTTAGGGCGATTAATTACAAAAATGATATGACCTGGTATGTTTTCACCCTCCTTCCCAAAGTATCTAAGGTGGCATTTGGCCTTCCTGATTTTGATGGGAAGGCATTGCCCTTTCCCTACTGGAATCCACTTCCCAGGTCTCTGACATTCAAAAGAGATACTAAGAGCTTCTATAAATGGAGCCACCCAAGCCATCAGCTGTCCCTGCTGTTCTGGCTGCCCTTTTGGACACCTTTTCTTCAGCTTCTGTATCTCCTGACTTTCAGCCTCCTGTGCCAAATAAACCTGATAGGTTCTACATGGTGCCTGAGGACGGCAAGTTTCTGTACAAGTATCTTTCTGCTGATCTCCCACTAAATTGTTGCCATCTACTAAACTCCTTCCTTCTGATAAGGATAGTCAGGCCTTGGAAAGATTGGTTCATAGGTTCATAGGTTCATAGGTTTATACTAGGCTATCTGCCCTAAAGCATTTATAAGCCTAGCCCAAAGTTCTGTGGCTTACACCACCCCTTATATGAAAAAATACTGTACCCATTAGTTTGTTGTGCCTCTGTCCAGCAGTGACACAGAGATGATTCCCGGGATAAACCTACGATCTCCCATCCACAGGTCAAGATTTCTCTTGAACAGAGCCAGCGAGGTGCTCTGCCTCACATGGACCGGGATTTTATTCCACAGCATAGGGAGTCTCTGAGTGATAAATCTATCCCTCCAGCACGTCCTATTTATATCCGTGCTAAGGTTTAAGTCGCTTGCTCTAGTGGTTTTGGTGGATTTGGATTTTTTGAGGTGGAGCATGTCCATTAATTCCGGGTTGGACATGGCCTTGTATGATTCCGGGTTGGACATGGCCTTGTATGATTCCGGGTTGGACATGGCCTTGTATGATTCCGGGTTGGACATGGCCATTGGGCAAGAAGGTTTATACTGCTGCCACCTTGTCTTTTAGGGCGATTAATTACAAAAATGATATGACCTGGTATGTTTTCACCCTCCTTCCCAAAGTATCTAAGCTGGCATTTGGCCTTCCTGATTTTGATGGGAAGGCATCTGCCCTTTCCCTGCTGGAATCCACTTCTCAGGTTTCCCTTCATTCAGTAAAATGCAGCTATGATGTAGCTGATACCCCTTTCAGGGCTGTTGATATTGGTTTATTGATGAGGTGTTATTCTTGCCTTTGTCTTCAGGCTTTACCTGATGATATTAAGGCCAAGCTTTTGGATGCACCTCTGGATAACAAAAGTCTTTTTGGGACTGCTGCTGCTGACTTATCCCTTCAGGATAAGGGTAAAGCCTTGCAGGAATTTAAATATATTTTTGTATCCCTATACCAAAATTCCAGAGAAATTATCCTTCTAAGTCTGCTTTTATTTCGCAGACAGACTCATCCCCTTCCTAAAAGTAAGAAGGGTTGTAGGCATGCTCCTCCTGCTAAGTCTACTTATACTCCTCCTTCCCAGAAATCTTCCTTTCTGGACAACCCTGGTTCTATTTGACATTTGGCCATGCCTCCCTTTTGGCCAGGTCCCATTGTCTCTATGCCTTTATATCTTCCAAATTGGCATTGGATCACATCAAATTCCCAGGTGCTGTTGATTGTCCATCAGGGATATTTCATAATTTGGAAATCCCATCTTCCCTTTCGAGGCATTCCTCAGCCTCCTTGAAAATAGCTTCCTCATTTTCCAGAGATTCTGCAATCCATTTTAGATCAGGGCACTATTCAGCTTATTCCACCTACCCAGGTGGGGAAGGGGTTTTACTCCATAATGTTTTTCGCTCCTCTGAAGGAGGGTATATGGAATACAGTTCTGGACCTTTCTTTGCTCAAGACCTTTCTCAATATTCCTTCTTTTCAGATGTTGTCCCTTCAGACCCTGTTTCTTCTTATTCCCCAGGGCTTTAAGATTTCTCAAGATTTCAAGCATGCATGCATACCTTTCCATCCCCATTCACCCTCTGTTCAGGAAATTTTAAAATTTCTCTGTTTCTTCCTTGCATTTTCAGTTCTCTACTTTGCCCTTTGGCCTTTCTTCTGCCCAGAAGGTATTTACCAAATGCCTCTCTCCAGCTATTTCTTTTAGCAGGTGTTGTATACAGCTTTTTCCCTACCTAGACAATCTGATCATTCAAACTCATTCTCCCTGCAGTCTGCTGCAGACTCTCCAGTTCATCATTTGTCTTTTACATAGTATGGAATTCATCATAAATCTCCAGAAATCAGTCCTGATGCCTTCCCAGGATCACATTTTCCTTGGATACAGAATTCAGACTATTTCCATGCTGGCATCTCTCCCTGCCCCAAGGTTCTGTCCCTGACAAACTTTTTCCAGTCTTTTCTTCCTCTGTCTTCTATCGCAGTCAGGGAATTTCTCAGGATTCTGGGACATATGGCTTCCACCATTCAAATGCTCCATCTTGTCAGGCTCTATATGAGGAAATTTCATTGGTACCTCAAACTGGTGTGGTTCCAACATTGCCATCCCCTGGAGTTCCTTGCTCCTTTTCTTTCTTCTCTGAAGCTCAAGCTTCAGTGGTGGATCCATCAACTCTCCCTCAATCAATGGCTTCCCTTTCAGACTCTAATTCCTTCTCAGGAGTTGTTCACTGATGCTTTAGATGTGGGGTCTGGAGCTTTTTCTGACATCTAAAGGTCAAAGGTCTCTGGCCTCCTCATCATAGGCCAGATCATATCAACATAAAACAGATGAGGGCTCTGATTTTAGCTCTGCAAGCTTTTCATTCCCTCTTTCATCAAGGGCCTCTCAAAGTCTTCACAGACAACACCACAGTGATGTGGTATGTCAACAAGCAGGGGGACACAAGGTTCTAACTCCTTTGCAGACTAGCCATTTTTGTCTGGGATGTAGCTATCCAGTATCAAGTGAATCTTCAGCTGGTTTACTATCTTTAGAGCACATTATAGTGGCAGACAATGAGCAGGTCCAGAACACAAGCTCACAAATGAATGTTTCACAGAGACATGTTCCTGGACATTGTCCATCAGTGGGGTATTCCTCGGGTAGATCTCTTCACCTTCCCTTTGAACAAACAACTTCCTCTATTCTGTTCCAAAATCGCAAGTCCTCTGACTTGGAAAGTGAATGCCCTGTCTTTTCCTTGGAAGGCAATGGTTCTGTACTCTTCCCCCCTTCTTCTGTTACCACATGTCCTGCACAGATCAGGCAGGACTCTACCAAAGTCTTGCTGGTGACTCCCTTTTGACCAAGACAGCATTGTCTTCCCCCTTCTTTCTCACTTGGTCATGGGAAAGCACCACAAGTTGCCTCACCAGGTAGATCTTCTCACACAAGGCAAGGGCTCTCTTGTCCATCCTTACCTGTCCACTCTTCAGATGATACTAGTGGGTGATAAGGTTTTTATCCCTTTTAGGTACCTCTTTTTCTGAGGACATGCTGTGGTTCTGCAGAAGTCCAGGAAACCCACTACCAGAACATCATATATGTACAAATGGAAAAGATTTTCTGTCTGGTGCCTCTCTTGCCACCAGGATCACCTATTTGTGGAAGTCCCTCTCATTATATCTTATTTGTAAGATCTGCTCCATGCTGGGTTGGCTCACTGTTCAGTTAAAGCTCACCTCTCAGCAATTTCTGCTTGTCTGCCCTTGAGTCTTTGCCTATGGGCTCTAGGTTTGAGGTCAAGCAATTCTTTAAGGTGTCATTCATATCAGGCTTCCCAGGAAGCCTATTCCACCTTCATAGGACCTCAGTTTTGCACTTGAAAATGTTACCTTGTCTTCTTTTGAGCCTGCTTCATCAGCTTTCTTACAACATTGTACTTGGAAGACTGTTACTGTTTCTGTCAAAAGATTGAACTTTAGGATATCATGGCTATTCCTCCTTTTTTAGTTTTTCATAGGGACAGAGTATCTCTTTGTAATAATGAGTTAATCAGTCTATTTATTCATCTTCATTCCTTTTTACCTTCTCTATAGTCTTCCAGTGAGAAGATTCTTCACACCTTGGATTTGGACAGCTAGCTGAGATATCATTTAGATAAAACTAAAGTTATTTGCAAATCTGAGCAGATTTTTGTTTATTTTCATCGCAGGACTTCAGGTTTGACTGTTTCTAAGCAAACCATCTCCTCCTGGAGTTCTTAGGTAATTTCCTTCTGTTATTCTTTTCACAGTCAGTAACTTTTCTCATTTGTAAAGGCACATTCTACTAGGGTGGTTATCCTCTAGTGCTATTTTCGAGGGTTTGGATACCAAATCAATCCCTGAGGCTGCTACTTGGCCTTCTGTTAGTACATTCACTAAGCATTACAAGTTGAATGTCATTTTCTAGGGGTAGTGTAGGCTTTGCCAGGACTTTCCCACATAGGTTTGCAGAGGGATCTTTTGTACCTTCCTTCTCCCAGGCTTCCTGTTAAGTTCTTGTACTCTTACCATAATGGTAGATGTCCTTCTCTTCACTGTTGCAGTATTCAGTCCCTCCCTCCTTCCACCTCTGTCCTCGCTCTTGCCCTGTCATTTTTTTTCACTCCTGGCCAAGGAGTCCTTCTCACTTCTTCCTTTTTCCTTCTGGATGCACATGGTCTCCTTTGTCCCTGAGGGTATTCTGTTCCTCCTGAGGCTTTTTCAGTTCTGAGTGTTTGCATCTGTATGTCACCGTTATGCCCTATGCCTTGAACAGGGAGCATATGTAAAGTACAGCGCCTGTAAGACCTAAAGACTTTGGTATACTGGCTGGATGCTGGGCTATCCTTGGCAGGATATCCCTTACGTGAAGAGCCAGTAGCAAAATGAAGTCAAGCATGGCAGTATATTAAAAACCCAGAAACTTTTTTCCTCATTAAAACAAAAATATTTATATAAGTAGAAAAAGGACATATATTTAGGCAGTAATATCCAACAAGACTGGGTGTTACATGGGGCATAACTGACCAACCATCCAGGAAATTAATGAGGTCTCTGAGCAAAAGTACATAGGAATTTCTTATCCCCAGAAGATTTGCCTTTTCTCTGCAATGTTTTCAATAAAGTCCATGACTGCATATAGAACATTTTTTCTGTGCCTGTTTTAATTGATATATATGATTTAAATATGGTGTTTTACATTTTATATGGTGTCAGGATTGTTTTCTGGTGATTACAAAATAGTCCCTTGAATTCTTCAGAATAGTCCCTTGAATTCATTCTTTGTTGATTATATGAATGTACACTGATGACATTACCATTTTGTACAATTTTCACAACAAATTGTATACCATCTTTAAGTCACCTTCTCCTTAGTTATGCAACTGCCATTGTACAGTTCTGTCAAAAACTCAGAGTTGGCCCTCTGAAAACTTGGTATGGATGCATAATAAAGTGATGAAGTTATGGATATCTTTTTTAAATTACTAGTAAAAGAAGACACTGCTTTCAGCATTTTTTGCAGTACTCATTTAAGGTGATTAAACATAACTTTACCATTTTTAACATTACTTGTGCAACTCAGAGCGGGATCCAGCACTAGGCAACCAAGGCAGTCGGCTAGAAACCCCTGACTTGGGGGGGGGGGGGTTTCTGCCGCAAACTTACATTTTTTTGTTAATAATATACTCTTTGTGTACTATATTTCTTATTTAGAGATGCATGCAGAGTGTGTCCTTATTAGTGTCTGTGCGTGTGTCTTTAGTACACTGCATGCACATTTAAACTAAAACTGAGCTGAGCATGATTTTTTGAAATGAACAGCATGGAGCATGGATTTTCTGGATGAATGTTATATTGTAGGTCAGTGGCGAATGTGTGTAAAATGCCCTAATTAGGGGTAGGGATGGCCTTTGGTCAAGTGGTGCCCTAGGCAAAAGGGCTTCACAGCACCCCCACACATACCACCCCGTGCCCCCATCCTGGTCTACCTACACCATCCAGATTACTTTTTTCTACCTTTTTTCTCACAGTTTGTCTCAGTCTTTATTATTTCTTGTATTAATTCAACACATTTTAAAGAAACCATTCCATTACTACAACAAAATAAATAAATACTGGAAAAGCTGCCTGCTAGAGTGGCACCCTAGGCAGTCACCTAGTTGACCTATGCTTAGAGCCGGCTATGGTTAGGGGTTACAAGTTAGTTAATTTAATCAGGCTCAAGCACAAATCCTTTACCTTAGTAAAGAGCATGAGTCCTCTACACCAGCTACCAGATTATTAGTTTCAGTGCATTTTCAAGAAATTATGAGTTTCAGTGCATTTTTGAGGAACTGTGACCTTTAGTACATTTTCAAAAAATTGTGTGCTTCAGTATATTTTCAAGGAATGGTGAGCTTTAAGGGAAGAGAAGTTTACTGCTGCTCATGCAAGTTTTCAATGCACAACTGTTTTGTTTAGCAAATGGTTATTACTGTTTGTGCTAGAAAATTTGAAAACGGTATCAGTAGCACAACAGATAGCATACTTGCTTTGATGAAGAAGTCTGTGGGTTCTACTTCCACACCAAGCAGATAGATTGCCGATACTGTGTTGTACTTTAACAGTGGGATGGAGTGCTGCAGTACTGAGTCTGTCCTTTGGATGAGATACCATATAACTATGAACCTGTTGATGGTTTGCTATCATTCTCTATTTCAATATTAGCAGCTTACCATTTTTGTAATGTAGCATATGCAATTTATTCTTCAAGGGCAGCAGATATTGAATCTGTACATTGAACACTGAAATATAAAGTTGTTTGCTAGAGTTACAGATCTCTTTAAGGTGGAATTATTCAGATGACTTTCTTCTGCAGATACTGTGCATATTGACTGATATTGGTATATTGTAATGGTAGAAGTTTGGGGTACCTT
The DNA here is from genome assembly GCF_019279795.1 of Protopterus annectens. Classification (NCBI taxonomy): domain Eukaryota; kingdom Metazoa; phylum Chordata; order Ceratodontiformes; family Protopteridae; genus Protopterus; species Protopterus annectens. The sequence continues at coordinate 707,010,140 of NC_056734.1, forward strand.
TTATACTTGAAATGTTTTGAAATGGGCAGTTTTGTCAGAATTGGTTCATTGTTTTGTTTCATTGCTTACTGGAAAAATGTTCAAAACTACAAATTTAAACACACTCTAACAAGTGGTGCTGTATTATCAAAGAATATAATTTAATACAATCAGGAAGATGAATTAAAGAACACATGCATGTGTGCATGGTGTTAAATGTGTGCAAGCCTGGGGGCTATGGTTTGAAAACAGCCCAAAGGTAAACTTAATCTGCCACTGGCCAGATACATTTTCTTTGAATTTGGGTTTCAATGAATGTGAGTTTTAAGGGCAGAGATGTTTACTGTTAATGCCAAGTCTGTTTTATTGTGATACTGTATTGGTTTGTTTAACAGATGTCTGACAGTGTTTGTGCTATAAAATTTGAAATGTTTAAATTAAATCCAAATATCTGTAATAATTGTAGAAGTATGTAAGAAAATAGTATGCACACTAACAGGTTTGAACAGTGTTTATGGTAACTGGGGAGAAATATCCAAGTAATTTGTCACTTGAACACTGGAATGGCTGCAGAGGGGGCTTGGGGAGACAATCGATTACCCTGCTCATAGCCCATTTGACCATGATCTGGCTCTGGTAACCCTCAACATATAATCTAAGTCTATAGCCCATGAACCGTGTAACTGTCATTGTGGAATTATGTCAATTAATGTCACTTCATAAATGGACTGTGAAATGCCATCCATAGAGAGAGCTGCATATCAACTGTTTTTCTGCTATTCTTTATTACATGTTGGCAGCCTGCTGTGGGACATTGAGTCAAGTGGGTATGCTGCAGATAGTCTTATTTATGAACTGCAGGTGACCTGTTGTAGGTTGACTGTTGATAACCTGCAATAGGCTGTTTAGTCATGTATATGGTTCTGTTACAATTACTATTATCTGTTTGTTTATTACTCTATTTAGTATTATCTGTTAGTTTATTATTGCTGGCATATGCTGCTATAAACACTTCTGTGCAGGTCTGCTTCACTTAGGCCTGTTTGTTTATTGCTGGCAGCAGTTCTGCAGGATCTATAGCCATGCTGTGCTGCTGCTTGTTTATGTTTTTTTTTTGCTTGTATGTGCTGTGGTACCCCACAGCCCCTCTGTAGTTTTTTTTGTTGTTTTCTGCCAATAGAGTGCTGTAGGCTATTAGGCTGTAGAGTTCTGCTGTAGCTTTCTCTTGTTATTTTGCTGTTGGTAGAACCACTTCAGAATCTTCAAATCATCCAGTTTTACTACACTGTACTGAGAGTTAGTGTTTACTGCTAGTAACTGCTGTGGACCATCAGCCATCATGTATTATTTATTTGGTATTTTGCTGAGATCTCTTTAGCTTCACAGTACTACTGTAGCTAGTTTTATTGGCAGCAGTCAGTAGAAAGCTGTGAGTCACTACAGCTTCACAATTCTGCAAGAATTTACTGCTTCTGTATTCTAAAAGTAAACTGACGGGGTCTCTCCAGCCTTGAAGATTTGGATACTGTCAGTAATGTGTGTTTGATCCTAGTCACCTGCTGCAGGATCTACAAACATGAATATTCTGATGTTCTTAGTAATGTGTGTTTGGTTCTAGTAAACTGCTGTATGTTATTCAACCTTAAAGATTCTGGTGCTGTCAGTAATGTATGTTTGGCACTGATGTGAGGACCAACAGTCCCAGTTTTTCCAGGACAGTCCCAGTTTGGAAGTCTCTGTCCCGAAATCCCAAACATTGTCTTTGGGACACAGAAATGTCCCAGTTTAGACCAGTCAGTCTGAACGGTGACTTGGCTTCCCAGGGTTGGCCAGCCAATCTGCTTTCCCATCCTAAGCATCTCTGGGGACTTTGCAATTTTTTGGGGCTGCCATTGGGTATGGGGTAAGGTCAGATGCCTTCGCCCTGGCAGGAGCCTTCCAGGCCCTGCCACCATCAGTCATCCACTCCCTCAAGGACTTCCATCATGAGGGGCTCAGCTTGACCCCACTCATCCAGGCAGGAGCTCTCCAGGCCCTATACCCATCTGCCTGGCACTCCTGTACTGACTTCTGTCAAGGCCAAACCCTACAGTCCTCCCCTTCGACCTGGCCAAGAGACCTTCACCAGCCGCGACCCCCCATGTCAAGGGACTCTGCCACCCGCATGTCTCCTGCAGGCTGCCAAATCATGGAGGATCACTCATGCCCTTGGACCCTCTCATGGGAGCTTCACTCCGATCCTGTCCACTCCTCCAGAACTCCCCTCGGCCGCTGAGGGGCAAATTTGCTCTCATGTAGGTTTTAGAGTCCCCCTGCTTTCCCATCCAGAGCAGCTCTGGGGACTTTGAGATTTTTCAAGGATGCTGTCGGTTATAGGGTAAAGTTAGATGCCTTCACCTTGGCAGGAGCTCTTTATGCCCCTCTGCCATCCACCCTGGTGCTTTCTCAAGGACTTCCATTATGGGGAACTCTGCCTGACCCCACTCACCCAGGCAGGAGCTCTCTAGGTCCTAGCACTGTCCATCAGTTGCTCCCTTAAGAACTTCCATCATGGGTGGGCTGTGCCTGACCCCGCTCACCCAGGCAGGAGCTCTCCAGGCCCTGATGCTGTCTGCCCTAGTGCTCCCTTAATGACTTCCGTTGTGGGGAGCACTGCCTGACCCCCCTCACCCAGGCAGGAGCTCGCTCAGCCCTGTCACTATCTGTCTCTGTCCCCCCTTCCAGACTTCCGTCCCAGAGAGGGCATTGTCTGTACCCCCTCACCCAGGTGAGAGCTGTCCTGTACCAGTTACTTTCCACCTCTCTTTCCCTTTCAGACTTCCATAGGGACTGACCCCCTCTGGGGTTCCACTTCTACCCAGGAGAGAGAGAGAGCTCTTTTCTAGGATTACATGTCTCCTAACTGCTGCCAAATCATGCAGTGTCATGCGTGCTCTTGGAGCATCTCAGGGGATGTTCCCAGCCTCATGGAACTCTGCTGGGCCACAAAGCCTTAGGCAGGCCCTCATCCAGACTTCCATTACACCGGTTCTACACTTTTCCTTGCACCTAGGGCTTTCAAACTCACAGGGGAGATGGCCCTGGGTCCCCCCATCTCTGCACTTTTTTGCAGCACACCTCAGTCTCTCACCCCCATGGTGCCAGGCTCCAACAAATGTGCATCACTTCAAGCCTCCTGGCATGTGGCCTCTTGCCTCCTGGGTGGTGTTTTTCACAGAGTGGCATCCCCACAGTGCCTGGTGAAGGACAGGAGGCCAACCTGCCTGCTCCGGTGTGAGATGACATGGCTGCCCTGTATCCACTTCAATGGGGCTGGGAGAATGGGGTTGCAGACCTGGCTTCCTGGGGCAGCCCTCAAGTGTCCAAGTTTAGGTCCTATAACAAAATGGTCAACTTGTGTGAGGTTGGTGTATTAATCTGCTACAGGTTTTATTCTGACTGTTACAAATCTGTAAGTTGCACATAAACATTATAAAATATGTAAAGATGCTGTTGTTTTTTTTGGTATGGTATATAAAAAAGTGTGCAAGGATTTTGCAGCTGTGTTTGCTACTGTGTGCTTCTGATAAGTACAGCAACTTTGATGTACAGCACTTATGTAAAATTTAGGAAACAGAATACAGCTATTTTGGTCCACTTATCTGTAGGGAATAAATTGAAAGGCTGTAAGGTTCTTTTTGAGGGAAGGGCAACTACAGTGAGTAGGTAAAATCTTGCTCTGCATCCGCTATTAGTTTAATCTTTTGTTTCTGTGCAGGCGTTGGTAGCCAGAATGAGAAAAACAAATCTATTAACTTAAACATGACAAAACTGGTTTCTCCAACACATTACCTCATGGTACACCGAGGAGAGAAATGTTTGAACAAATTATATTAGTAGTATACCTTGCAGAGCTATTGTAAGAAATTCCTCCAAGAGCTGAATGGAATGACCCTCTCTCCTAATACTGTAGAAATAGCCATCATTTTACTGGTTTCAGACAGTGTAGCTTGGGACATTGATGACTGTACAACTTGCTACTATATGTATTTCTGTATCTGTGTCTCTATCTATGTGCTGAAATTCAGGCAGTAAGGATAGGGTTCATTAAATCTTCTAATTAGATGTAGCAAGGAAGACTTAGTTGGTTTGTCAGAATTTTCTTTTAAGCATTCTGTCTGCTCAAACTTTTGACATTGCTGAAAGTGTTCTGTTGACTAGCTAGCTTACCTTGTTTTCAAACTGCAATCAATCATTTTTTTTTCTGTTTTCTCTGTGCAATTATACATTATATTTCTCTGCATGTTTAACTTTTAACTATGCTGTATACTTCTGCTTTGTTTTAAGTAAAGTATTTGTGTTTATTCACTTTTAAAAACTTTTAGCTGATTTATTTATTTCATATTAATTGATCCGAGGGTACTTGCTGTAAATAGAACTTAGCTATTGGTATCGACTTCTGATTGACCAGACAGCTTTACTATATGTTAGAGTGAAGCAGTAGTTAGAACTCTCCAATCAGATAATCTGGAGTGGTGGCAGTGATCTACCTTGAGCCAGGAATAAAGCTATGGCACTGAGAAACATTACAAACCTTCCCTGGATTTTTTTTTCTAGAGTGTGTGTGTGTATGTGTGTGTGTAACAGAAATTTCATAGTACAGTGGGGAAGGGAGCAGTGGAAGGCACTGAATATAAAGGGAAGTGGGAAAATGGCCTAGGAAACTGCTCCCAAAACCCTGACGAAATGTGTGGTCAGTGTGAAACCTGGTCTTGGGTGTAGATGGCATTGGCCGCTAGACAAAACAACAGTGCATATTTCCTGCATGCTCTTTAGACCATGCTTCACTTAGTTAGTTGTTTTAGTGACTCATTTGTGTGTACATTTTTTTTTATTTCAGTCTACCTAGTGCCAGTTGTGTGGATCATGAGACCATACTCCCTAATTACAATCAGATTATTGTGGTGACTGGAGCAGATCCAAGGACAGAATTGCTCTCAGTCACACATTATTGGCAGCCATAAGGCTATAGCAACTGGACTTATTTAGCCTGCAAAGCAGTTTTGTCACCAAAGCTACATGTACCCTCGCAACAGCAAGATTAAGATACACAGGCATGACCTGAACAGCATTTATTTTATTTTTAGTTAGAAAATAGGCAATGAGTTCTGAAGTATATGCTAAGATGGCAGTGTCATAGCTGATTAAAGATCAGGAAAGCAAGAGAATCTCAGATGCCTGCATGTTGAAGTAGAACATGGTAGCAGTCTTTTCTGTAGCTGGAATCCAGCCCACTATATCTGGAGACACACAGAAAATGAATGATTCACTCCATCCACAGATGATCTCAAAATCTAGATGGAATTAAAGAGATATGATCTGGAGATGAACTATGGAATTTGCAGCAAATGACAGAATTAAACTGCTTTAGGTTCAAAGACAGTGTGAGCAAGCAGAGGATAAAGAAAAGCAGCAGCAACATGATGGTGAGATGCTGACCCTTTACCAAAGGTACATGACTACTGCAGAGGTGGAAAGCCAAAATGTAGATGACAAGGCCACTGCCAAGCCACTTCCCCTTATCTAAGAGGGATAGCATTTTGATAACTTTACTCAGGCATTTAAAAGGATAGGTAATCAATACCATATTGACCAAGGGAAGGGGTGAGATTTTTAAATCATCTGCTCATGGGTAAGGCAATGTACATGTTAAAAGTGAAAACGTGATGATTTGATAAAGATATTTTAAAAAAATGACCAATGCAGATTGTTTGAGTTATGAAAAAGTTAAACAATGTTCAATGGAATGCTTCAACTGTCTCCTGAAGCATATAGTGAGAAATTAAGAGAGCCTAGAAAACAGACAGATGACAGTGTGAATGGTTATACTGCAGAAATAAGTACTTATTTTCATAGGTGGGCCAGTGGATGCCAGGTCAGTACCTTTTTAAAGGTAGCAGACATTTTTGTGATGGAGCAAGCACTCAGCACTTTGCCTGAGGATATGAAAATCTGGTTTACACTCTGTGAGTTTAAGACTTATGAAGAGATTAGTTAAATGATATCTAGTTAGCACTTGGCAGCTACAGAAGAAGTTAGTGCTCAGCACTATGCATGGGCATAAGGCAATCCATGAGGGACAGTCTAAACCATCATAGCAGGTTCTCTGGGCAATAACAGAGGCCCGTGGTTCTAATATATGCCCAGGTCTTGATGACAATTTTTTTAATATAACAAATGGGATATCTGCAGTACAGATGTCCACTGTGACAAAGTGTAAACAAAAGTCAAGGGTGGCAGTATGCATAGGTAGCAATATGACAGTGGTGGGTTGTCTGGAAGCAAAAACTGTTCTAGTTTACTATACAGGTCTGTACCCCATCCTAATGGAGGAAAAAAAACATTATCAATGCTGATATAGCGTAAGACTTGACAAATTTTAAGCCTGCAGTGGTTCAAAGAAGCAATACTTGTTCAGGCAGTCCATTCCAAATAGGACCTTGGGAGTGACACCTTTTAAATTAACCATTGGGCAGGTAACAGGAATGGTCAAGGAAACAAGAAGTGGCAATGTCTGATCTTCCTCAGCAGATGTTTTAAAAGGAAATTAATTTTATGATGCAGTAACTTTTATGCATGTGGCTAAATGCAGCCAGACATGAGAACGGAGGAAAGGAGACCCAGTTAGTTCCCCCACCTTCAGCTGAGGTTGGTGATGTGGCTACTTCAAGTGGAGAGGTAGATGATGACAGCATGCCAGGAGTTGATGCACTACTGTCAAAACATGTAAGATTTCCTTTGGAAGAGGAACTACGTGAGATTATGAAGACTTGGAGCAGGCTGAGCTCTCAAGCCCTGCCTTATAGAACCTGAGAGAGTTAGCCTACGAGGTGCTGCATCCTTAAGCTCGGGGGAGTCCATATATTGGGACATGTGGTTAGTATATAGAGACTGAACTTCATAAAGAAGGGCTGGAGGAATAAGTGATATGACAGCTCGTAGTACCAAGGGTCTACTGATGGGCAAATCTGTCATAGGCCATGATATTCCCTTTTCTGTTTATATAGCCATAAAACATACAAAAAAGGGATTATGCAGAATTTCTATTGGGCAAGCATTGCAAAAATTTGACAGGCTAGTGCAAAATGTGTGACCAGTGCCAAGAATTTGACAAGGCAGAAGATAAACGTAAAGCTGCTTTGATGCCTTTGCTGTTTTTGAAGAACCATTTAGGAGGGTAGATATAGACATTATAGATCCTCTTAGTACCCCATTTCCCCAAGTAAGAGGCATATCTTGGTGTTAGTAGACTATGCTACTAGGTACCCTGAAGCAGTGTCTTTGTTCTCCAGTGAGCAGAGATGGTTTATTTAGTTATTTATTGCATTTGTTTACCGGGAAAGTCCACTGGGCCTAAAAGAGCCCATTTTCGCTGGAGGCCTGGGGAGAAAAACTCCGACAAGTACATAGATGCAGAAAAAAAATAAACATTAATTGATATAGAAGTAGAAACAGTGTTACACATAGTGGTTACAGTAATATATACAGAATATATACATGTCAGGAATTTAGTTGGCTTGATTACCATAATATATACAGAATATATACATAAAAGCAGGACCTTAGTTGGTTGCCAGGTGGAAATATTTAAAGATTTTCAGCAGGATAGATTTGCTCAAAGAAATACCAGCAGGAAGAGGTGGCAATTTTATGTTAGACATGTTCACCTTTTACTGGAAGCATTGTGGGTCAAAGCAGAACAATGACCTTGTAGGAAGGTTTAAGCTCTAACCTAAAGACCATGTTAAAAGCATTCCTCAAGCAATTGAAATGACAGTGGAAAGCATACCTGCTCCATTTCCTCTTTGCATACAGAGCTTTACACCAGGAATACATACATTTTTCACACTACCCCCCCCCCCCCCATTCCCGTATGGCCAGAAGATGAAGGGTCCCATTGGCTTAATTCATAATGAGAGGGAGGGAGTCTGTGATTCCCATAATGAAACTATTAAGAAATATGTCCTAAACTTCAGGTCTTTTTTAGGGAGTTCTTGTGACTGGCTTTGAAGCACCTGGCACAGGAGCAAGAGCAGCAAATTCTCTGGCATGATAGTAACTCTGGTGGCATAGAGAGATAAAGCCTCAACTTTGCCCCTGGTAACTAGGTTTGATTAGCTGCTTGAATGACTGGTTGAGCAGCAGGGATAGATGAGCATTACAATTCTGGAGGGAGGGCAGTGATGTGAGCATCTGTGGTGACAATTCCTGGTGAATGCTGAGGATGGGTCACATGGTAGGAGGTGTGGTCTAAAGAGGAGGAGGGGTGGACATGTCTGAGCTGTTGCAGAGGCAGGACAATAGGCTTCAAAGTCATCATTGCACACCTGCCCCTCAGACACAACCACAGGCATCATGAGGAAGGGGTGGGTACGACATAATCAAAAAAGTCCGCCAAAGGAATGTGAACTGCCGAGACCTCCAGGATGCTCTTAGTTTCCACAACTAGCCCCAGCAGAATAACTAAGTCAGGGGCATTGGAGCAGTTCATAGACCCAGCATGGACATGGGGCTCTGGGTAGCAGTGAGGTAAGAATGATGTAAGGGAAACTCAAAAAAAAAAAAAAAAACTCTGGCACGATCAGACAGCTAGGGCCACTGAATGTTCTTTGGGTGGAAAGCGTCTGTTCAACACAATAAAATACACCAGCATGGGAGATTCCTTTCCATATTGTGGGAAAAGCAAGTTATGATAACTTCATTTGAGAGTTGCCAGACAGGAGGCAGAAGAACAAATTCTACCATGTTAACATCATGAAGACCTACCATAATAGAGAGACATTGGTACTCAGTGGATTACTAGAGGAATCAGAGGGAATCTTGTAGTACACTTTTTTAGCTAGGCTTTGTCTTACATCTCAGTGGATGATGTACCAGTTTTTACAGCAGTTATCTCCTATCCAGGTTCAGGAGATGTGGGGAGGACTACAATAGTTAGGGTATATGTTAACTAGTGAGTTAATGTATCTCAACTGAAGGGGTGAAACCAAACCCTAGATGATAAAGTGACTACCAAACTACTTCCCCAGTATCACATTGACATAGGACTCGTGACCTATCAAAGAGGACTGTTATAAGATGCCTACCATCATGGGCATAACTGCAGGAGATGTTGGATTTGTTCTGTAATTCAGCAGTCCAACAATACCTGTGCCCTACTGGTGGTGCTGGTGCCAAAGAAATGTGACAATGCCCAGTTCACTGTAGACTATAGTAAACAGAATAATCACATACAATCAAATGCATATCTCATGTCTTGGACATACAAGCCTTAGGGCAGTTAAGTGGAGCTAAATATCTAAATATGTTACTGTAAGGTACACTTGATGAATTTACCAAGGGAGAGGTCCACTTTTCTAACCTCTTTTGGAATTAAAAATGCCCCAGTAACTTTCTAGAGGTTGGTAGATCATATCACATCCTAGCAGAAATTGGAGATCATGCTTTTGCTTACCAGGATGATATTGCAAACTGAAGCTGTTCTTCATAACAATATGTTCAACATGTTAGGTGATGTTGAGTAGGCTAACGAGGGCAGCTTTATCTATTAATGTTAACAAGTGTCAGGTAGGAGTGACATAAGTGTCTTATGTGTGTCATAGAGTGGGTAGTGATAACATTAGGCCAGTGTCTGCTAACATGAAAGTTGTTTAGGCATGGCTTCTCCCTTTTACTAAGAAGCAGGCGATGGCTTTCCTAGAGATAGAAGGGTATAATGGGAGCTTGTCCTCCACTATAGTGCAATAGCTACTCCCCTTACAGACCTCACCAGAAAGAATAGACCAATTAAGATTGTCTTGATTGCAGCTTGTGAGCAGCATTCCAAACTCATACAGAGTCTTTGAGTAGACCCCTAAGACAAGCCAGTTTTGGTTACAGCCAAGACTTCATTGTGCAGGCAGATAAGCTCAAACCATGGTTTTAACGAGTCTGTGTTTATGTAGTCACTGAGGCATGGTTCAGCTGTAATGAAAGCATCCCATTTGTGCTGGAAGTTCTATACCTGTCATGCGTTGAAGTTCACTGGTAATGGTGGAGCTGTCTCAGTTTTAATCAGGGATTTTATCCCTTCCAGAGTGATACCCTTAATGCCCCCAACGTTTACAATGAACTTCATTTTACACTAGCAAACTCAGAATTTCATCTTTTTTCAGCTTTTTACTGATCACCTTCTATGATATTCCTTTAAAATATGAACAAAATAAATACTGACTTGTAGTAGCACTGTGGGGCTTCATCTGCTGAAGTCTGTTACCTAAAGATAAAAATCACTTAACCATTAATAACAACTTCTGTTTATTCATTTGGGGAAACCAACATTTATTTTCTTCATTTGGTTCTAAGTTTAACATTGCTGTTGTTGTAGATGATTCTGTGATTCTAGATAATTTAATTACCCCTCCATAGACTGGGTACATACACTTCTTATGTTGGGTGTGCACAATATTTCTTACATTAGGTTATTGAGAATTAACTGGATCAAATTGCCTGAAATTCCATCGGGGCAGTAATATTCTGGACCTGACTCAGAATGTTCACTCCTCTGGTAGCCAACACCACCCTTTTTAGAGACGTCAAAAAAACAAACCTTTAACAATTGTATGATAAAAATCTAATAATATATCCATTTTAACCCACAGTGGATACGGGATATGTAGCCACCTATGCTAAGGATATTTATGCTCATTTACATAAGTGCATTGATAGAACACACCCCACTAGAACCAAATACAGGGGCAAATGCAATAACAGATGGCCCTAGTGGCCAGTAGATATTAACAAATTATACAGTAGGAGGAAGAATCTGTTTTGATTGCCTTGTAAGGGCCAGAGTCAGCCATCACAAAGAGAATTTAAAATGCCTCACCAAGAAATTGAAGGCAGCTATAAAGACAAATATGAACATTGACTAGCTTCTGAGCCTAATGACAATTATAAGTCCTCCTTTAACTATGTTAGAAAGCTAAGGTATGATTTACTTCACAGCTCTGAACTTATATTATAGTACCTGCCATTCCAATCCTAAAGACATTGCCAACATACTAGCAAATAGGTTTGCTACAAATCCCTACATTGAAACTATATGTCTGAGTCAGCTACACCTTCACCATCTCAAAGGATCATATCTTTAAAGTATTCTCCATGACTTGAGACATCTCTTCAATGGGTGCCAACAATACACTGGGTTATATAGTGTCGAGCAAGCTTTTGCTGATCCACTTCTTAAGGTGTTCAACTTAAGCCATGCCACAGGATATGCTCCTGAGTCATGGGACACTGTGATGGTGATTCTGCTCCATAAGGGAGGCCCTGTCATTGACCTGGGTAACTACAGACCCATTAGCATTACTAGTCTTGTCTGTAAAGGCATGGGATGCGTCATTACTTACCTCATAACCCAGGACATTGAAAATGTGATCATGCTTAGCCATCAACAATTCGGATTTGTTAAGGGTAAGTTATAACTCCTAAATCTTGTATACTTTTTTCAAAATGTGACATAGATGGTAGACAGTGGTCACACTGTTCATGCCTTCTACTTGAATCTGACAAAGGTGTTTGACACCATACCGCATGATGGGCTTGTTAATAAGCTAACAGACTTTGACATTGATCCCTTTGTGGTGATAGATTATGTTTTCAGGATCAGTGATGCCTCTTCACTTAGGGAAAAGGTGACCAATGGCATTTCCCAGGGTTCTGTGCCAGAATTCCTCCTTTTCAGTATTTATTTCTCTGACCTAAACACTGACAACAAGGTTTTCTGTCTGACTAAGTTTGCTGACGATTGTAAGCTGGGTGTAGTTGTTCAATCAACCAGTGATACTAATGCCATTCAAATGGAGAGAACATATATTAGTTTCTGGTGCACCAAAAAGTGCTCAAATTAAATGCTAAGAAATGCAGTATCGTCTCCTTTGGAAAACAAAAAATTCTTAACACGTGCAGTATCAAAGCCACCCCACTCTGCCATAAGTCTGTGAACAGGGACTTTGCACCTGGGTCAATGGTTTCCTCTTCTTTGATCACTATTTAGTTACTGTATTCAGGAAATCCTTCTGTATCTAACAATTAATCACAAAAGGCATCTCATCTAAAACCAAGGAAGTTATTGTTCCCCCAGTACTCTGTCTTGGTTTGACCCATTATAGAATATAATGCACCCTTTGCCATGTGTTTTAATAGACACCTCAAAAAGTTACAAATAACACAGAAGTTCCTAGCAAAAAGGACTTTCCCACTGATAACCGGTATAGAAGATTAAAGCAGATGAGACCACTGGTCTTTATAAAAATAGTGCAGTTTATTACATACAAACGAATGAAGATATGGCAGATTCTGCCAAGTGAAAACAAAGTGTTGTGGTTTAACTAAATGCACAGCAGATATCTTTGAGTGTCTTATACTTCTGAAAAGCAGTCTCTGTTGGTATGTCTGCCCAGATTCCTCTTGCAGGGATACTTTTCAGCTTTTTCTTCCATACTGGTGGAACTTTGCAGATAGTAGTTTTTAGCAATGTGTGTCTGATGCCAGTATCCTGCTGAGGGCTCTCCTCCATCTCATAAAATGTGTGTGTTTGATACTAATATATAAAAAAAATCACCCACTCTACAGTTGACTGAAACAAAATCTGCTGATTCATTTCCAGTTCATCCTTCAGGAATACCATACATGGCTACTAGTCTTCTACAGAGTTGAGCTACTGCTAGGGTCTCTACTTTTCAAGCTACTTCAGCTGGGGTACTTCCCACCTTTTACAGCCAAACTCCATAATAAATCCACCCCCTACAACCACAGCATCCTCTCCCAATTCACTCCCTCACTCCAGACACCCCAAACCAAACCGCACTATACAGACTATTCCCTCTCTATTCTTGCACCCAGTCTCTGGCAATCCCTCCCATCACCTAAAAGAAGTTTCCTCTTTCCTCATGTAGGGCTTAACTCAAAGACATCACCATCAAAAATCGGGTCTATATTAGATCACCGAAAGCTTAAAAAAGCGAACGGTGATTAATTGACCCTATGTAAGCGAAAGCTTAGAATCTCGAACTGTCAGAACAGCGATTTTTTTTCCTAGGGAAAAAAAATGCTGCTCCAAAACACATACACAGAGCACAAGCACACCAAACAAACAGCAATCCACGCACATACACCTAAAATCTGACACCTAACCCTACACTAAACTATACACACACCACTAACTATCCACTTACCTTAACCCAAACCCTAACCCTAAGGTCTGTCACTATCGCACACTCACCTCACCCGCTCCCTAACCCTAATTCACCTAACCCGCCCTAACCCTCACGTCCACACAATCGCACACATACCTAATCCGCGCCCTAACCCTAACTCACCTAACCTGCCCTAACCCTCACATCCACAAATCACACACTTACCTGAACCCGACCCGTAACTTTCCACCACAGCACTGAAAATATCAAAGCAACAGAAACGGACAACCACATTCTTTCCCTAGGAAAAAATTTGGGTTTCTGTTGCTTCGATATTTTAAGCTTTTGCAAGTGCTTTTCCACTGGACACATAACCTAACCCCTTCCTCATCTGCATCACTCTTACTTTAATCCTCTCTTCTCACCTGCTGCTTCCATCTCATATTTACTACTAAAATTAATTCAAATTTTCTACTCTTTTAATTATATATTGTATCAATTGTTTATGGGATTATGCACATTCTGAGATTACTCTGTGAATTTGTTCCGTTTTATTTTTGTGAATTTCTTCACCCAGGCTGTGCCTGAAAATGGTCTGTTTTGATCAGTGTACTACCCTGGTAAACAAACTAAATAAATAAAAATAAATATATTTTCTGTGGGCTTTCCAGCCTTGCAGATTCAGGTACTGTTTGTAATGTGTGACTGATGCTAATAACCTGCCACGGACTCTTCAGCCATGTAAATTCTGATACTGCCAATAAATTATATTTTTTAATAGTAACATAATGCAGACTATTCAGCCTTGCAGATAATGGAAGTCAGTAATTTATGTCTGACCCTAGTAATCTGTTGTAGGCTCTCCTCCTTTGCAGATTCTGGTACTGTCAGTAATCTATGTTTGATACTTCTAACCTGATGTAGGTTTTCCAGTCTTGCAGATTCTGATGCTGTCAGTAATGTGTGTTTGACACTAGTTACCTGCAGTGGCCTCTCCTGCCTTGCAGATGCTCATGTTGTCATTTATGTGTTTGGTACTGTTAACCTGCTGTGGGGTCTCTAAGCTTGCAGATTCTGGTTCAATCAGTAATGCATGCTTGATACCAATAACATGCTGTGAGCTCTCCTTTCTTGCAGATTCTGTTGATGTAAGCAATGTGTGTCTGATACTAGTCACCTGCTGCAGGCTCTTAAGCCTTGCAGATTCAGGTGCTGTCAGTAATGTGTGAGTGATGCTGATAACTTGCTTTCATCTCTCCACTCTTATAGGTCTTCATACTGACAGGAATGTGTATTTGATACCAGTAACCTGCTTTTGGCTGTTCAGGCTTGCAGATAATGGTACTGTCAGTAATGTGCGTCTGATACTAATAACCTGCAGTGGCCTCTCCAGCTTTGCAGGGTCTGGTGCTGTCAGTAATATTTGTTTGATACTAGCAAACTGCTGTGGTATCTCCAGCCTTCTAGATTTTGTTACTGTTTGTAGTGTGTGTTTGACACTAGTAACCTGCTGTGGGGTCTCCAGCCATACAATTCTGGTATGATTTTTTTTCTCACAGCTTTAGACAATTTAAAATTAAACAGTGCACCAGGCCCTGACAGGGCACCTAGATTTTTTTTAATGAAAAGAGTAGTAATAAAAGTGTCACATATTTTTGCAACATTATTTCAGAATTCCCTGTACTCTTGACTTTGTACCACATGTTTGGAAAAATGCATTAGCTGTTTCTATCGGTAAGGGAAGGAATCATATTGACTTGATTTTTCTAGGCCTATTAGTCTTACTAGTGTAGTTTGTAAAATCATTGAAAAGATAATGTTAAAACTGATGCCTGTTAACTTACTTGAAAATAACTGACCTCCATCGAAGTGGCATTACAGCTGGTTATTCATATGTTACCGATGTGTTATTATAATACACTAAATTATAGATGCACGGGAAATGGGTCTTCCTGTGGATGCTGTCTTTTCAAATGTAGCCAAGGCTTTTGACAGTATGTCTCATGTTATTATTATTGTCCACATGAATGCAGATAAAATAAATCCATTTGTAATCAACTGGGTACTACTGTGGTTGTATGCCCTTACCTTTTCTGTGAAGAAAGAAAAAGCTTTATCTCAGTCTGTCTCTCAAAGTTTACCACAAGGCTCAGTACTGGAGCCTTACTTATGCCAGTATCAAGTAAGTCCTACATTCTGTGGTAAATTAGCAGATGACACAAAAGTAGCTCTATCGGTGGTGCATATGGAAGGGCAGAAAAAACTATGGTATAGTCTGGATAAATTGAAAAGGTGTTCACAAGTCAATAACTTGAACTTTAACTTGTGTAACATATTACACTTTGGATGTTCTAATATGGATTATCTGTAATGTCTGAGGAGGCCCAACAAATTTATTACAGCCCTGGAGGACCAACAATTTCTAACTAAAGGTGTCCCAGTAGATGCTTTGGTGGCGGCAGAGGCCACCAAGAAGGAATTATCTGAAACTTCTTCATTTGTCCATCCACCAAATAAGGAGTCTCAAGTGATGGACAGATATGGGAAGCATATGTTCTCTTCAGCGGCTTTCCCCCTTAGGTTGCTGAATTATTTATCCCACTTTACTCGACTTCAGGGGGATCTCCTCAAGGAGCTAGAAGATACCCTCCAAGGTGCTACAGCTAAGGGGAGTACCTGACAAGGTAAACTCTCAGCTTGCGACCTTAAACTCTATAACAGACTCCTCCATGCACCTCATTTCTTATGCGGCTGATGGAGCGAGCAGGGCAGCAGGCACAGGAATAGCTCTGAAGAGACATTCCTGGATGCATCTTTGTGAGTTTGCTGAACCCTTCAAGTCTTCTTTTATTGACGCCCCTTTTGACGGCACGTCTATGTTCGTACCACAAGTGAAAGAGACTCTTACCAGGTGCGAACAAGATGGCAAAACTGTATCTGCCATGGGAGTATGTTTCGTGGTTCCCTACCAGACCTTATCCCAAAGGTCAGAAGGGCAGAAAAATGTGGTTCTGGAAATCCAAAAAGAGCTTTGCCGGATGCATGTGGTGAATTTTCCCCCAGGGGCAGAGGGGGAAATAACAACAGTAGATGCTGCCCTTGCAGCAGAGGGGGTCCACAGAATCAGGGTGACAGAGATACATTCTCTGTTAGGCCCTTCCAGTGCTCCTGAAAGGAGGCCCGCCTGTCCACCTCTGGAGGCAGTCGGGGGGAGATTATTGCTGTACCCAAAAGCCTGGCTGGACATCACTCGAGACACATAGGTACAGTCTATCATTTTCAGGAGATACAACATTCCTTTTTCTCTTCCACCCCTTCCACCAAGATCTATCCCAGACATACCAGCCAGTCAAAGGGATCAAGCAACCCTAGAAATTCAAAGGTTGCTAGAAAAAAAGAGTCATCCAAGAAGTCCGCACAGACCAAATCGGATCCGGAATTTACACAAGGTTCTTTTTAGTTCCAAAAATATAGGGGACTGGAGACCAATTTTGGATTTCAGCAGACTGAACAAGTTGGTAAAGAAAACAAAGTTCCAGATGGTGACAGTGCAGTCTATACTCCTCTTTCTGGGACAAGACAATTGGCTGTGCTCCATAGATCTTCAGGATGCGTTCTACCATATAAAGATGGATAGGCTATCCAGGAGATATCTATGCTTCCTGCTGGGAGACAGTCATTACCAATTCAGAGCTCTGCCCTTTGGTCTCACTATAGCCCCCAAAGTGTTTACCAAATGCATGACAGGTTACGGCTCACCTGAGGTGTCTAAGATTCCTGGTGTTTCCATACTTAGACGACTCTTGACCGCCACCACTGACCATCTACTAACCAGGGCAAGAGACACCACTATTCATCTCTGCTCAGAGCTAGGCATTACCATAAATTTCGAAAAATCTGCCTTGTTGCCTTCTCAGCATATGACCTTTATAGGGGCAGACTTAAACACAAAAGACATGGTTGCAAAACTGCCTCACAAAAGAATTCAAATGTTATGCCATCAGATGTCAATATTGCTCATGAAGGAAAAAGTGCAGGCAAAATTTGTCCTCAAGGTTCTGGGTTCAATGGCAGCTGCAATAACATTAGTCCCACTGACACATCTACACATGGGAATATTACAGTGGCTACTCTTTGCTCAGTGGTCCATGCAGGAGTTACCCATGTCACACAAGATTCTCATTATGAATACCTGCAAGAGGGACCTACAATTGTGGCTTCAGTCCATGCAAGTAACGATAGGCAGACCATTTGTTCTCCCCCAACCAGTAACTACAGCAACCACGGACGCTTCTCAGATAGGGTGGGAGGGGCATTATCTAGGACAGACTGTCCAAGGAACTTGGCAAGAACACCACTACCACTTTCACATCAGTGTCCTAGAGATGAGAGCGGTGTTTCTGGAGTTGCAAGCATTCCAGAGCTCTCTTCCAACAGGTAGGATTGCAATACAAACAGACAATATGTGGTACATCAACAAACAAGGCAGAACTAGATCCAACCTTCTCTGTCAAGAGGCTCAAAAAGTATGGCAATGGGCATTTTCTTTTCAATGTTTTCTGACCACAACACACATCCCAGGGAAATCCAAAGTGATAGCGGATAGATTAAGCAGGGCAATTCTTATGCCTCATGTGGTCTCTGAAATGAAAAATTGCGAACCAAATTGTTCACAAGTCGGTCCAGCCTTGCTGTGACCTCTTTGTCACATCCATCAACTCCAAATGCAGCAGCCACTTTGCCCTAATCCCCCCTCCGGAGTCACCAAGGGATGCACTTGTTCACGATTGGCCCCTGGGACTTCTTTATGCTTTCCCACCGTTTCCATTAATGCCCAAAATCCTCCAGAAAGCCGAATCATTGAGTCACAGACTAATTCTCATTGCTCCTTACTGGCTTTGTCAGATATGGTTCCTCTTTCTATGGCCCCATCTTCAGAAGGAGCCTTGGATCCTGAACCCAGTGCCGGATCTTCTGACTCATCAGTCAGGAATGCTCCACCCCTCTCTTCAAAGCCTCAAGCTGACAGCTTGGTCACTCCACTTCCCATCTTAGCCAGGCTTCTAGAACTATCCCCGGCAGTGCGACATATTCTGGTTTTGTCAAAAAAGAATACAACTAGGCAACTTTATGCAAGCAAATGGAAGAGATTTTTTTGTTGGGCTGACAAAAAACATATAGACCCCTTTACAGCCCCTATATCTGCAATCCTGGAATTTTTAACAGAAACCTTTAATTGAGGTGCAGCGGCAGCCATGCTATGAGTACAGCTAGCTGCCATATCAAACTATTACATAGGAGACATGGGATCCAATAAAATGTCCCACAGATTATGCAAAGCCTTTCTGAGGGGTACATTCCTTTTAAGACCTCCCATAAGAGAGCCGCTACATCCTTGGGACCTAAATTTGGTGTTATCCTCTTTAATTTTCCCTCCATTCAAACCAGCCTCCTCTTGCCCACTAAAGTTCTTATCTTGGAAGACAATCTTTTTAACAGCCATTACTTCTGCTAGGAGGGTTTCAGAGCTGCAAGCTCTGTCTATCCGTCCTCCCTATTTGATTTTCCACAAAGGCAGAGTCTCTCTCAGGACAAATCCTTCCTTTCTGCCAAAAGTATGTTCTGAGGCCAATTTAAATCAGTCTATTCGGCTACCAGTATTTTTCCCCAATCATGGCAACAAGGCAGAATACAAGCTTCACCAATTGGATGTCCATAGGCAGTTACATTTTTACTCATATAGGACAAAGGAATTTAGAAAATCTGACCAACTGTTTGTTTCATTCTCAGAAAACAGAAAAGGAACTCCAGTTTCAAAAGCCACCTCATCAAAATGGCTTGTAGACACCATTACTTATGTTTATAACTCTCAGCATAAACATCTGCCAGGAAAAATTAGAGGACATTCAACTAGAGCTATGTCGACTTGAACTGCCTTTCAAGCTAGGCTCCCTTTGGAATCAATTTGTGCTGCAGCTACATGGGTTAACCCTCATACCTTTAGCACTCATTACAAAGTAGATGTGGCCTCCTGGAACACGGCATCCTTTGGTTCCACTGTTCTGAAGAGTTTATTCTCTTAAGCCACCCAAGAAAGAAGGTGCTGGGGATGCTGTCCCAACCATCAAGAATGAGATAGGACAACATAACATAAAGAAGTTATGTACTCACCATAATGTTCCATGTTTGTTGTCCATAATCTTGCCTTCATTCCTGCATCCCACCCTCCTTCCCCCTTCCTGGAGGATCGAGAGGAAGTTTTTGAAACTGGCTGTAAGTTTCCTGATTTCTTTCATGCCTTAGGAATTATAGGCAGAGGATCTGTTGTAGTTATTATACTGGGTTGCATAGTTTAGTGATTAGTTTCCCTCAAACGAGATCTATGTAACAGTCACTAGGCATCTTGGGATAGGATGTAGCCTTGAGCCAATGAAAGCTCTCGAGCTTTAGTATGCGGCCGAGTCGGAACCGATGCTCAGTTCTGAACCCAACCATCAAGAATGAAGACGAGATTATAGAGAACAAACATGAAACATTATGGTGAGTACATAAATCATTCTCCAGCAATCTATTATAAAAACATCACCAAACGTTCCTAAACGATTGTAATGTGATGGTTCTACTCCCACATTTGCAATCAGTGGTAACCCAAAAACAAAGTACAGTTTAGATGAAAAGACAGATTCTTTGGACCTGAAACATCATCAACATCAATAACAAGATCATGCAATCTTTTTTTACAATATTTTGTGAGATACTTAAAGGATACATGATAAACTGCAATGCACTTGGCTTGTATAATCAGGATACTGGGATTACTATCAAAGCACATAGCACAAGGCAGTCTTTTTATCACTACAGAAGTAAACTTGAATATTACTGTACCTTTAGTTACCATATGTGAAAGGAACTTGCTAGATCCATGATGGTCAAAAATATAGATTTCTAGCATGGCTAGATTACTTGTTAAGCACATTATACATAGTTTGTAAATATTCAAATACTTTTACCATGGAATTTAAAAGGTATATATTATGATAACATTATTAATACAAAGTCAAAATAAATAAATAAATTAAAGAGCACTGTAATATAATTAGGATGTCACACGGGGTACAGCAGTTAGTTTTGCAGCCTCATAGTACTTAGTTCTGTTGTTCCGTTCAGAGCTGGGGTGCCTTCTGTGCAGAGTCTGCATGTCTGCTGTATATTTACTTATATATTTGCATAGTGCTCCTCTTTCTTCCCACATTCTAAAGACTTACCATATATGAATTGACAATCCTCCAACTTTCCTATAGGTGAGTGCTGCATGTGAGTGAAAATATGTAAACATTCTACTGTGAACTGAAATCATATCTGGTATTAGTTCCTCTGCCTTGCATCTACCGACTGCTAGGACAGGCTGCACTTCCCCCTCAACTCTGAATTAGATAAAGCAGGTGTCAGAGAATGAATGAATGAATGAAATTAATGAATGAGATAGAACTATTGTTGGGAAAGGACAAAAGTAAATAATCACAAATTAAGATAAATTGCAGAAAGCGAAAACTAATTTGTAATAGAAAAAGACAGATAATTGCTGATACTTATAAAAGTAGACTGTGATTCTCAGAGATGATTAAAAATGTTGCTTTTGCATGATATTCATGTATGGCACTTCCTGGTACCCAGGGTACACTGTCGTGTAGCTTTGCAAAGAACCAGATTTGCTAGAATGTGCACTACCAAAGCCAAAGGCATACTTATGCAGTATGTTAAAACCGCTGAACAGTCCCAGGAGGGTAGATACTACTGTGGTTAGGGGGTGTGATTTGATGCTGATAACCCCCCAGACTGTAGTTTTGGAGGGTTGACAGCACTAATTCATGTCCCCCATCAGACAGATTAATATCAGTCCTTCCATGTTATTGACCAATACTGTTTATCAAGCAGCATAAGTATGCCTTTGTATTGGTAATCATATTACTGGAGGTCACCATCTAGGTGTAGCATAACCTTGATTTTCTTCAGCAATATGGTGCCATAAACTTGCTGATACATACTTGGTCCTCCATATGTTCCCGAGCACCTGACACTTTGTGGATACTATTACAAATATGACACGTGTTTACATGTAAATGTGAGTGTTGTGGTCACATGAAGAATGGAAATCAGTTTACAGGTATGCATGTGTTCTTCTGAGTAACTGACAACTGGAAAAGAACCATCAGTTGGCCAGTCATCACCAAGCATACACCACAAAGTAGTGTCATTCTCCACATGCCAGAGTACTTGTAAATACTGCTACAATGCAGTGTTACAGCAGTGTGGTTTGGTTCAGTGTTTGCTTTTACATGATTAGGTTGCCTACTTGTAGATCTGATTATACTTTACCGATGGTATGATTGCCTAGCCCTCACAGAAACTGATGGAATGCTATTTGAAGCACTGCCATATTTATGTGCTCCACTGATCAGTAAGACTTTTCTGATCTAATGTGATTTTTAACTGTAGGTTGTACATGACACTGCTGTGGTATACAATATCTCAACCTTAATCTTTACATATATGCTTTGGTACCATTGTATTCATCTACTTGAATAATTTTTGAATGAATACTGACTACTGAAACTCACTTCATCAAATGGATTCAAAAGTCCAAAGTTTTTTTTAAATTACCCAGAGACTGTGTGACCTCTGAGTAGAGTATATTAGCTGAAGGGTACAAGAGGTGTCCCACCTGCATGGCAGTATGAGGAGCCTGCCATTTCCACTTCACCAAGGTTAATACATTTGAACCCATTTGCTAGACCAGGTTCATTCAGTTAGCATTTGATAAAAAGCAAATAGGAGAAGCATACCATATCCTCTGGAAGCCTGGAGCTATTTTACATTAAATGATGTGATAGCTGAGTTTATATCCACTGCACATGGGTCTTATGTTATGATTTACCGGCCCTATATTTTGCATAATTACAAAGCTATGTATACATAAGCTTTATCTGTCGTAATGTCATTTGACATAATTAATATGCTGCGGGCTGTGCAAGGCAATCGACACAAGCAGAAAATAAGGGATTATGGGTACAGCAAACACTTCTCAAACTTTTCCACTACAGATTTGCAGGCACAGGTCTTACTTGTTCTGTTACCATTTGCACAAACAGTATGCTATTTAACACAACAGTGCTTTGATGCTGGTTAAAGATGTATCCTTGCATTGAAACGACATCACACACTTTTCTGTTACTGGACTGATTCTTAGTGACTTCATCTAGTTTCACTGTTTCTCAGTAGATTAGTGCAATAAGTGTGCCAATATTGCACTTTACAACATCAGAAAAATGTCACACCAATACGTATTGAAGGCACCCAAAAATATGTATGCATATGTGTCTATGTGTATGTGTGTGTATGTGTATGAGTGTATATATGCTCACACACACACCTACACACACACACACACACACACACACACACACACACACACACACACACACACACACACACACACACTCACTCACTCACTCACTCACTCACTCACTCACTCACTCACTCACTCACTCACTATGAATGTGTGACTCCTAGTCTGTATACACTTTGTACATATAACACTTATGGAGAAAACTAATGCTTGATTTCACCAGTTTTTCTTTTTCACCATAGGAACAACATCAATATAAATTATACAATGCAGGGAAGTAAATTCTTGTAGCTTACCAGTCAGAAATGCTAGATATGTATTCCAGCAAGGCATATTATTTTCATATCAATATCCCTGCTCCAACTTTCAGTAGCATAGAGTAACAAAACAGTAAACACCATTTCCCAGCTTGAAATGGCTGTCTTATCCTTAATGAATAACACTGCCTCAAATGGCACATAGTTTCCATTATTCTACTTTAATAATGTTAGTATTGCTCTTGTTAGAAATTGTAATGATTATGTTTAACCTTACCTCTTTGTATACCCGAACTCAGAGCCGGATCATGGTCAAATAGGAACCTAGGCAGGGTAATGGATTGGGCCCCCCCATACACGCACCACCCCACAGCCATTTCAGAGTCCTATTACTTAGATATTTCTCCCCAGTTACCATAAACATTGTTCATACTATTTTCTGCTTTACTTCTACAATAATTATTTGGACTTAATTTGTTTGTGTCTTTCGGCTTTTTCTGGGTAGGGGTCGCCACAGCGGAACTCCGGTCCGCTAATGATTGGTAGTTGATTTTTACATGCCGAGTTACCAGCCCTGATGCACAACCTTCAACGAAGGTGCACCCATTCACGCATGTCTCCACGCAGAAGACGCTTTAGCTGAGAATCGAACCGGACAGCATCTTACTGTGAGGCGACAACGCTACCGCAGCACCACCACCGCGGGTCTAAAGCTTATTTCAGATTTTCTAGCACAAACACTGACAGACATTTGCTAAACAAAGCAATGCAGTCTCACAGTAAAAACAGACTTAGCATTAAAACATCACTGCCCTTGAAGCTCACATTCATTGAAACAGCATTGAAACATGCATTCAAAGAAATGCATCTTGGCAATTGCGGATTAAGTTTACCTTTGGGCTGTTTTCAAGTCATAGGCCCTTTACACACATGTTTAGGACCATGCATACGTGAATATGTTCTTTGATTCACCTTTCTGATTGTATTAAATTATATTCCCTGTATAATACAGCACCACTTGTTAGAGCGTGTTGTAAATTTGTAGTTTTGAACGTTTTCCAGTAAGCAGTGAAACAAAATGTATGAACCAATGATGACAAAACTGTCTAATTCAGAACATTTCATCAATAAAAATCTACTCAAACCTCTCTCATTACAATCCATCAATATCAGTCAATATGCAGAATCTTTACAGAAGTCATCTGAATAATTCCACATTAAAGGGATCTGTAACTAATGAAGAGGTTGCTGCTAGCAGGCAACTTTATATTTCAGTGTTTCATTTTTAAATTCAGTGCCTGCTGCCCTTGAAGAATAAATTGCATATGCTACACAAAAGACAAAAAAAAATGGTAAGCTGGTAATATTGCAATAGGGAGTGAATGGCAAACTGACAACACTTTCACAGTTACTAGGCATCTCCTCCAAAGGAGGACATGCTCAGGATTCCCCCCCTTAAATTACAGCACTGTGTCAGAAATCCATCTACATACTATAGGAGTAGAACCCACAGCCTTCTGCATCAAAAGCAAGCATATTACCTGTTATGCTGCTAGCAACACTTTTAAAATGTTAGCATAATGTAGTGATGCCATTTGCTAAACAACAGTTGCGCATTGTAAACAGACTTAGCATGAGCAGCACTAAGCTTCTCTTCCCCTGAAGCTCTCAGTTCCTTACAAAATGCACTTGACACTCAAATCCTTTTTTAAAAGTACTTAACACTCAACCATGCCTCTCAGTCTTGTAGTACAAGAAATCTGGACAAAACCAAACTTAATGGGGGCCAAAGGCCTAAAACTAGGGACAAATTTTAAATATTGCTTGTATAATCTTAGAAAGTTGCTAGAATAAAATGTTTTGTGTTACCATGCATTTTCTGAAGGATATAAAGACTGTAACTTAAATGGTTGTCATTATTTAGTGAATTCAGTTATCACTCTTTTGCCATAAAACCACAAGGGTTATGAGGAACAGACCTAAAATATGAGACAAAAAGTCTGGACATTCTGCAAAATTCTGGGCAGTTAAGAGCTATGTACTCAACTCCTTGAAACTCACATGGTGTTAAGGGTAGATGATTCAGGCTCTTGTTTCCTTTACTTAAGGTACAGGATTTGAGCCTGATCAAATTAACTAATCACCAGGTATCTGCAATTGGGACATTTTACACACACACACACACACACACACACACACACACACACACACACACACACACACACACACACACACACACACACACACACACACACACACACACACACACACACACACACTTACTTGATGAAGAAGACGAGTGGAAGTGGAAGCAGCACAAATCTGTCCAGCAGTGAGAACAGAACATTCAGTTCCACTCGGTGAGTAGAAAGGAAGAACAGGAGGAGGTCTGTGCGATGACACACACCCAAATGCAATTAATGCGACAGGTGTGTGACCAGAAGGCATTCAAGAAGAACACCCTTAAAAACACATATGTTACTTTAAAAACATATGTATTTTTTTAAGTGTGACAGTCCCTTAGGAAGCAGGCCCCCTCCCAGCCAGTGGGCCCTAAGTGACTGCCTTGGTCGCCTACTGCTGGATCCAGTTCTGCCCATACTCTTTGTAGTTTTATTTACAGATGTAGTTTGATTTTTCAGTAGAATCATGTAGTTTGAGTATTAGTAATGACATTTTTTATAGTCTAATAAATTTTATTAATAGGCTGTCTTTTGATGTAATTAAAGTGTAAGTTCCACAACAAAAACTTTGGAAAAAAAGAAAGACTTAGTAAAACAGTACTGCTTCTACTCCAGAAACAAATAGCACATAATATACACAACAAACACACAAATTAACATTCATTTGTTAAAGTAAAACACAATATTAAAGAGACACAGCATATAATGTTACTACATCAAGCATACTCCATATGTAAGCAAAACTAACCTGTGTAGAAAATTCTTTAGGAATGAGAAGTGTACTAATTGGTTCTCTGAGATAGCAGCTGATGCATGGAACAGGCTACCAAATTACATTAAAGCAAGTTCAGATATTTTTAAGAACAGCCGGGACACTTATTATGGAAACAACTGTTTTGATATATAGGCAGACTAGAAGGACATGAATGTTTATGCTTGAAATATTTGTATGTA
This sequence comes from Protopterus annectens, assembly GCF_019279795.1. Taxonomy (NCBI): domain Eukaryota; kingdom Metazoa; phylum Chordata; order Ceratodontiformes; family Protopteridae; genus Protopterus; species Protopterus annectens. The sequence goes on from NC_056734.1 coordinate 707,036,136, forward strand.
CTTATGTATGTAACTACAAAGAGTGTGTATGTGAGAAAAGAGGCAAATGTTTAAATGTAATCACTGTCACTTCCAATGAGAACTGTACTGTAATGATTATGTTACAGTAAAAAAAATTAAAATAGAAATAGCACATACCTAGGGCATGCATTACAAAAAAGATATTAAGAAGATGTAGCAGGAGTATGCACAAAACTATGAAATAAATAGCCTAACATTACTGATACTTACAGTGGTGTGTTCTCTGATTTAGAGACAGACATCCTAGAGAGTGAAATTAAAGGCTAATGACAAGGCTGTAGGGGGTGAAACAATTACAGCGGAGTTACTTAAATCATGTAAAAAGGATGTTCTTACTGTGATGTTTGGAATTTGCCAGAAAACCTGGAAAACATAACAGTGATTAACAGATTGGAAAATGACAGTGTTATTTCATTTCCAGAAAGAGGCAATGCTAAACAATGTTCAAGTTATCAAACAATTGCACTTGTTTCTCAAGATAGTAATGTAATGCTCAATATCCTGCAATCCAGACTCTAGTAGAGGCTGAGGCACCAGTGATCAAATTATCAACATCCAATGGATTATGAAGAAAGCAAGTGAGTTCTTGAAGATGCAAAGGAATCCAATAGAACTCACTGAAAAGAACTCTGGTTACAATAAAAGCCCGTTGGAAATGTAAACTGTCAAATTTATTAAGTGTTTACATTAAAATCCACTTTTCGTCAAGACAACGTTGCTCAACTTCTTCAGATACAAAAAAGTACACAAATAAAAACCATTTCAAAGCAATGTGTCATTTAAATCTAAAACTCCCCTCCCATGTGACTTTATTAAATATAGCCATTGGTTCTATTCGCACGGCTAGTCAATAAATTATTCAGTAGTCAAATACATAGTAATTAAAACATCTTAGCACTTGTGTTACTACTTATGAATGCATTAAGTCTCCAAGCCCCCCTGTTCTACACATGTCCTTATAGTTTAATAAATATTTCTTTACTACACTAATTTGTAGTAAACTCTCTAAAATATTATTGAACAATGTGTAGACAGATAGTATGTCAAGTGTGCAGATTTTAAAAGGTTCAACAATACATCCAGTACTATGCATTCATTATATCAACTATGTCTACCTAAAGGATTATTACTCGCAAACTTTTTATAACACAATCACTTTTTAAAACAACAACATTAGCACAACAACATAAGCACATTAAAAGTTACAAGCTCTCCCGTCTATCTTCTAATTCTATACCTGTGTCATTAAAAACTCAGAAACATGCATAGTATTTAAAAACTGTGTATATTAAGAAACTAAAAAATTTTTTCAAAAAAAAAAATATATATATTATTTATTTTCTAAATCTTTTATACTCTATTATACGGACCAAGCAACACCATGTGTCCCACACTTCTTAAGGATCTTACTCGTTCGGCGCCAATATATGTCTACGAAACATGTAGCCAGACAAGAGTAAATTTAATATGCTAAAATAAAGTACGACCACATATACTACTAAAATCTAGCTATACTGTTAGTAAAACTTAAGTACTAGTAAACTCGTGGCCACTGACTACTCAAGCAGTCACTTAATCGGTCCATGTCAATAGGTATAAATGCTACAATAAGCTTTCTCACATGTGGCCCCTTACATTACTCTAATAGTTGTATTCCTACTTAATAGAATGTTGTGAGACGAGAAAACACTTATTACACATTTTTTATTAAAGTTGTTACCTATATACTAAATGTGTTCAAACCTATACCTGTGTAAATTACAATATTATTATCTAAGCAAATTCTTTAGACGTAAAATGCACATAATGGAGCTAAATTCATTAATTCCTGGATATTGACATGCATTTAATCTTAATTGCCATATTAGCTCACTTCTTTCCAGTCTAAGTGTTTCAGGTCCGCCCCTACCGTCACTATGTAGTTGTTGAATCACTCTGAATTTGAAACTATGCCCCTCAAACTCATTGATATTTAAAACTAAAGGTAGATTCAATTGCCAAAGTAAACAAGTCATATATCTAGCTAAGTAATTTATGTCAAGTGTTCTACATAGGCAAAACCGATAGAAACCTTTGTGAAAGAATTTATGAACATTTATATTGTATTAGTAGATCTAAAGTAGAAAATGCACTAGCTAGATATGTCAATGAGTTTGAGGGGCATAGTTTCAAATTCTACTATTAGAGTAATGTAAGGGGCCAGATTTTAGTAGTATATGTGGTCGTACTTTATTTTAGAGTATTAAATTTACTCTTGTCTGGCTACATGTTTCGTAGACATATATTGGCGCCGAACGAGTAAGATCCTTAAGAAGTGTGGGACACATGGTGTAGCTTGGTCCATAAAATAGAGTATAAAAGATTTAGAAAATAAATAATATATATATTTTTTTTTTTTTGAAAAAATTTTTTAGTTTCTTAATATACACAGTTTTTAAATATTATGCATGTTTCTGATTTTTTAATGACACAGGCATGGAATTAGAAGATAGACAGGAGAGCTTATAACTTTTAATGTGCTTATGTTGTTGTGCTAATGTTGTTGTTCTAAAAAGTGATTGTGTTATAAAAAGTTTGCGAGTAATAATCCTTTAGGTAGACATAGTTGATATAATGAACGCATAGTACTGGATGTATTGTTGAACCTTTTAGAATCTGCACACTTGACATACTATCTGTCTACACATTGTTCGATAATATTTTAGAGAGTTTACTACAAATTAGTGTAGTAAAGAAATATTTATTAAACTATAAGGACATATGTAGAACAGGGGGGCTTGGAGACTTAATGCATTCATAAGTAGTAACACAAGTGTTAAGATGTTTTAATTACAATGTATTTGACTACTGAATAATTTATTGACTAGCCGTGCGAATAGAACCAATGGCTATATTTAATAAAGTCACATGGGGGGGTTAGATTTAAATGACACTTATTGCTTTGAAATGGTTTTTATTTGTGTACTTTTTTGTATCTGAAGAAGTTGAGCAATGGTGTCTTGACGAAAAGTGGATTTTAATGTGAACACTTAATAAATTTGACAGTTTACGTTTCCAATGGGCTTTTCTTGTATCCGGAGTTGTTTTCAGTGAGTTCTATTGGATTCCTTTGCACCTGTGGCGTTAGTAGTTGGCGGTGTTTTCAGTGAGTTCTATTGGATTCCTTTGCACCTGTGGCTTTAGTAGTTGGCGGTGTTTTCAGTGAGTTCTATTGGATTCCTTTGCACCTGTGGCGTTAGTAGTTGGCGGTGTTTTTCAGCAGTTTGAGTTGTTGAAGATACTTGATTCTTCTTTAGCGACTACCGCGAAGCTTTTGAGTACACAATAACAAACTCTGCAAATGCTTAGAGAAGTCAGGGTACATGGTCACCTTATTTGTCTTTTGGTGAATCTGTATGCAAAACAAGAAGGAGCAGCTTGAACTGAATATGGAATAACTGACTGGTTTATGCTTTGGAAAGAATAAGATAAAGCTATATATCGTCACCATATTTATTCAGTCTGTATGCTGAATTTATCATGGGCATGCTAGGTTAGACAGATCAGATGCTGGAATCAAAATTGCTTGGTGAAATATTAACAAATTCATAGGAATCATAGGAAATGCAAGGCTATTCAACCGGAGGTATGTGTGCCTTGCTAATAGTCACATTCAGGCTCTGCCAACCTTTCCAACGATGGCATGAATAGTAAATCCCAGAGTGTATTTTATGGCACCTGCCTATTTGTCTAAGCCATGTCTAAAGGTCAATATAGATTCACATTGCTTGACGTGCAATATACTCTATTCCAGAGCAAAGGGAGGTGCTGGGTAATGAACCTTTTTCCTCTGTTAATTTTATTACCCAATATAAATTGATATGTCTTGTTCTAGTATTGGCTAGACTATCTGATATATTATGAAAGAGGAAGTCACAAATAATAGGGTTCTTGAGAGCACAGAAGGCAATGTGCAGGTCTCACTTTAAGAGTCTATGTGAAATGAAGCACAGACAAAGTGATTACAGCCTTTCCTGATAACTAAGGCCGGAGATCTTATTTGTTAGGAACATCTGCATTTTTTGAGTTTTTTTTTTTTTTAATCATTTTAGTGAGATACATGCCAAAAGGGGGCATTATGTTATATAATGAATCTAACTAGAGCAGAGTACAGGGGAACAATAACGTCCTTGTTTTTTGTAGATGACATGCCCTTTGTGATTAAATATGACATACAGAAAGGGTTTCTGAATACAGTTCTTACAAGGTGATCAAAGAAGAGGAAGCTATGAAACCAGATGCTCAAGTTCTATTCAAAGACTTATTTGAGAATGGGGTGTCATTGATACAGCAGAAGGCAGGAATTTGTTTTCAAAGGCAATGATACTGCATTTTTAGCAATTAGTATAAGGCCTTATTCAGTGCACCATAATTTAAAGCATTTTAGTTCTGTTTGAAGGATATTCATATAATTGGTTGATTTAACAACTATACCTAGCATACAATCATCAGTGTACTTAGCCAGAGATCCTTCTTGTCAGTGTTTATGTCAGAGAGATTAATGCCAAAAAAGGACAGTTTGCAATCCATCTTACCTCATGGAGGATCAATGTTTAAGGCTATTAGCTTATTAACAATGCCATAATGTGCTGTGGTATTAAATGCTTTAGCCAGGTCTGAATAGTCAGCATAAACAGTGTGACCGCAGTCAACCACTGGTGTGAATTTTTCAAAGAAGTACATAAGATTTAACAGGCATGACCTATCTTTAAATTTGAATTGTTCCAGGTTAAGCCTGACTACAATTTTGATGTCTAGATTTAAGAGGTCACTGATGATGTATTCCATGGCTTTACAGACAGGATTAGTAAGGCTAATGGGGCTGTAGTTTCCTGGGTCAATGGTGGGGTCACCCTTATGGAAGAACCTCACCACTACAGAGCACCATGTCTTAGGAACATAACCAGATATGCAGAACATGCAATTCTATCTAAAACATGAACACTGTAATGCTCCATGCAGGCAGGGTATAAACTGTAGCAAATGTTTGCTACAGATTAAAATGATTTTTTTAATAAAATGTGTTGAAGGTTGTGGGCGGGACACAGAAACTGGACCTGAATAGCTGGGGCAGAAAGGGGGTGTCATGCACCTGACCACCTGATTGGTGTGCCAGTGGAAGGAACGCCCATTTTTTTTCTTTTGCTCTTGAATGGAAGGGCCAGGGGGAGATCTAATTGTAATAAACCAATAATTACAATGTAGCAAATGGCTTATTATTATTATTATTTGCTGTTTACTTGAAGAGCTGAGGGAATGGGCCACTGATTTACAGTACCGGTCAGTGCGCTGGTTGAACCAACACATTGCAAATAGATGTTGGGGGCACTGGCAGACTATTTTAGTTTCCTAGATCCCAATAAAAATAATTAAAGGGACATGGTAGTACGTGGCATGTTCAGTATGCCAACCATGGAAATAGGAAGACCTTTGTCAGTTAAGGGGACATCTAAATGTGGTAAATGTAATATGTGTGCACACATTGTCAATACATTTTGTAGCATGAATGGTGTTAAATTTGAACCTGAGTTACATTTTCTTGTGAAAGTAAAGGGGCTATATATGCTTTAAGTTGCCCATGTCACCTTTATTACATAGGGGAGAGAAAAATAAAGTTTTGTGTTAGATTTATGGAGCATATGAGAGATATAAAAAAATTGTAAGGAAGATAAAATAATTGCTTCACATTTTAAAATGTTCCGCAATAGTAATCTTAATTTGTTGCATGGCACTATTTTGGAAAAAATAGAATGTATAGAAGGTAATGAAACTATATTGAAACAAAAACTGTTATATAAAGAGAGTATTTATATTTTAAAATACAAGACATTGGTTCCTAAGGGTTTAAACAATGAATTAAACTGGAAATGTTTGCTTTAAAATAGGAACCTATTTATCAGGGGCGGCTCGTGCTATAGGACTGCAGGACTGCAGCCCTCCCCACCTGTAGAAAGAAGGAAGAAAAGAAGATAAAAAAAATTGCGAGTCCCGGAACTCCACACATGTGTGCTTGGAGTTCCTGGTACTCAGAATTTCAGACTGCTGTGTTAGGCAGTTCGGATAGAGAAAAAGGGATCTTTGCCCTGCAAACCAGAAGTCTGTGCAGTGATGACCTCACAGAATGGAAGAACACCGGACTACATCACCCCCAGGCTGGAGCCTCCAGCCTACTCTTGCATGCCAGGAGAATGGAAACCAGCTGCTGCCAAGGAGGAAACTAGCCATTAGCTTTGCATGGCTTCAGGACTGCTGCTGAGGAGGTGAAGATGAAGACTGGATTTAGCTGCTGCTGAGGTACAGAGTATGAAGCCATTAGCCTAAATTTAGCTGCTTCCAAGGAAGCAATTAGCCTAGATTTAGCTGCTGCCAAGGGTGTGTGTAATGCCCCAGTTGCTATATACTGGTGGCTAGAGATAGCACATGGTGGTGGGTAGAGAATACTCAGGCTTGAACCCTGTACCTTGGGTGCAGGTGGCAAGGGCCTGAATTCCCTACCCACCACCATTTGTAAAAACTTTGCAGATTTTTGCCTCATATTTGTTCTGTTCCTCATAAAATCTGTGGTTTCTGTATTTTCATTTTTCCTTGCAAAGTCAGTAGTGAAGTGGTGCACTGGTAGCATTGTTGCCTGACAGCTACAGTTTTATTCTTGGCTGGGGTGCCTTCTGTGTGGAGTCTACATGTCCTCCCATCTTACAAAGACATGTGTCTGGAGTGTTTCCCCCTGCTCTGCTGAAAATTGGCTTTTGTTCCAAGTCAGACTCCTGGTTAACACATGTTTAAAAATAAGAGGCATTTGAATTTCAGACTTCATATTCTTCAGAAAGTATATGGTAACACAAAACCTTTTATTCTAGCAATTTTCTAAGTTTATAACATGGATATTTGAAATCTGTCCCTATTTTTAGGACTGTATTCCCCCATTACTGGCTTCATACAGGTATTTTGTGCTAAGGTTGAGAGCTTTGGTGAGAACTGAATGTTTGGGGGCTGTATTCCCCCATTACTGGCTTTGTCCACATATTTTTTGCTAAGAGGTTGAGAGCTATGGTGAGAACTAAATTCTCTGTATATGTTTGGGGGCTGTATTCCCACATTATTGGCTTTGTTCAGGTGTTTTGTGCTAAGAGGTTGACAGCCATGTTGAGAACTGACTTCACTAAATGGTAGCCATTTAAGTTTCAGTTTTACTCTCTTTCACAAAACAGCTGATTTGGCATAGTGGTATGTTGCTCTGACTGTTTTGCACAGGGTCCCCTGGGTTCAAGCCTTGGCAGTGAAATGTATGGTGGTAACATAGCATTTTATTCTAGCAACTTTCCAACATTATACAAGCAATGTTTAAAATGTGTCCCTGGTTTTTGGGCTTTTGTTCCCATCCAATAAATTTTGGCTTTTTCCAGATTTCTTGTGCTGCAACAAGGAGCTGAGAGCTTTAGGGGAACAAACATTTAGTGCTGCTTATGCTGAGTTTGCTTGCATTGTTAATTGCACAACAGGTAGTGTACTTTCTTTTGATGCAGAAGGCGGTGGATTCTACTCCCACAGTAGGTAGCTGTATTGCTGATACTGTACAGTGTTGTAAAGGGGCTGGATGCTGCAGTCCTTTTTGGTGAAGATACCTAGTAACTATGAACCTCTTATCAGTTTGCTATCCATTCCCTATTGTGATATTACTAGCTTATCATAGTTTTAATGCAACATAGGCAATTTATTTCTCAAGGGCAACAGGCACTTTATTTGTAGATGAAACAATGACATATAAAGTTGTTTGCTAGCAGCAACCTCTTCATTACTTACAGATTTCTTTAATGTGGAATTATTTAGATGACTTTTACTTCTTTAGAGATTGTGCATATTTACTGATACTGGTGGACTGTAGAAGTTTCAGTAGACTTTTATGATGAAAATTTTCTGAATTGGGCAGTTTTGTCATTGGTGCATGCATTTTGTTTCACTGTTTACTGGAAAAATGTTCAAAACTATAAGCTTAAAATGCCCTCTAACAACTGTATTGTATTGTACAAGGAATATAATTTGATACAGTCAGGAAGGTGTATCAAAGAGCATGTGTATGTTTCGTGTTCAAATGGCCTATGATTTGAAAACAGCCAAAAGTTAATCTTTACTGCCACTGGCAAAATGCATGTTCTTTGAATGTGGGTTTCAATGCATGTGAGTTTCAAGGGCAGAGAAGTTTTAATGCTACATCTATTTTCGTTGTGAGACTGCACTGCTTTGTTTAGCAGATATATATTAGGGTTTGTGCTGTAGAATGCAAAATAAAACTTTCAAATTAAATCCAAATCATCGCAGAAGTAAAGCAGTATGCACATTACAGTGTTTATGGTAAATGGAGCGAAAGAACCAAGGAATGGGACATTGGAATGGCTGCAAGGGGGAGGCTCCATTCGACCATGATTTTGTGAGGGGGGAAGGACAGCAAACTCAGACAGCCCCGGCTGAGCTATACCTCTCAACTGTCCAGATTTTTGCAGAATGAATAGATATTTGCTTCTTATTTTTGGTTTGTTCCTCATAAAATTTGTGGTTTTCTGGCAAATCATTTAGGAATGAAGTCACTAAATGACAGACATTAACTTTCAGACGTCATAACCTTCAGAAAAATGCATGCTAAAGCAAAACCTGTTATTCTATCAACTGTCTTAAGTTTATACAACAGCAATTTGTAGTACTGTTTGTATGTTCCCCCAATATATTTGGCCTTGTCCATATTTCTTGCATTAAGAGATTGAGAGGTACGTGCAAATCACTTTATAGACTTGGGAATATCCAAACCTCTCAACTGTCCCCAATTTTGGCTGAAAATGTTGCTCTTCCCCTAATAATCCCTCCTCAAAATGGCAATTTTGGAAGAAAATGTGGAGGGTTTACAATTATATATAACTGTAATGATCAGAGTTATAGATTACTTTTATTTCAGAAATGCATGTAGATGCTCTAATTTTGTTAGCTGCTCAAGTTAACAGTGTTAACATTAAAAATCTGTCCCTTCTTTGACAAATTCCCAGCTGTATTGTGTGACAATTTTATATTTTTGCATCACATTTTTGGTCTGTTTTTCATAAAATTGTGGTTTTCTGGCAAATTAGTGGCAAAACATTAAAGACTGAAGTTAGAAAATAATGGCAGACATTTGAGTTTTAGATTTCATACCCTTCAGAAAATTCATACTAATGCAAGACTTACTACTGTTCTATTATATTTCTAAGTTTATAAGAGCAATATTTAAAAATTGTCCTTATTTTTGGGCATGTGTCCCACTTCTGTGTATGGCTTTGTACAGATTTCTTGCTCTGAGGTTGAGAGGTATGAGTGTCAGAGCCATCACCATCAGCCAGAGACATTTCAAATTGTGACATACTTGTTGCACCCCATTCCGCATTGTAGTGGCTCTGGATGTGTCCAAGGAAGGCAAGGAGCAGTTATGCAGTGTAAGTGTGCAGAGTATCCCCCCATCTAAGGTTGATCACAAGTACGACCGTGGCTTTTCATCTGTCATTGATTTTGCAGAATGTTCTGGTTTTCTGCCATATTTTTATACTGTTGATTTATGCTTCTTATTATTTAGAAAATGCATGCTGTTGCAGTGCCCTGTTGCTCTGTGTTTAAGTAGCAATACTTTAATGACCATCAGGTAAGCTTGTCGGAGATTTTAAGATGCAAGTAAGCTTTAATAAGCATACTGTTAAAGAATTACCAGCATTGAAAGCCTTTTCATTGTTGCCATGCAGAGAATATTTACATAACTAGATAATGTATAAGCCTTGGGTATTGAAATGCATATGACAGTATTTGTAATAAAAGGACAGGATTACAGTATTTTCGGAAGCTCATTACATTTGTTGGAGACTTGCAGTCATCTTTGCAGGCTTTAGCCATAAACTAAACAGAATGCCAATCTATCATGTGTGATCCATAACCTGTGCAGTAATCCTTTAAGCAATTCATCTTGAGCTTGTTTCTTGTTTGTTGTTCATTTTTTACTTTGACCATGTCTTCCCCATGAAACAAGTAGATAGTGGTCAGGCAGCAGGTCTTTTTTGGATAAGAAACATTTTTACAAGTGGGGTATCACAGAAATTGCTACTTTCAGCATGTTACTTGGTAATTTTATAAAGCTGAATATAAATTATAATTAGAACTGCAGTGCAAGGAGAAGTGGTTTGAGATGAGTGCTGCTTGTTTTTTTATACTTGATTTTGACTGGCATTCCAGTAATGTATTTAAAAAGTAATTTATTTTTTCATGCTTCACAGCCTGTGTTTCCATCTAGATATTAAGTAAGTTGTCATGTAGCCAATGCATTGAAATATTTTTTTCTTCTACACTTCATTTTGTCTTGATTGGACTCTTGTAATGACTGTTTGGCACCTAGGGCAGCATATTTAATTAAAGTTCCAGTTGTTGTGGTTTTGAGCATAGCTCCACCCCTTTCTAGTTGCTCACACCCCTTCCCATTGGCCCCACCCATTCCTCTGTCTCCTGCAGCCCCCCTTTAATTTGAAGTCACCAGCTGCCACTGTATTTTATTAATTGTATAATTGATTAATTGAATGTAATTTGTATTGTAATATAAAAGATAAGGCTTTTGTAGCCTATTTTTATTCCTTGAAAGTGTTAACACCAAGGATTTAGAATAAACTAAACTTGTTTTACTATGTGGTTTTTCTTCATAACTCAAGTACCAGTTGGAATTGAACTTTTATTTGTATCCAGGTTGTTGCGTTTGTTATTCATAGAGAAGGTGCAGTGGCCATTTGTTGTGGTGTTATTTTAGTTTCCTAGACTAGAAATAGTGATCTCAGCCATGAAATTAAAAGACAGATGCTGTTTTGACAGAAAACTATGACAAATCTGGATAAGATTTTAAACAGCAAAGATATGACATTGTCAACAAAGTCTGTATTGCCAAACCTATGCTTTCACCAGTAGTAACATATGAAGAGTTGGACTATATGCAAGGCTATGTACTAGAAAACTGATCCTTTTGAACTCTACTATTGGAGAAAACTTTTGCTAGTTGCATGGATTGCAAGAAGATCAAGCCAATCAATACTTTAGGGAATAACTCCAGACCCTTCACTGGAAGGCTTGATACTACAACTAAAATTCAAATTCTCTGGCCACCTAATGTAAATCACTGATACTAGGAAAGATCAAAGACAGAAGAAGAACATAGCAGCAGAGGGTAAAATGAATGGATGTCATTACTGATGAATATGAATTTGCAAGAATGTAAAGAGGTGGTTCTTGCAAAACAGGTCTAGTGTGCTATAAAGAGTCAAATTCAACTAAATAACCAAACAACAAGGATATGTATTATCTTAAGATTTAGTAACTAACTCAATTAGCTTTGCCTTAAAAGTTAATCTCATCACAACAAGTAAATTCTTCAATAGTGCATTCTCTTCATATGTATTATTCTTGTATTATTCCATAGAGAGATGTAATACAAATCATCCAAATAGTTCATACTACTGAATGCTCCAAAAGGGATACTTTTCAGTATAAAACCATATCTTTCAACTGTACAGATTTTCACAGAATGTCCAGATTTTTGCCTCATATTTTTTGTCTGTTTTTTCATAAAATTTTGGTTTTTTGGCAAATTAATGGCAAATCATTAAAGACCGAAGTTAGGAAATAATGACAGACATTTGAGTTTCAGACTTCATAACCTTCAGAAAATTCATGCTAATGCAAATCCTGTTATTCTATTAATTTTCTAAGTTTATTAGAGCAATATTTAAAAATTGCCCCTAGTTTTGGGCCTTTGTCCCACTTTTATTCATGGCTTTGTCCTGATTTCTTGCTCTAAGAGGTTGAGAGGTATCACGCTGGAACATTCAGCACAAGACAAACCATTAAAGCAGTCCTAGTCAGAAACAAATCATTATGTTTTTACATTAACACAAATAACACAAAGTAATACAGTACTGGAATAATGAGTAAAGGAAGCTAGTGTCTTCTGAAGTGTTATCCATGGCCATGAAAAAACATGTTGTGCAACAGACCAGAACCATAGAAAGCTATAATACTTGGAAAATGCATTTGCCATTTCAGCAACCTTTTTACATTTATTTGTTTCTAAACTGTATGCAATTTCTTACCTTCTCCTGATAAAGTGAACAACCAATGTCTCTGTCCTTCCATTTTATTCATATAGGATATTGTTTTAAAATGTCATTGTTTCATCTTGCTGTCTGGTGATATAACCAGATATTGAATGTGCAGATAATGCAAGCTCATTACTGTCAAGAATCGTGTGGCATATTTAACCATAGAAAACCTCATAAAACAAATTAATTAATTAATTAATTAAAAAAAATTGGTAAATAAAACTAATAACATGGCAGTGTGCGCCCTCCTGATTAGAGTATTTGATATGAAATACTTTACTCTCAGCACTTAACCTTACTAGTCAGGATTAAACCCAACCGTAGTCCACACTGATGCTACTGATTATGTCTAACTTAAGATGCAGGATATTGTCAGGAAGTTGTATCTTTTTGCTAAATTATGATTTACATAGTGAATTTTATCAGGGTTGTTATTTCATTTAAAGTTGGGTTTATTTCCTGTGCATTCTGAGGATAAAATTTGACTAGGTGCTTGACAAAGAGGCTTTCATTTTAAATATGCCCATCTGATTTGGAAAGGGATGCATGACAATTCTGCAAGAAAGGTTATAGCAAAACTTTAGTCTTTCTGAAATATTTCATCCGTGTATGTAGTTCACATTAAAATAAATGTGATGAGAAAAAAACAGAGAAAAAATACTTGGTCCTGATGACCCCCCCCTTCTTCCAGTGCAGAGGACTGTGTCTCCTACTTGGCTCATTTTTATAACCAATTCTTGGGTTACTGCATGTTCGTTGAAACATGCAAACTCTTAGCATGTTGGCATCTGTAGACTTTGAATGCTTTGCATGTCAAGCAAACTACATTCAACTACTTTTGGATCCTACTACTGCTGACATCTGCCACCTATTCACCACAGTGCTGCATCTTCTCCACTGTACAGCAACTGTAGTGTAGCATGAAAGCATCGCCTTATTAGGTGTAGCCTCTTTTTTCCACTGGAGAAAGCCTCATGGATATCTGGCCATGAACTGCTGTACAGTTGGGGAGGGAGCTGGTATATAGGGCTATCTTTTCATTTTAGGCTGGTGTTTCCCTCAAAGAAGCATGACCCCTGACATGCTGGATGACATTCTGCATGCAATGGGCATTGCAAAGGATACCCCTGCTTACATGGTGTCAGTCTTCTCAGCTCTGCCTACCACATTGTTCCAAATAAAACCACTATCAATGCCTGCCAGTCTCCAGCAGAAGCTATGGCATTGGGCATGCCTCCAGTATGTGAGGGGTGAGCAGGGATTATCTTGTCATTCCTATATCATGTGACATTGGCTCTCCCAGTGACTGAGCCAGTAACTGAACTCAGGTCATCTGGGTCACAGCTAGGGCTTCATTCCTGTGCACTACAGAGGTTACCATTATTAATGAGATTGCAGTGGATCTGAAAAACTCATTTTTGGAAATTACTGGGTGGTGGTGTTTTAGGTTAAAAACAGCTTTTTGCTATTTCTGACATCCAGATTCTTTGTCACAAAATGGATGTTACAGTATGTAAGATGGAGCTCTGTCACAATGACCAATCTTTAACTACCTTATCACAGAACACCTGTCAGGTTCTAGGATGTCAGTGTTGCAGTAGACATTAATTCTGGGAAAACTAGTATTAGAAAAACTCAGGTAGATTTATTGCAGGAAAAAACATTCAGATCAAGCATAGTTGTACAGCAGCTTAATACATACAGTCCCGATATAAGGTAATAGGGGGTATGATAATAAATAGAGAGATATCCCAAGAAACTTCTCAGAGTTTAAATGAGAACATGCTTTCATAATAAATAAGTAAATAAGTAAATAAATGAATGAATTAATAAAAAATAATACACGTAAGGATTCAGTATAAAAAATAAAAGACACATGCAAGGATACAGTATGTTTCCTTGATGCTACACAATTCCCCTTCAAAGCAACTTGAATGTGGCAGCCCAAGTACACAAATATTCGAGACGCATATACTCATGGTTATACAGTTCTCAAACAAGTGGACTGAAATCAACACCAACACAAAGTATTTTTGAATCTTCTGTGCAGTGAGCTTTACTTTGCATACTCCATTACCTTGTCTGACTTTGAGATAGCTGCACCTTTGAGAAAGTGTGATCACTAATATGATTAGAAAAAAGCGATTGCTCATTCTCAGTGAAGCTATGAGCTCAGATACTACAAAAGCATCATACACTTCGAATAGAAGGACATTTTTTCTATATGCAGTAAGCAGCCGCACATGAACAACTGCCATGATGAGCAATTGTGTTCAAGCAATCTCAAATTTAGCAAGTGAATGTAAGCCTGCATGAGAACAAGATGACATAATCCTGAAGATACATGGGAGAAAGTTCATGGGAGACATGAGAACATATTTCCCCCTGGAAAAGGTGTTGAATGAGCAGAACAGCTTTGTTAAAGATGTGGTCTCATCAATAACAGTGAAGAATTCAAAAAGACATGGGACAGACCCATGTTAGCTGTAAGGCTAGATGGAAGAAAAAAAATGTTTAAGTATAACTGCAGCTTATTTATAAGTCATGGATATAGGCATACTCTCATTGGACTTGCAGGGAATCAGATGCAAATGTTTCTGGATATTGGTGACACTTGGTAAAAACTCTGAGTAGTAACAGAACTAATATACCTTTCACAGACATAAAACTTAGAGCATTTGACTGTGTACCTCACCTTATTATAAATAAGAATTGTGTACTGCTTTTATCAATAAATATAGCTTTGGGTACAATTGCGATCAGGTTAAAGCCTTGGGAAGAATGTTAGGAAGACAGTCATGGCAGTACAACAGTTTGTATGAGAGACAATGAGACAAGCAAAGATTGATTATCAACTAGATATAGAAAAAGTAAAACAAGTAAGGAGGGATGCATGGCCTGGAACAGAATTCTTCTTGGTTACATTTGTTACATTTCCTCTCAGCAGCCTTGGCCTTTGCTCCACAGCAGTTGTGTCAGCAAATAAAAGCATTACTGTCTTCAGGTCTATTTCAGCAATGGGATACTGGTAGTGTTTCCTGCACAATGCCCTTTATATTTTTTTTCTGCTTTTAGCCATTTCAGTATTCTTATATTGTTTGCTGTTTTAAACAAGAACCATCACATTGTGCTACAATACCCAGAGCAGACAACCTGTGGCATATGCTCCAGGCACATGTCATGACTGCCAAGTTACTTCACTCATTGCATACTTTGACAGTAGTACAGATGTGTAAATATGCTGTTCTGAGTTGCCCCTTGTGGCTTAAAGGAATACAGATCCATAAAAACTGATGACCATGCCTATAGCATTTGGCAGATTCTGCTTCAAAGCCCCATGCTTGTCACTGTTAGCAGTGCTCTGGCCTCACCTACTGAAAAAGCATTCTGTCTTGAGTTTGTATGTTGCCAGAAATGTGTTATTATATAGTGCCTTACAAACACCACACTGACTTGCTGACAGTATTCCATTAGTCCTGTGTTAATGCACTTTTGAACATCTCTGGCAGGCTTGTCACAGAACTGATAAAAAAAAAAATCAGGGTATTAATTACTTTACCATATTTTATATTTCTAAAAAGAGGTAGGTGTGAGCAAGCCTATGCAAACAGTGCCAGCTCAGCATGAAAGGCTGTAGTAGATACATTTACAGAAGCCCTAATTGGGAATTTTAGTATTGTTTTTCACAGCTAAAAATATCACCAGAAGTCTGCCATTGCATCAGAGACAGAGTGCTGTTAATTGTTATAAAAAATGCTGAGTTATAGCCTGTTAGACCTCTGACTGTAAAATACGGAACTGAAAACAATGGAATAATGTATGCATTCATTTTGTTGCTTGTTAAACTTATGCAAGCCTTTGGTGGTGTTATGGACTGTTCACATTACCAGCTGAAAATTACTAAAATAAGTCGAATGTGCCGAAAGACATCCACATTTAAAAGGGAACCCAATTACAGTAAAAACAACAAAGTGTTTTTCTAGGTTATATTCCAGACAAACCCTTGGGCAGAAAGAAAGGCATTCAACTGTGGCTCACTGTTAGGACTTAATTAAGTATAACCTTTGTGTACCTCATTGCTCAAAACAGTGATTATTAGATTGCTAGTGGAAACGAGCTTTTATTTAATAACATTGGAATTCTAGAACCTGGTGATATAAACTGTACTATAAATTATAGTTGAGCTTTACCATGTACACTCTTGGTCCATTTAGATTAATTTCTCAACATTCTGAAAACAAACAAATAAAAAACATATAAATAAATATTTATCAAAGATGCACCACCCTGAATGTGCAGTAGCAAACCCCTGCCTCCCCCATTCCATCTCATGAATAAAGTAATTGATGGACAGTTAAGCAAGATTGTGGGTTCTCGCGATGTCTTGACTTTACAGATGCAATAATGTAAGGTAAAATGAGTATACCAAGTAAACAGCCATTTCACACTCACTTTTTAACTGTTGTCACAAAGCAAGTCAGTTGAGCATTGCAACATCTCCACAAAAGCAAAAAGTGTAGTGATGTTTCTGTATTATTTTTAGCGTCAGCGCTCCCCCTTAGAATGCGGTTTTTCAGCTGTCTGTTTCCACAGATGGTATTGGTTACTTACACTAAGATGGATATTATGGTTACTGTGATGTTTAGTAAGTGCAAGAATCGCAGCTGTCTACATTTGACATGTGGTGCCGGTTCCACAGAATCTTAATAAACTTGTATAAGAATGGTCAGTGAATGTCAACAAGAAAGTAGATACAATATGCCTGAGTTCATAGTATTATGAATGATAAATCACATGACTTCTCTATTTTATGAATCAAATGCAGTTTTAAATTTTTCCATTTTTTTGAAAAATGGATCACCTGCTGAATTACTTCTAGCACTACTCATTTTCTTTTGGGATCTTGATGCTGTCTGACTGTGGCATCGATTTTCTTCCCATATCCAAACGGGTTTTCTGTTAGTACTGCAGTGAGTGTTTATGTGGAGCTTATTTATTCTCTTTATGTCTATGAGGGTTTTCTGTGGGTACTGAGTTTCTTCCACTTTCCCACACATGCTGCATTAGTGAATTTGCTACTGTAAATTGTTTCTGTATTTCTATTATGAAGCTTTTCTTATCAGGACAATAAATAAACTTTTGGCTTGGAGGTAATAACCCAGTTAACAAAATGAAATAGCCATCACTGGCTTATTTTCAGCAGTGTTCATTTGTCTTGGCATTTGATAAATCCAACCCTGACATTTGTGCAAACATGCCACACATTCATTAATGAATATCAAATATACAACACTATAATCTGCGTTTAGAAGCTCCTTTAGTGGGAACAATTTAGCAATATTACCAAAATAAAGATTTGGTCAAATTTAAGTTAATCATAAAGATACTCAGCTCCCACCTTGGTATTCTTGGTTAACTTACAAGGGAAAATGTATCAGCATGACAACCTTCTGGAGTCCGTTTGAAATGCAGATGGCAAAGAGTGTGCAAAACATAGACTAACAGAACTATGTCTTTTCTGAAGTGAATACTGGAAAGACTTTCAGTATATTTTAGTAGTACTCCTGAAGCTATTTTTTAAGTAGTGAGCAGGAAAGTGCAGTCCTTAGAATTATAAATTTGGAGAAAAGGAGAGGGGAAAGAAAAAGAGTGTGTGTCAACTCTATAGATTAGGAGAAATATCTGAAAACAGTTTTCAAAATGAATGACAAACCCAAATCTGCCTTTATGTCTGCACTTCGTAATGTTTGAGGACAAGTCTTTTTCTACCCTACTAGAAACATTACTCTCCCCCTCCCTCAACATTTCATCATTAAATAATACCATCATCATGGGAGATCGCAGATATACCCCAGGGATTACCTCAGTGTCACTGCTCAACAGAGGCACAGCAAAATAATGGGTATAGTTCCCCATACTAAAGGGGTGGCGTAAGCCACAAAACTATTGGGCTAGGCTTGTAAATGCCCTCGGGCAGATAGCCTAGTATGAACCTATGAACCTATGAACCTATGTCTCCCGTACAACACACAAAACTTTTAAGTGTAGAAATGGATAGTAGTTTGAAATTTGATATCCATATTGCCCAAACCATTAAGAAAGTCCACAAAAAACTAGGTACACTTTATAGAAATAAAAAAACATTTCACTAATAACACAAAAGCCACTCTAGCTAGAACACATCTTCTCAACTCTTCTGTATGCATTGTTCATTCTCACAAACCATAGGAAATCAGATTTAGAAAAATTAGAATCCTGCTATAACAAAATTGCAAAATTTGAAACTGACGCCTGCTCTAGGGCATATCATTGTACTGCTCTCAAACAACTGAATTAGCTAGAATTCCCTCAACTAATAACTTATCACCAACTGTACTAGGCACAGAAGATCCTCCACCAGCCTAAAAAAAACACCTGCACTTCAGAACCTATTAAATCTTTACTGTAACAAACATGTACTTCAGTCAAGTAGCAAATCCCTGTTAAATGTTACCAAAGCAAACAATAAATCAGGCAAATCCCTTTTCTCAAGCTACATAGCTAAAATCTGGAATAGTTTACCATCAGAAATAACATCTACTCCCAACTTATCTTGATTTAAATTAACTCTTAAATCTCACTTAACCAAAACATGGCTATCCTTCTGCACCAGTCCTGGACAGGAAAATAATTCCAATGCAGTGTCCTATTTACTCTAAACACTCTTTCTCTAGGTAATGCTAGTTCTTCACATAAATCAGTTCATGTCTAACTTTTCAACATACTTCTACTCATTTCCTATTATATTCTGAATCATGTATAGAAGGACTATATAAAGTTATTCTCCTTAAGTTGTATTTGTGTTACAATATCTATCTTCTACTGTATCCTGCTAAAGGCTAACAGTCAGTGTATTATATCTATGGAAATTGCTCATCCACAAATTTACATTCTATAAGCCACTCATTTCCTTTTAGATTTCCTCACTTTATTTATGATTAATTATGTGAGTTCCTGTACTAGACTATGCAACAATACCATTACAATAAGTTTATTTGCATGAATGTATTTTTATCCTATATTATATATTTAATATCGTATTTCTTTGTGACAAATGTTGTCATGTATATGTAAACCTTGTAATTGTAGTTATAATCATTGTTTCATATTAAATGTAGAGCTTTTTTCCCTGGACTTCTGCTAAAAAAAGATTTTTGTCCAGTCGGACTTTCCTGGTAATCAAATGTAGAATAAATAAAATAAATAAATAAATGCTTCATATCATATTCCATGCATGAAGGATTTGCATTGGAGTTAGAAATGGATTACATGCCAAAGGGACCCATGCATCCTATCAGAAGTTGGTCTGATAGGTTTAGTGACTACGTGATGAGTATGGAAAATCCACTGATGTTGTATGAAACTACGTCATCCAGTAAGACTTCCACTGAAAGCTCTGTTAATTTTGAAGCCATGCAAAGTGCTATGGAGTGCTTAGAGACTGATTTTCTAAAATCAAAACATTTACAGACCCAGCGACAGCATTTTGAGGTCTGTATTTTACAGAAGATCGTCCCCAGAGGTCAACGTGTGCTGAAAATGCCCACTTATGGAGCTCAGAATCTGGAATTGCTTACCCATTGGCAAAAAATTTAATCTAGAGGTAAGCTTTCAGTATATGACATTGCTAACTGATTTCTTTAAGCTGGAAGAGGCTAGACTGAAAGATACTATTAAAGAACAACAGAAGAAATTGTATAAGGGGTATCTGGAGCTGATAAAGCCATGGAGGGGCTCTTGGATGGAGTTGTTCATGAGAAAACGATTTTGAAACAGAAAAGGCATAACATAGATAGAGATTCTTTGGATTTCAAGAAGGGCCATGTATTTGCATGGCTCATGGATGAAATGGGCTCTAATTTTGCTCATAAAGCTGGTTATCCTGGCACCAAGGAAACAATTTAAAACCTAACCCATCACGGGACTTGACTGGTAACAGTCTGAATGGAAAGATTAACCCCAATACCATGGAAAAGGAAATGGTGTTTTCTGTGGTTAGGGAGGATAACTCAGTACCCTCTACATCCAGTGGCAGTGTTTTAGAACGTGTTTCAATGGCACAATCTCTGCCATTAGGGAAGGATGTAAGAATGGAAGGTTCAGACTTCAGCCACTTTTGCTTCCAGTGGTGATGGCACTGCATCCACCAGTGGTTCTTCACCATATTTCCCTTTACCCATCAGTGGGAATTATGAGGGAGGCAGGACTTGATTACCGAGTCGAGTTTGGCAGGAACAGAAACTTTTGATAGAGAGGGGTTCGAGCCAGTCCCTGATGAAAATGTGGAGCCAGTTAGGGACTCGTTGATCTGGATATTTCCAATTGTGTACTAACTGTTGATGAGATATCTGTCCTGGAGACGGGGCTTACCTTTATGCCGACAAAAGTCAATGACTTGACGGACACTTTGCTTGATGTAAAACTGCTTACTAGAAATGTCTTAATGAAGTTAGAATTTAATAATGTTGCTAATACAAATGAATGTTGTTTTAGAAATCCTAGTTTATATACTCCTAATTCCCACCCTTTGGTTGATGCATTTAATAAATTGGTGGATAATGATTTGTATAAACTGTATGATGACAGAAGGAATATGGGATCCCTTAGAAATAAGAAGTTTAATCTCAGTATGAGACAGAGAGCAGCCCTAATACAGTTACAAAAATATTACAATATAGTCATCAGGCCAGCTGATAAAGGTGGCCCTACTGTCATCATGAATAGATGTGACCATTATGCGTCTATGAAAAAGATGCTACGTGATAGCAGTTTCTATTCTACCACTGATATGAGACAAGTTCATGCCTTAGAGTGTAGGATATTTGGTATGCTGGAAGATATTTTGAAGAGTGAATTGATTTCTTATGAGTTATTTAATTTTTTGAAATTGAATCACTCACTCATACCTATTATACAAGGACTCCCCAAAATACACAAAGATGGGGTAAGACCACCTCTAAGACCAGTCATAGCTGGGAGAGGTTGGTATACAGAACCCTTCTTGCTTTATGTTGAGAAGTTTTTACGCCCAGCCCTGGATAGGAATGGGTTTGTCTTGAAGGATTCCAAACAGTTCCTTATGGACTTGTATAGTTTCACCAGTACACTACCTATGGATTTTGAGTGTTTTTTTGTTACTGTAGATGTTCAATCTTTGTTCACTATCATTCCGAATATCAAAGGGGTTGAGTCTATGTTGAAGTACCTTACCAGACATAGCGATTATAGTCATAGTTGTATTGATCTGCTATGCCTATTTCTGGAAACTGTCCTCGAAAATAAAATTTTCATGTTTGATGTTGTTTATTTACAGAAGGATGGAGTAGCTATGGACATTGCATGTGCCAATAGTTATGCCAACATATTTATGGCATCTTGAAAAGAGGATTTTATGTTTGAGATGGAGCTTTACACTAGGTATGTCCCTTTTTATTGTTGTTTTGTAGATTACTTGTTTTTTTTATCTGGACAGGTGGTAGTGAACAACTGACAGGTTTCTATGAACAACTGAATGCAGCTACTGATTAGCTGAAATTTACTATGACTCATTCAGCTTTTAGAATTGAATATTTAGATGTTTTCATCCAAGATTAGACAATGGAATAGTTAATACAGGTGTCCATGGGAAGCCCTGTTATAGGAACACCCTGCTCCATATGCATAGTATCCACCTGAATTATGTCTTCAAGAATGTGATTAAGGATTAAGGGATGAGAGCATCCAGACTTAATGTATCTGATGAAGGTTTCCATTTAGAGTTGTCTAATCCGAGGAATAAACTGTTGAATAGTGGTTACCATAATTTTGAAGTTAATAGGGTACTAGAGGAGATACCGAACCTCAGAAGGAGTTTGGCTTGCCCTGACTTTTCCCACTCAGTGGGTGGCAATGCTCATATGATCCCTAAGAAAGAGTTGATATGTGTGAAGGTCCCATTATTTTATACTAGTGACACCAGTACAATTATGGAGGTGATTTAGAACAATTGAGATAACCTAACAGTAGATCCTGCTCTGAGGCAGATAGTAGGTGAAGCACCCAGATTCTTATTTAAGAATAAAATGAATTTAAAGAGAGCATTGTGCTACCTGAGAGATAGGACTGCTGTTGTAACAGCTGAGATGTTATATGCCATCCCATGTGGTAGATGTAATTTCTGTGGAAGCAATGACAGTAGTGGTCAGTTTGTCCATCTGGATACAGATCAAAAGATTTGTGTTTAGAGTTTCTGCTGATTGTAACACACAGCATGTAGTGTTTCTTGCTCTCTGAGTGGTGTGTGGTTCGTAGTTTATAGGGAAAACAGACAGAACGTTTAGAGATAGGATTAGGGAATCTGTACAACATTAGGGTGCGTTCTAACAATAATACCTTGTCTAAACATGTGATGCAGAAGGAAGATTGCCATATGTTTAAATTCATGGTTATAGATGTCATCAAACCCAGTTTATGGGAAGGTGATATTAGGAACTGTACTGAGAACAGAGAGGTTAGGTGGATTTTGAGGTTTAGGGGTGACAGGGGTAAAGGCTTGAATGAAAAGGCCTCCCTGAAGCCCATTTTGAAGTCCAGAGGGATTCGGGTTAGATAGTTATGTATTTGACTGTTATCACCATAACATATATATTATTTTTTATAAAATGTTCCTGGGATATCCATTGTAGGGATTAGGGCCAGGTAGTTATGAACTATCTTTACGGTCATGCTTTTAGAATTTTTTATTATGTAAGTTGTATATATATATGTTTGTATGATTTTAGGTTGATACCACTTAGAAAAGTGCATAATCTATGTTTATAGCTTGCTGCTTTAAGGAATATCATAATTAATTATGCAGGCTGTTTTTGATTGGTTGTGCAATTCTATTTAATGAGTTTGTATGGGGCATGTTTTTATGGTCTGAAGAAGCTATCTAGCAAAAGTGCTTACCACCCATTTTATTTAATTTTGTATTAAAGTTTTTTATGCTCTTCTGTGCCTGTGTTTGTTCCATTGTCTGTATTTATATAGTTTCATATTCCATGCATTGTTTGGTACAATAAACGCAAAAAAAGAGCAAATGGCTGATTAAGGTACCTAACATTAGTAAGTAAAAATATTTGAGGGCACAACCACAACATCCCCATTTTCAAAGGACATGTCAAGAGAAACAGTAAGTAGTAAATCAAACCAGAAAGAAAGAAAAAAAAACAACTATACAGGAAGAGTGAGAGAGAGAGAGAGAGAAAATCAGAAACTGAGCAGTAAAAGGGGAAAGCCTGGGATATGTAAATGAGTTAAACAGCTTTAGTAAATGAATGTAAAGTAATATGCACACGCACACACACACACACACACACACACACACACACACACACACACACACACACACACACACACACACACGGGTCTACTTTACATTACCGAACCGACAATTCACCGACACACAAAACACCGACCCCAAATAACCGAAAACACACAACACCGACAACTCACAAAACCGAACACCATTACACCGACACAAACAACGTAAACTACACGACACACAATGACATATCCACTAACCTTAACCCAAACCCTAACCCTAAGGTCCGACACTACTGCACAGTTACCCTACCCGCACCCTAACCCTAACTCACTTAACCCACCCCTACACCTAAAGACTGTCACTATCGCACACTTAACCTACCTGCACCCTAACCCTAACTCACTTAACCCACCCTAAAACATAAAGCCCATCACTATTGCACACTCACCCTACCCGCACTCTAAACCTAACTCACTTAACCCGTCCCTAAACTACAGTCCGTCACTATCACACACTTACCTTACCCGAACCCTAACTCCGACACTGCCGCACACTCACCTTTCCCACACCCTAACGCAAAATCCCACAATATCGCACACTTACCTGACTGCTCCTAAATCCATCACTATCGCACACTTACCGAGTCACGCTCACACGTTACCCTTGTCAGTCTTTCAGCTGTCGGCAAATCACTGTTTCGGTCAACTTACCTGTCGGTCGTTTCGTCTCGGTCTTCTGCGTGTTGGTGAAGTGTCGGTTCGGTAGTCTAAAGGAGACACACACACACACACACACACACACACACACACACACACACAAATACAGTAGGAGGGACATTCAGGGTAGGAGAAAAAAATGGATAAAATAGCTGGATTAGGAGAACTGGGTGAAAGTCAATGGTGTGAAGTCTGGTTTCAGTACACTGCTGAATTTACTTTAGCCATCTGAGGTCATAACAGAGAGGTATCTCCTTTTCCCAAGGTACAGACATCTTAGACTTGATCATACTAAGCTGGGGTTCATACATTCATAGGTTGCTACTAGACAACAGACAGTTTAAGACATTTGTAAGTCTAACCACTGTAGTCCACTGGTACACCCAACTATCTGTCCTTATCTGATAGGTGCTAGTCCTGAGGTTAACATGCTGTTTCCCATTCACGCCTTGGCTGAATTTGAAGGTGGTGAGGAAAGTGCATTACTTCACAAAAATAAGGACTAGTTTGTTCCAGTGAATGGGGATTCTTTAGGAAATATCTGTCATGCTAAAAAGTTTATTTACTTTGCAATATAGATTTAGATTCCATCATATTGTATGTGTGCTACTACAGGACTTGTGGAAGAATAATGCATAAATCATGACTGCATCTTTTACTGTTTTATAGGTTAGGCATAGAAGACAAAAAAGAGAGGCAAGGCTTTTAGATGCTGTGGATAATGTAGGTAGCTCATATCCAAGATTTTTTTTATAAGAAACCATTCCAGTTTTTCAAAGCTGTGTTCAGTGTTTAGATGTTCATTTTGAAGGGCACATTGTGTTGTAGTATGTGTCTGGCGAGGGATGCATAGAGAGGAATGATGACCTATATGAACCAAAAGGAGTTGTTGTTAATAATCAGTTAGGTGAGGCAGAAGGCATTCATAATAACATTGGATTTATGGTGGTCATAGGAAAGTTTGCTATCCACAAAAGTACTTAAGTGAATAATGACAGTATCTGTTTTAAGAAGGGATATCGTTTATGTGGCAGGTGTGTGATAGTTCCTGTTTCCCAAACTCTACAATGCTACATTTTTTGATATTTAGCTTTAGCTCATAAGTTTGTCTGAGTTAATATCTTTTGGAGGATGTGAATGTCCTCGGAGAAATTGATGAATACATCAAACATGCTCTTATCTACAAGCATGGGCAGTTATAGGCCTTTAATGTCTAGTACTATTCTCAGAACAGAGCCATGTGGTATACCACTAGTGACAAGTCTTGTTGAAGGTAATATGCCATCATCTGTACTAGAATAGGTTCTATTAGTAAGCCAGTCTACAATCCAGTAGGATACAAAGAGATTTAAATAGTGATTTGATCAATTTCATAATGATGCTAAAGTGAGGTATAGTGCCAAATGTGTTATCTAAATAAAGATTAGCTGTGTGTATAGAGTTACTGTCATCTAGTGCTTCTGAAATGACTGCAAATATGTCAACCAGGTTTAATAGGCATGATTTGCCTTTTGCAAAGTCACATTGGTTTGTTTCTAAAGACTGCAGGTTCCCTATATCTCTGTTTTTGAGGTCCATGATGATGATGCAGATGCGCTGGCTAATACATCTTTAGATGAAAGAATCTGTGGTGGGGCCTCCATTGTGAAAGAGCTCTAATATTGCTGATGTTCAAGCTTATGGAATACATCCTATGGAGAGGCTGTGGCTGAATAGTTTAAGGAGAAGTTCAGTTAAGGGTTGTTTCATACTGACCAAAAAAACTGTTGCCTGTCTGAACCCATAGAGCTGGTGGTTTTGGTCCTGGAAAGTACTTTTAGTGTTAGTTCATTGATGATTTAAGGAGCATGTAATAGACCAAATACTTTATTTTGGGAAATTTGGAGGTGACACGGGGGATACCTTGGAGCTGCATTTATCTGCTAGGATATTACCTTTATTTTAAGGTTTGAGTGGGTGACACCATTAGTGATGTAATATTGGGTATTATTTCTGAGTTTCTTATACTATGTGATTGTACCCCTCAACCTCACA
Organism: Protopterus annectens; assembly: GCF_019279795.1. Classification (NCBI taxonomy): domain Eukaryota; kingdom Metazoa; phylum Chordata; order Ceratodontiformes; family Protopteridae; genus Protopterus; species Protopterus annectens. The sequence continues at coordinate 707,062,415 of NC_056734.1, forward strand.
ACACACAAGAAATCTGGACAAAGCCAGAAAAAATTGGGGGACAAAGGTCCCAAAATAGGGACATATTTTAAATACTGCTCATATAAACTTAGAAAGTTGATAAACTGACAGATTTGGCATTACTATTTATTTTCTGAAGGATATGAACTCTGAAACTCAAACTGTTATTATTTAATGACTTCAAGCCAGAATGATTTGCCAGAAAACCACAAATTTTATGAGGAATAGACTAAAAATAGGCAAAAATCTGGACATTTTGTGAAAATCTGTACACTTGAGAGGTGTGCATGTGATTATCCATCACTGCCATAGCAACTTATAGTTTATAATTAACTTGTACAATTTAATTTTACTCCTCAGCTATTTATAAAACTTTGTGAGGATGATTTTAACCTGTTGTGATTTAGTTCTTTTCTTCATTGTTTCTCTTTGTTGTAAAGTTTATGGTTGAATTCCAACTTTTTTCTAAACTTGGTGTTATATGTGTGCCAGATGGGAACATAAGCGTCTATGCAAGAGTTTAGTTGGGAGTATAAACTTAGAGTATATACATATCATATAGTAGTGAGTGCATAGAAGTTAGCTTTGAAGAAGACTTCAAACATAACTGGGTTGGACAGTGACCTTTATGGGGAATAAATGATATATATTATAGCACATTGATCTGATTTTACCAATTAAGTTTTTACAATGGCTGGCAAGCAGATAGAGGCCATTTTGATCAGGACAAAATTAGAATATTGGTGATTATAGTGGGACAGAGTTCTATTTGAACAAGGGAGTTTGCAGTGATAAAGTCAGTGATACATTGTGCGTGTTCATCTTTTGTAGTGTAAGTATGCCACTTCATTGAAGGGTAGATAAAGATTCCTAGAATTATGGTAATGTGATTAGTGGAGAAGACTCTTATTTATAAGATTTGCTTTGTGATATGCAAGCCTCATAACTGAGGTTTCATATTTTCCAAGGATGTAACACAAAGTCTTGTTTGTAGATATTAGGATGTAAAGGAGTTAAAAGTTGTTTTCCTGCTCAATATTCTAGAGGTGATATAATTTTGGATAAAGACAGACATGCAACTACCCAGGCTACTGCTATCTACACTTACAGGCCTAAATGAGTGGAAGGCAGTAAAATCTAATTAGGAGAGAATGTTGTCACTTCACTGGAATGATGTTTCAGTGACAAAAAAAAGTCCATGTTTTCTAAAGTTATGAAGGCCTTGAGGGCATTGTGTTATTTAGTCTACTAGTACTGAGCAGCAGTATATTAATATTTGCCAGTTTCAATTTTGCATTTACTGTTTTACATTTACTAGGCCGATAGCCTGAGTAAATTAACATTGCCTAAAAGAGGCACTATGGTTGTACAGAATGTCTTAGCTGGTATACAGAGGCCCTTAGGAGATTGGTGCAAGCCATTCTTTGTGAAAAAAGCAGGGCTATCTTCCATCAAATTCCAGGTTGATTCAACCCCCTCGGAATGACACCATTGCCAAAGCCAATTATTAAAGTAAGTCATCTTTTGCTTATATTGTAACATTATTTTTGGAGATAGTAAAATACTGCTTTAAATTAATTTCCTTTTACCCTTAGGGAAATACTCAGAGAGCTCCATCATGCCCCTCTTGATATAGACTAAGCAAACAATAATGCCCAACAGGCAAGGCATTATCAGAGAAATAATGAACTACCCAGGAGGTTTGTGAGGCCCAAAAATGCAAGTGGTGGACCTCACCACCTCTACTAAGTCCATTATTTCCCTCATAATGCCCACCTTAAAGGTCATTATAGTGTTTATATAATGGTCTGTTAAACTGTTTTGTAAGTTATATTTTTGATGTAAACTATTTCTTCCATCTAATATTTTAGACTTGCTGTAGCACATGTAATTGCTGTTGGAGGAAGTGTTTTCCATCCAGAATATAAGTCATGTAAGTATTTGATGTTCACAGACACACACACACACACACACACACACACACACACACACACACACACACACACACACACACACACACACGTCCAGCAATTGCAACTGCTTTCTTTATTGAGTAGACTTCAGGTTTTTTTATTGTGATCAAATGACTAAAAAAAATAATACATTCTAGTGGATTGCCAATCCCATGCTGTCAACTATTCCTAATTTTTATCTGTCACTTGAAAATAATTGATTTTCTGATGAATGACAGAAGATTACTGTCAGTCGATGAAACCAGACATTATAGTTTCATACTTCTTATTGTCCTGAAAATGCATGTTGATGGAAATACCTCTTGTTCTGTTTTCTTAAGCGAATTAGGCTTACATTTAAAAATTTTGAGTGATTTCAGGTTTTCCCTTCTCATATTGTTGTCTCTCTCTCTCTCTCTCTCTCTCTCTCTCTTGTATTCTCACTTGGTTTTTATTTCTCTCTCTCTCTCTCTCTCTCTCACTTGCAGAAACACATGCCATGTTTTTGTTTTATTAAATTTTTTTTATGATCACTAACTAGTAGAGCAATATTTAGCAAGCATGAAAAAATGGCAGCTGTTTTGTTTCAGTCTGTGCTTCATGGCAGCTTACTATGCTTACAAAAGCAGCAGAATTGTTTTTTTTTAACTGGGCAATATGTGCACATCATTGTACTGTTGGAGAACATTATTCTTTAAATAGGGTATCAATGTACATTTCATGCATTATTTAAAGGAGTGTATCACAAGTCATTCACACCCAGATAAAGCAGTATGTTTGTTATATTTGTATTTGGGGTGGAGTAATGTTAGCACTCTGGTGATATGGTAGATTCTAGCATATGAGAGGCAACTGATTTTGTATCATTGTGAATGGTACATCATTATGCTGCAGTAGTGAGTCAGCTATTATTACCATGATGAGTGGGTTGCTGCTGTAGCCTGTAGGGCCTGGGCAAATCACTCTGGTAACTTTTGTCTGTAGCTGTGTTTGAAATAACTGAATGTGGTATACAATGGGAGTTAGTGTGCATCTAAGGTTTGGTTGTGTGCAGCCACTTGCAGTGTCGAGCCAGGTTTTGGAAGTGATTTTTGTAGCACTTCAGCAGAGGATCATGTATGACCATGTAGTGCTAGCATGCATACTGACAGCCAGGTTGTGTGAGATAACTGTATCTCTCAGATGTAGACTGATTTTGTGGGAATAACAGATAATTATCAGTAAGCAAGTGGCAGTTTGTATACTACTTCAAAGTTTCTGGAACTAAAAGGTTGGCAGTAGATGGAGAGAGGCAGACTGATTGACTAAAAGCACCTGGTGGTGTATGGTATGTGATGCTGTCTGATTTTTGTGACTCTTGCTCTATCTAGAAGGGAGGGGGAACTGTATGAGATATAAAAGGAGAGTGAAAACAGTACAAAAACAATGCAACACAGTATATTAGAACACAATGCAGTGCAATAGGACATAGCACAATGCAATACAGTATAATAATGTAAGAACTGACTGATCAGCAGACACAAATGTTACTTCATAATAATCTGAGACCTTCAATGCCGTGCATTAGAGTTCCTCAACAGCAGGAATGGATGCACAGTATTCCAGTGTGATGTTTAATGCAGTACCAAATTATTAGTGAGTGACAGAACAGCAGGCATGGATGCTGTAATATCTTAAGAGCAGGAAATAGAATGTGTTTCAAGATTCCAAAAGATGGTTAATGCAATAAACAAAGTGCTACATGGGGCATTATCTACAACTGGCACAGAAGCCACAAAATAGCAAGGCTTCAACAGCAGAGTCAGGTACCACAGTATTAAATAGAGTGCAGAAATGTAATGCAGTAAAGTGCATGCCAAGAAGATGTTTAAAAACAACAGACACAGGGGTACAGTGTGATCACCTAGTTAAGAAATGGCGTACTATTATCACAACAACTATGCACTATAGCAGAGTACTGAAACAATTAGTCAGGACTGAGAAAAAAAATCACAGGATAGAATTACAGTATGATTAGCAAATGAATAAGTGATGACTAGATACTACGGCAGCAAAGATACAATATAGCAGAGTACCAGACTAATCAGACTTGGTTGAGGAATACACATCAGAGCACAACACTAATAGCAGTGATAAATCTAATCTCACAAGCTTACAGATAATGCCACAAACTACTGGCAAGCATAACCAAGCTCAGCCAGGAGCAGCTGAGAACTGAGTGAGGGTGCATGTGCATGCAGTGACCAGCAGTAAGATAGAGCGTTTGGCATCTTAGTGTGTTTGTGTTTCTTTTTTGTTGGTAGTGTTAATTCTTTTTAAAATGGATTTGTGTTGCATGATTATTTTGAGTGTTGTGCTTTTATTTTTTATCAGCCTCTGGAGTTGGATTTAAGAAGAAAGTCGGGTCTAGTATACGAAGGAGATGTTGTTGAAATTGAATTATGCGAGTGTGAGTGCAGTTTGAGCAAAGGCCCTTATGCCACAACTATCAGATAGTATTTTAAGAAGTGCTGATCATGCAGTGAGTAGAAGGAAATGAAGAAAGAGAGGAGGTGTTAAAATATGGCTGAAGAAACAACGATTTAATCTAATTCCTCTGCCTACAATGATTTTAAGAAATGTTCAGTCTTTGAGAAATGAAATGGATGAATTGCAAGGGAATGCCCGGTACAGAAAGATGTTGGTGATTGTTGTGTTATGGTCTTTACGGGAACATGGTTTTTGGAACTAAATAAAGATAATGACCTGTCTGTTGATGGTTTTGGTGTACCATTTTGTTTGGACAGAAAGGTTGAAATGACAGGGAAAGTTCAAGGAGGTAGAGTATGTTTTTATGTGAGTAAAAGGTACTTTAGCTATGTGACTGTGAGAGAATGTATTTGTACATCAGGCATGGAACTTTTATCAGTGTCATTATGACAATTTTATTTGCCCCACAAGTTTCTTCAAGTTTTCTTAACATTAGTTTATATTCATCTGAATGTGAATGTTACCTCTCCTGTTGGTATTATTTCTAAAGTAGTACATAGGCTACAAACAAATTCACCGGAAGTGGCAAATTTTATTGTAGGTGACTTGTCATGTTTCGCTTGAAAAGACATTTGTGAATTTTCATCTGTATGTGACATGTCCGAATTAGGCGAGATATGATTTTAGATCTCTGTTGTAGGAGTATAAAGGTGCTTATAAGTCATCTCCGTTACCTCCATTGGGTTCAGCAGACCATAACTGTGTGCAGTTATTACCTGTATATATAGTGTTATTAAAAGAGGGAAAAGATACAGAAGAAGAATGTGAAGTGTTGGAATGGTGTCAGCTTTCTATTTACAGGAATATTTTGACTGTACTAATTGGGATATGTTTGAACAGTCTTGTGGTATTGATATAGATAAACTTGCTGATGTAATATGTTCATATATTACTTTTTGCAGAGATATGATTGTGCCAAGTGAGAATGTGAAAAATTTTCCAAATAACAGGATGTGGATAAATAAATCTGTTAAGGTTAGTTTAAAAAAGAAGAAAGAAGCCTTCAAAGAAGGCAATGTGTTAGATTTACATAAAGCTTCAAGAGAGCTGAAATTGGAAAATTTGAGAGCAAAGCAAATATATAAAGCTAATTTAGAAAAGAGAATGGTTGCAAATAATCTTGGCTCACTGTGTTCTAGTATGGAGGCCTATGGTCTTCAAACTTCAAAAAGTAATAGTCAGGCTACTCTAAATGGATGGAATACAGATCTTAATTTTGCTAATGGCCTCAATCTCTTTTTCAGTTGTTTTGCCTGTCATGATTTTAGTAATGAGGTAAACAAATTGAGACAGAAACTTGTAGATGAGAGGCATTTTCGAATAAATCAAAATGATGTAGAAAAAATCTTTCTTTCTGTTAAAAAAGAAAAAAAGTACTGGATCTGATAACATCTGTGGATGAGTGTTAAAACCTTGTGGTAGACAGTTAAACTCTATATTTTATTGTATTTTTGAGAAATCGTTACAGATGCAACATGTGCCCGTATTATGGAAAAATGTTGTGATAGTTCTGATTCCTAAATCTAAGTGCCAAAAGATTTTAAATGATTTTAGATGAGTAGCCCTTACTTCAATAATTATGAAAGTTTTTGAAAAATTGGTAAAAGTTGAGAGTTTAAAGATGGTCGAATATATGCTTGATCCTTTGTAGTTTGCATGTAGGACACATAGAGACATGGAGGATGTGACAGTTACCTTACTTAATTTGCTTGTTAAACATTTATAAAGTGAAGGATAACACATTAGACTTTTGTTTGTCAATTTTTCATCTACTTTTAATACTATACTGTACTGGGTCATAACCTTATAAGTTGGATTTTGGATTTTTTAATTAATAGAACGCAGAGAGTAAAGGTAAATAAAACCTTATCAGATCAGGTTTATTCTTTATTTGGAGGAGCACAAGTGTGTGTGTTATCTGCCCTTTTGTTTTTTTTTTTGTACACAAATACATGTAGAAGTATTTATGAAAACAAAAAATTAAAATATGCAGATGATGCTGCCATAGTTAGCTTAAATATGAAGAGATGGGTCATGGTCCAGTTATTAAAGATTTTGTAGAGTGGTGTGAAGATTCTTATCTTCAGATAAATATTTGAAAGACTAAAGATATTGGAGTAGATTTTAGGAAACATGTTCATGGCTTTGATGCAACAATTATTAAAAATCAGATAGTAGAATGTGTGCAGTCTTATAAATATTTAGAAACTATTACTGATTCTAAGTTGAATTTTGATGAAAATTGCATAATGGTATGTAAGAAAGGAGATCAATGATTGTTCTGTTTGTGAAAACTGTCACAGTTACATATAGACAAAAGTATTATGGTATTATTTTACCACGCTTTTATTGAATCAATTTTGTCTTTTTCCTCTAGTAGCTTGGTATGGATATTTATCTGTGAAAAATAAGAATTTGTTGAATCAAATTGTAAAGTGGTCTAGCAAATTGATTGGCAAACAACAAATGTGTCTTGCATCTTTATAATTAAAGCAGTTAGAAAGAATAATTAATTCAGTCGTAAAAGATGTCACATCTATTATGCTGTGAATTTCAATTACTTCCATTAGGAAAGAGATTTATGTTTCCAAGATGTAAAATGAAAAGATATAAGAATAGTTTTGTTCCAGTAGAAATTATATGCATGAATATTAAGAATATTGCATATTAAAAGATGTTTTAAAATCTTAATACATCCTTAATTTCAGCACCTTGGCACTTTTTGGTTTAAATTGAATGCAAGTGTCTGAGTAGAAAAATAGTAGAATGTAGAATAATGCGCAGTATATATTGGAGACCAATGTTTCTTTTCTTTTTTGAATGGGTGTTCAGTGTTTAAATGTTTGCTGTTATGTTTATTGCTATGGTCTTTTCTTCATTACTGTATTTATTGTATTTATGTGAATGACGAATGAAAGGTCTGGGCCAATGCTTTATTTTGTGACTGCAAAAAGAATTTACCTACAGGAATGAATAAATGGAACTGAATTGAATTGAACTGCAGTGGATTAGCTATAGGAATAAGGTAATTGCTTCTGTAGGGGTTTGGGGAATTACACAGTTAGTATAACGTGTACTTCATACTATGGTATGCACTCTGGTACTTTGTTATATATTCCACAAACCTATTATGCTAAATGCAGCTTGTCTGATGTGATGCAAGACTGTGTTTCAAGTCAAATCCAACAGAAATAGATCAAGGCAAGTTTGCCATGTTGCACCTCAGCATAATAAATCAACAAATCCTACAAATACAGCAAGTTCCAAGAAGAGAAAAAGAACACTCTGGACAATTAAGGATTACACTGCTAAGTAAACGTTAATAAATTCATGCCGAGAAATAACCTCAGTAGCACTTTCTCTCATGTGTGGAACCAGTAGGATCTGTTTCAGATGCAACACTTAGCATAGCACAAAGCCTGACTTTTAAATCAATGCTACTGTATAAAATAAGTAAAAAAAAAAAAGTAAAAAAAAACAAAAACAACCCCCCCCCCCAAAACAAAAGTCATCTCCCAAATGGTGTAGGACTGATTTCCAAATCATATGCAGTAGCAGGAGCTCAGGGTTTTCTACCCTGTATGGCAGTCATATTTTAGTTTGTTTTGATCAGACTGAAGCTTGCATATGTGTGTTTTACAAATGTCCTAGATCTGAAAATATCATATAAGTATATGGGAACTATCACTTCATATAGAAGGCTGAGGTTTGAGCAGTAATTGTGAATAAGAACCCTAAAATAAAAAATCTTTACTTGTCCCACAGTTATCCTGGCTGTAATTTTTGGTTTTCTTAGGTGGGTACACTGATGTGAAAAAAAAAGGTTCAGTTGATTCTCTTTGGCATGGCAGCTTCAAGCTGTACATCTGTATCAGTACTGCTGATGTATGACCTACATTACTAGATTTGACCGGAAAACATTCTTTACAAAACCACTACACCAGAGGAGTAATGATATCATTTTTATTTGCCACGTTACTGTACTACTGAATTTTGCTGTTCTGATCTGGCTTTCAGTCTGATAGTGTTTCTTTTTTGTTTGGAACACTTAATGCTAGTTTATCTTGTGAGAAAAGGTAAAATTGCTGGTCATACCTCTCAACCTCTTAGAGTAAGAAATCTGGACAAAGCCATAAAAAAGTGGGACAGAGGCCCAAAACTAGGGACATTTTTTAAATATTGCTCTTACAAACTTAGAAAGTTGATAGAATACTAGGTTGTGCATTAGCATACATTTTCTGAAGTGTATGAAGTCTGAAACTCAAATGTCTGTCATTATTTGCTAACTTCAGTCTTTAATGATTTGCCACTAATTTGCCAGGAAACCACAATGTTATGAAAATGGACCAAAAATATGAGACAAAAATCTAGTCATTCTGCAAAAATCTGTACAGCTGAGAGATATGTACCAGTGCTCTGAGTAACTAGTAATGCCAGGTGTAGAAACAAGTGGTTTTCTGATTGGCGGTAAGCTTTTTTTTCATCTGGCTGTTTTATTTCTCTGCTTCACATGCCACTGCTGTCCATTTGGCAGGACTGTTCTGAGCTGCATAGCAGCACATAGCAGCTGGACATAGCAAACACCATGGTCTCAAATCATCGGTTTTAAACTTTGGCTTTAGCCTTTAGGATCCATAAACTGCCCCCAAGCATTCAGTCATGATTCCTGCATAGAATCTTGTGTTTGTGCATGCTTTACTGTACCATAGTCCAGCTATATCTTTCTGTGCCAAGGTGTGCCCTTTTCCTCTTCTCACAGTATAGTAATGCCCTGTTCTAATCACAACTTGACAGCACGACATGGTGCCTTGCTGCTTCAAGTTAGGTCCAAGGTAAAAAGAAAAAAAATCAAATAAATCCCAGTATATCAGGAATCTCTCTGCTAACCAAACTTATAAAAAACTACCCAATCTATCTCTGTCATACAGGATCTTAATGGTTAAAATAGGTAAAATTTTATGTTTCACTTATTTTGCTTACTGTATACCAGTTTTCTGGAAGCATGAGTCCTCAGTCTACTGTTATGCAATCTGTTGATAGCTTGTTAGCACTAATAAGCCTGAGAAAGTGTGCAAGCTGCCTTGTGTTTACTTGCAATCAGTTATTTCTACTGCACACTGAATCTGCAAGTGAGATATGTAGAAACTAAAGCTGGAGGCTAGCCCCTCTTGAAAATCTGCCAGTATTCTCCTGGTTGTTAGTCCTCACACCCACAACACAACAGTATGTCACTTAGCAAAAAAAAAAAAAAAAAAAAAGCCTTCTTCTCAGGAATAAGCATATAAAATATTGCATGATAACTATAGGAATCCATCAGGATTGGTCAGAAAAGATTGGGAAGAGAGGTTAGATATGCAATTCACAAAGAAACAATGAGAGGACATTTCTATGGCTCCTAAATATGGAATAAAATCTAGACAATTTAACATTGGTGCCTGGAAGTGTTTGCATAGATATTTTTATACCCCAAGCAGAGTGCAAAGAATTTTTCCTCAGGTAGATGAGAAATGTTGGAGATGTCATAGAGAAGAAAGAGATACCTGGGAGCATATGCTCTTGGAGTGATATGCGCTGGCAGATTTTAAAAATTCACTACAGAGTACTCTGTCAGGAATACTGTGTGAGCAAATGAGCGTAATTAAGGGAATTCTTTTTTTGATGAGTGTAACTAAGGAAATTATTTTTTTGAGCTGGGATACAGAATCTGAATTGCCTAGACATTTTAAGACCTTGTTAAGTTTAATTCTGGTGGCTGCCAAAAAAGAAAAGAAATTACTAGAAAATGGAAATCAAAATCTAAACCAACTATACTTGAAGAGGTGAATATTATAACAGAGATAAAAGAGCAGGAGGTGGGATCTTTAGATAAGAGTAGAAGTAAATTAGAGAAAAAATAGAAACCTTGGGAACAATACATGCAGAAAAATGTTTTGGAGGAGGAATGAGGTTTAAGAGGCGGCAGGAATTGGACAATTTATGTAATGTTGCTTTGCTTATATAATATGTGACAATATATGTGATGTATAACATTTGTAAATTTGAACTTGCTAATATGATTTGATTGCTTTTATATAAATGTACATTTGCATATGTCACAAGTGATGATTCAATAAAGGTGTTTAAAAAATGTTGTCAGTCTTTCTATTTCTTATTCATTTGTTATTCAGATTGATTTGTTTTGGCTTTATTAGTAGTACTTGTTATTTGTAGTCTACTTCTGGCCAGAAGCAGTGTAAACTGCCATGTTAGAAACCATATCTGGCAGGAAAAGGCATATTCTGATGTTGTTGGTCTTCATTCTTTCATTATTGATGGGTATCGGTTCCATCCTTTGAACCGAGTTGGCTGTTATAACAAGCTCGTGCCAGCCAAAATCTCTCAAGCTAAGCTTACTCATAGTGCCCCTCTCTTTATCACCTCAGATCTCATTTGCCCTATAGAGTATCAGGATGTGTCAGGCCAGCTCTCAAGTTAAGTGGTTTAGAATTTATACTTCAACTTAAATATAACTTTTCACTGTTTTTTTATTTTTTTCTACCTTAATAGTAGTTGTTTGGTGTTTGCTTGCTCTTGCTATCTGTTTGAGTAATTTTTTTGTTTCTTTACCACATTTTGGTATTTCTTCATACCATTGCTGGTATAGGCATCCCTTACCTCTGTGGTAATCTTTAATACCATTGCTGGTATTTCCCCCACCCCGTCTCTCTCTCTTTTCCTCCCCATTTCTTCATTACCATTGTTGGTAACCAAAAAAAAGAAAAAAAAAATCAGTCCTTCCTTTTCTTGACTGTGTGTCTGTGTTTGGATGTGCCTGCTTTGTATATTGTTAGTTTGACAGGACCTTTCCTTCATTGTTGTTTTGTTACTTGATTTGTTGATAATGGCTGTTAAGAAGGGGACAATGGGCCCAGGAACATGCCGACTTCTGACGGACATTTGACCTGCATTTATTGTCTCGGGGTACAGCATTTGAAAGTTCAACCCCCATGCAACTTATGTAAGGGCTTTAGCGCCCGCACTTTAACTGAGAGAAAGAATAAGTTAATCCTGAAAGGTCTGCTAAAAACTCCTTTCTCTGAGCCTCTGTCTGAGGTGGAGGGCTCAGCCCCTGCTAAAAAGGAACATAAAAAGAGCATAAAAAGAGGAGCCAGTCTGTACCTTCCTCTCCACATACCAGTGACTCAAAATCTGTTAAGTCCATCTTGAAACTAAAGGCGAGACATCCAAAATTGACTTCTGCAATCTCAGCACAGGGGCCTCAAATCCCTTCTATGGTGCCGCCCTCAGCACTGGGGCCTCAATCCACTTCTACAGTGCCATCCTTGATTACAGAACCATCCAAGACCTTAACTCTTACGGTACCACTGCTCCTCTCAGCACCAAAAATAGTCACCCCAGTTCAGTTCACTATCCCCCCCTTACACAACCTACTGGTCCTTTGACCACGGTGCTGAAGGGTGAAATCTTACCTCTGACCTGATACTCTCTGATGGTAGATCCCTTTTTCAGACACCAATTGAGTCCTTTTCTGGAATGCCCTAATTCTCCATCTGGGATGTCAACCTCCTCCTCCAGGAGCCTTTCTGAACTCAATGTAGTGAGACTTGTGGATCAGCTCCTGGCGGCCAGAGGAATTCCAACTCCTTCTAAATCCTCCCTCCCACCAGAAGCCGAGGAATTTTATCCACAGACTCCAACATATATTCCTCCTTCTACCTCCTTGGAGGCATTGGAGCCCTCAACGCCAATGCATATCCCAGTTCCAGGTTCTTCGGTTCCATTGGTAGATCTTACCACAGCTATGGAACCTACCCTATGGTCCTCGACTCAATTGAAGCCCACCCATCCTTGGGGTTGTGACTGGTCTGTCAGCACCGTGACCCCTAGTATGGCACCTATTTTATCTACAGCACCGTCTACTATGATTTCAGTTGTCTTGGTGGCACCAAGTCCTCTTGTGCCTCCTTCCCTGGGGGTGGGCTCATTGGAGCATGGTGTGACCCCAGTCCCAAGGCTGTCTTTTTCAGTTCCGGGCTCCCATCCCTCTTCGGGTGGTCCTGATTTCCAGGTGATAGAGAGGGCACTTGCCTCAGCAGGCTCGCAGCTGGTTCCTTCGGCAACAGAATGCCACATATACATGTCCTCTGAACCGCAGCTGACACAGTCCACTACTCTGGGACATCGAGCATGGGAACCTCAAGATACCTTACCACAGGGCAGCCACTCTTTGGAATCCTCTTCAGATGCCCCTGCTGAGGAGGTACCCCATAAGAGATCATACAAGAGGAAGCATGTGGATTCCCCTGAAGAACCCCTTTACCAAAGATACAGATTACGATGAGGGGGAAGAGTCCCCACGGTCACCCCCTGAGGATGTCCCCTTTGGAAACATACCAGAAATTTTAAAGCAGCGGGGAGACTAGAAGCCCACCAACCCTGTAGTCTTGCAGGCTTTCCATGCTTGACCCTGTCCTTCCTGGGTGACCCCTCATGCAGATGATCTAGTTCAGCTCATTTTGCAGCATGCCTGGAGGAATTATGACACTGTTGAACCTATCCCCTGGACACCAGACAAAATTCTCTTTCCTCCAGAGGATCACCCACATTGGTCCAAAGGCTTACCAGTAGATGCTATGGGGGTGGTGGTGGTAGCCATTAGGAAAGAACTCACAGAGGAGAGTCCTACTGTCCATTCCCCAAACAGGGAGTCTTGGGTGATGGACAGTTTAGGGAAGTGGGTATATGCTTCATTGACCTTTTGCCATTCAGTCCTTGAATTACTTAGCACATTTTACCCATCCCCAGAGAGACCTGATCGTGAAACTCTCAGGAACCTTAGCAGGAGCAGTATCTGATGAGGTATGTGAAAAAGGTTGCCTCACAGCTTGCCACCCTAGACTCCATATCTAATTTGTCAATGCAGTTGATTTCTCATACTACTGAAGGGGTGGCTAGAGCAGCAGTGCAGGTGTTGTCATGAAGCATCATGCCTGGATGCCCCTGTGTGATTTTGCAGAATCCTTTAAGTCTTACTTTGTCAATGCTCCCATGGAATCTTCCTCTCTTTTTGGCACAAAGGCAAAATACACATTAGCCAGGTGTGAAAAGGATGGCAAGACCCTGTGTGCCATGGGTGTCCATTTTTCCACCCCCCCCAACGATCCTTCTCTAGGAATCAGAGGAGTGGAAAGATGTGGTACAAGAAAGCCCAGGGTCCTTTCTGTGACACACGTGGCAACTTTCCCCCCGGGACAAAGCAGGGAACACATCAGGAAGACACCCCTCCAGAGTCAGAGGGGATCCGTGATCCGTGTAATCAAGGATCAAGAGACTGTTTCTCTGGACAGCCCTAACAGCACTCCTGAAGAGCGGCCCAATTGCTTACCTCTGGAAGCAATCGGGGGATGATTTTCTCTGCATCACCTTGCCTGGTAATCCATAACAACAGATTATTGGGTGTAGACAATAATTACTGGAGGTTATCATATCCCTTTCAATTCTTCCCTGAAGCCACAGAGACAAATTTCTGACATTCCACCCAGTTAACAGGAAACAGCAGCTCAGGAAATACAAAAGCTGCTTCTAAAAAGAGTCATCCAAACAGTCCCACCAGACCAGATAGAATCCGGAGTTTACTCAAGGTTCTTTTTAGTGCTAAAAAAGACAAGGGACTGGAGGCCAATTTTGGACCTCAGCATTCTGAGCAAGTTTGTCAGACAGACAAAATTCCAGATGGTCACGGTTCAGTCTATCCTTCTATTTTTGGAGAAAGATGATTGGATGTGCTCAGTAGATCTCCAGGATGCATATTACCACATAAAAATGGACAAATGCTCCAGGAGATTCCTCAGCTTCTGGCTGGGAGCCGATCACTGCCAACTTTGAGTGTTGCCCTTTGGTCTCTCTACAGCCCCCAGAGTGTTCACCAAACGCAGGGCAGTGGTAACAGCTCACTTGAGACTGGATGGATTCCGGGTGTTTCTGTATTTAGACGATTGGGTCCTTACCACCCCTTCCAAGCTTCTATTGATTACAGCCTTACATTACACTCCAAAGCTAGCAGGATCCTTAGGGATTTCAATAAATGAAGAAAAATCCAAACTGACCCCTACTCAAAATCTGGAATTCATAGGGGCAACTTTCGACAGTCAGTCTTGCCTAGTCGCCCTGCCACTTCACAGGCTACAAAGACTAAGGTCTCAACTCTGGGTGATACTCTCTCAGGACAAGGTTTCAGCTTGTGCAGTCCATCAGCTACTAGGATCAGTGGCAGCATAGATTACTATAGTTCCCCTAGCAAGACTACACATGAGACTCTGACAATGGCTGTTAGCAGAACAGTGGTCCCCTCTAACTCATCCTATACACTTTTAGATCCCCATAACAAATCGATGCAAACAAAAGTTAATTTGGTGGATGAAGCCAGAAAAAGAACTATGGAGTTGGTCCTTCTCCCCCTCTCAGCCCAAGGCCATAGTGACCACGGATGCTTCCCTGATAGAGAGGGGGGGGGCACTTCCAGGGAAAAATAGTCCAAGACACTTGGTTCCTCCATGGAGGCCAACCTGCATATCAGTATTCTAGAACTGAGGGCAGTACTTCTAGCATTGCAGGTATTCCAATCTGTCCTCCCGTCAGGGACAATTGCTTTCTAGTCAGACAATATGTCCGTAGTCTGGTATATCAACAAACAAGGGGAAACCAAATCCTACCAGTTGTGTTGAGAAGCCTTGAGGATTTGGCAATGGGTGATATCTTCTAACCGCTTTCTGATAGCAATGTACATTCCTGGGGATTCCAACATAAGTGCAGACAAGCTGAGCAGATGCATTCACCTGCCTTATGAGTGGTCCCTCAACCCTGTCATAGCGACGGAGATCTTCAGTTACTGAGGCCAGCCTTGCTGTGATCTATTCACATCCCCCACAAACCACAAATGCAGCAGCTACTTTGCCCTTATCCACCCTCATGGGGAGTCCCCGAGGGATGCTGTAATACATGATTGGCCAACGGGACTTCTTATGCCTTTTCCCCTCTTCCCCTGATCCCACAATTTCTAAAGAAAGCTCTTCTGTTGAGAAGCAGAGTAATCCTCATTGCTCCCTGTTGGCCCTGACAAGTTTGTTTTCCCCTCCTTTGGCCTCACCTACTCCACCAACTATGGATTCTGGATCCAACTCTGGAATTGCTATCGCACCTGCAAGGGTTGATCCATCCAAACATATAGAGTTTCAAGTTGGCAGCTTGGTTCCTCCACTTCCAGTAACTGCCAGGCAGAATAATTTATACTACCCTGTATGAAACATTATTCTGGCTTTCCACAAACCATCCACCAGGAAGCTTCATCTTAGCAAATGTAAAAGATTCATAATTTGGTCTTGAGAGAAAAGAATTGACCCCCTTATAGCTCCAGTGAGTTCTGTACTGGACTATTTATCAAACCTCCTCCATTCGGGAGCAGCAGCTTCCACTATTTGAGTACACCTGACGGCTATCTCAAACTTCCTCAATGGCTTCCAGGACTCGTCCTTGACATCTTGCTGACTCTGTAAAACCTTTTTAAAAGATGTCACGCATATTAGACCACCCTTCAAAGAGCCATTTGAACCTTGAAATTTGACATTGGTTCTGCAATCCTTGACCTATCCTCTTTTTGAGCCTGCTGCCACCTGCAATATAAAATTTCTATCCTGGAAAACTGTATTCCTAGTAGCTATTACCTCAGCAAGGTGAATATCTGAGTTACAAGCTTTGTGCATAAAACTTCCTTACATGGTTTTCCATAAAGACAGAATAACACTCTGGACTAATCCCTCCTTCTCACCCAAAGTTGTTTTGGATTTGACTATTAATCAAACAACTGACCTGCCAGTCTTCTTTCCCAATTTTTCTAATAAAGGAGAATATTGCCTGCATTTGCTTGATGTGCAGAGAAAATTACGTTTCTAGTTGGACAGGACTAAATCAGTACGAAAATCTGACCAATTATTCGTATACTTCTCAGGAGCAAAATTGACAAAATCTGTGTCTAAGGTAACTTTAGCTAAATGGCTGAGAGATTCTATTTCCTTTACCAACCAACAAAACAAAGTTCTCCTATTAACTAATGTCAAAGCACATACAACCAGATCAGTTGCAACATCTGCTACTTTCCATTCAAGAGCTTCCATGGATGACATTTTTGCAGCAGCAACATGGGCTACCCCTCATACCTTTATCACTCATTACCAATTGGACTTGGTCTCCAGGGGGAGAGCATCCTTTGGTTCAGTGGTGCTCAAGAATATCCTTCCATAGGGCCTCCCAGGACATAAAGTAGCGAGAGACTCTGTCCCATCAGTAATGAATGAATGAAGATTAACGACATCAGATAAAGAAGTTATGTTCTTACCATAACGTTCCGTCTGTATTGTTCATCTTCATTCATTCATTACATCCTGCCTTCTTATCCCCTCTGAAAGACTCCTGGAGGTTAGGATTTGGTCCAAGCTGCATCATAGAAAAGTTGCTCAGATAAAGCTTCTGCTTTCTTTCTTACAGGCAAACTCGATCTGAGGTGATAAAGAGTGGGGCACTATGGGTAAGCTTAGCTCGAGAGTTTTTTCGCTGGCGCGAACTTGTTATAACGGCCGACTCAGTTCCGTGGAATGAGCTGATACCCATCAGTAATGAATGAATGAAGATGAACAACACAGATGGAATGTTATGGTAAGAACACAACTTTTTTGCTGATAGCATCAGCAGAGGTGCAGACCCATCAACAATAAAGTAGATGATGGAGGTCTTTTTCTTTTTTTTAGTGTTTCTCACCAGGCAAGATGACAGGGCTCTTATACCAGATGGTGGCTTGCTTGCTGGTAATTCTTAATTTCTCATCTAACAGGTGGTGATAGGTGATTGTATAGTGGAGATATACAATGATATGATTGACCCCTAGTTTGGCTACCCCACTTGCACATTTGTTTTTCTTTCTATGGTTTCCCCCACATGCCTGCTGACAGTCAAACTTCTGTCATGATTGCCCATTCATTCCACACTGAGGTGAGAGATTCAGTGCTCATTCATTCCCCTCCTGGATAACAGCAATGAGAGCCCATTCATTCAACTATCACATAAGAACGGTCCATGACACGACCATCAACTAGGAAGGCATGAGGAGATTTTCTGCATAAATCCCTAGCACTGTCAGCTTGACAATGACATAGACAACTGCATTATTGTGGAATCTACCATTGCTCCCCCTTTTAGGAGCATGAATGCTCCCACATTTGACCTGCTAGAGCTACCAGAATCCTAGCTTTGGTAGCCATGCCTACATGTTTCCCAACAATAATAATGGCAATGGTTGTTGGTGATCAGCATGTGCATACATCTGGAGCAGCATTGCAGATGGCAATAGAACCACCAAATCCCTCCCCTTGGATGGGTGTTCTGGCAAAAATCCATATCTCTTCTGTCTCGCCAATCCAGTACATCTGAACCCTGTACTGAACTCTAGTCATCAAGGCACAGTTAGTTCTCTATCCCTCTTTACTTCAGAGCCAGGTTCCCATCTGCGCATTTATGAGTGCACTCATCACTGAATCACTTGTAGCCAGATGCTAAGCATTAATAATAGTGGTAACTTTTGAAAACCTTTTGGTTAGATAATATGATATGTGCAAGTCAGTATAGACAGATATAGATTTTGAGTACTTTGCCACTGGTTCTCCAGCTAATCAGTTGAATACGTTTGTCATTTTGGTGAGAACTATTTTGTGTCCTGTGAAGATAAAAGCAGAATGAATGCATTAATATGTCCCAGATTTGGATGAATATTATCATGTGTAGTGAAGGAAATATGTGAATGGCAACTATATTGGCATTTGCTAATGCTAGTTAATATACATGAGTTGTAATTTCTTGATATTGTATGGTTTGTATTTCTGCCTATGCTTTCTTTTTGTTAATGCTGGCAAGTGTTTACAACAATATTGGTGGCATACCAATAGCATGCATATTCTGTTAAACATCTGTAACATTGAGACCTGAGTACTACACTAAATCTTGGCGGAATACCGAAGGTATATAGAGAGCAAAACTATATTACTAAGCGGGAGCATGTCTCCAAATAGTGCAAAACTTGATGAGAATGTAAAGGTCTCTTCAGTGAGTAATTGTATAAAAATGACAAAATCTGGAGTAAATGTGTACATGGTAGTGTAAGCAGGACCTACATGACTGTCTTTTATGTGATGCAATCCATGACACTGCTTCCAGTGAGGCAGACATTCATGTCTGCAGGAGATATGTATCTCTGACAAAATTACAGTGCAGTCCAGGTCATTGTTCTGGCATGACTAGATTACCAGTGCAAAAGTTTCACGTCCCAGTGCAGAGCAATTCAGATTTCAGGCACTTGTACAGTACAAGTCTGTCTTTAAGCTGACAACAAATACCTGCTAAATATGGCCTAAGGGTGGGCAAGCTATGATACAAATTCACTCCTGTCTCTCCTACCTTATCCTTTACAAGCCTATTCATATTATACTTGTTTGCATGCCTTTTTTCTTCCACCTGACTGCTTTCATCTGTTAGTGATTAGATCTATTTTATATTACTGCAATGGTTAATCTTTTTGTCACAAAACCCTTAATTAAAATGTATAGATCAGGCATTTAGTTTTAAACAGCTTGTACAATATCAGGATGTGAAGCTTGAACATGTAGTGTAAAACACATAAAATCTTTGAGATGGTTGTGGGAATGGGTCTAGAGGGATGCATTTCAGATTTCAACAAACATGTCTATAAGTGATTACAGGGTTTATTAAGGGCAACTTAGTTTCTCAGCACTGGTTCTGTCTGCTTGGTGCTGCAAAAATTCACATAGTGTGTATGACCATGTGTGTTTTCTACTCGGAAATGTCTACATTTCACTGCCTGGTATTAAAGACTGCATTGGAATTATGTTGCAATTCACATATTTTAAAGTACAATTCCCAGCTCAAATATGAAGCCAAAACTGGATTCACAATTAAGCAGACGCAATCTTACAGCAGCAGATGTGCATTTTGAAATTTGCTTATATTGCTGTGATATCATTATGAGGTAATCAAATGATTTAAACATAAGCTGGGATTAACAGAATAGTTTTGCAATGCACACAGTTAAATACGATGGGATAGTGTCCATGTACATGGTGTAAGCAATCCAAGCATACCACTTGTGCAAAAATGAAGTGGTTGAAAATACGCTTTACTCTAAATTTTAGCATACTGAATTGTAAAGCAGATGATATAAAACCAGCATAGGTGGGGGGCTATGCCCTCCACCCCCAAATGTGTGGGGCCTGTGCCCCCCACACCCCCTAACTATATATACTAATTCCAGGATCACACTACAGTGGGGAAAATGTATATGCCATTTTCCCCACTGTAGTGTGATCCTGGAGTTAGTATATATTGTTAGGGGGTGTGGGGGGGGGGCACAACCCCCCCACAGTAGAGGGTGTGGGGGGTGTAGGCCCCCACCTATTTTGATTTTATATCCTCAACTTTACAATTCAGCATGTTGAAATTTAGCATTGTAAGATTTCAGTATTATGGGTTTCAGTCAAGTAATTTTTCAGTATTTTGGTCTCAGTCAAATGAGTTTCAGTCATATAAAGTTTCTATCATCTGATAGGGATCCAGGCAGGAGACAGAGAGGAAGGCAAGATAGAAGTAAAGCCACAGTAGAGATAGCAATGGCTGCAGTACATTGCAGTACTAGCAAAATGTCAATGTCTGGACCACAGCCGTGGGCCATAACATAGACAGCACAGAATAATATTGTGTGAGCAGTAAATTTCTTGTTGTTTTGGGCAATGTATGTTCTGGCCACACTGTGTGAATCAGACATCAAAAATCCCACACAGGATGAAGTAGGTGGGACATAGGCATCTGTTGCACATTGGGGGTGCAGTGACAGTAGAATAAAACATTGCAATATGGTTTAGGTCTACAGAAGGTGAATGCAGTAGCTGCATAGTTGAGGTGATTACTGGGTGGTACAGATCACATCCTCTAGTGATAGGGCTGAAGTGCCACTATGTGGCCATTGTTGTTGGGCACTATGTAGCTGGTGATGTTGGGATGAACCAGTTTTCTGACTGGGATGAGGTTGAGCTATAGCTCCTTACTGGTACATTCCAAGTAGACATTCTGTGGGTAGAGACCAGTGATCAATTTTTTCATATCAGGGGTGCCAGGCCATGATCCAGCATGCAACATTTATGGTCCTCTGAATTGTTAGCCCTTATGCTTGTCAGTCTCATGTCTGGGCTGTCCCACAGCCACAGGACCACTGGTAAGTGGAGGCATACTGGAGTGCACTCACATTGTTTTGCATAGATGCACCTGTGGAGGCAACTTTCACCACCAGTGTTCTCAGTAGCAGTATCATCTCAATGTGGAAATACTTCAGGTCTTTGTGCAGTGAGTGCATTCCCTACCACATAGCATGCAGCACACTTATCAGCAACACACTGGTTTATATAATGCTGGTTTATGCCTGAGTTCTTGACCTTTAGATCTGCTGGTTGACTCAGAGTGCAGCAGACATATTGTGGACAGTGGGGGAGCCATGATGGCATTAGACTCTCCTGCTTCTCTCACATGTGATGGGTATGCCTGGGTATCACCAGTTTTCAGTGCTCCTGTATATGGTACTGTAATCCTGCATAGGTTCATAGCTTTTTCATTTTTTTTTTTATTAAGCTTATGACCAAAAGGGACCAGCAAGAAGTTTAGTCACATCACCCAATACTGTGGAAGATTAGCACTGCCCCCATTAAACATAGACTTTCTCCACATATCCTCATTGAAAATTTGTGATCACCCATCTAGTCATCTAGAATGTATTTAAAGGTTGCTTTGGAAATACTCTGCTTGATAAGTACATGCCGCCTGTTCCAGAAATGCTGTACATATTAGGTTAGGTATATGTAACGTCATTTGGTAGTGTTGATGTGGTAGTACTGATTAAGACTTCTAGAAAGTATGTTTGCTTTACCACTAGTGTTTTTTTAGGAGAAAAGATATGGAAAGTGTTGGGTCATTTAAAGCAAGGAAGGCTAAGCAGAGATCTCCATTCAGGAGTCCGTACGAGACTGGATAGAGGGACAGAGCTTTTAGTCTATCAGGCTAGCTAAGGGTATAGCTAAGTATTAATATACAGATATTTGTATGCCAGGATATCCTATGAAATATGCTATGGCCTCTGAGTCTCCTATCTATAGACATAGACAAGTATGGTGTGTGGCTGGATGGTAACCCTGAATGCTACTTATGTAGGCATCTTGATGCCACTGCACCTAAAGTCATTTGTGTGTGTGTTCTGTGTGTTATCACCTCAGAGTGCTATATCTGAGGTAGAATTCCCATTTGTTACCTTCATTTGCATATGTCTTTGACCCTTAATCTCCCTGACAGGCATTATAGGGATAAAGCAGCTATATTACCAACCCAGTTCTCCTTTCCTCTGTCTGTAATGCTCCAAGCCCACAGCACCTTTACTTTATTTCTAATAAAGTCTTTCCATACATTTGGAAGTTGGCTTGTCCTAGATGGCAACTATTCAATATAGACCACTGAGCACACCAGGAATGCTAATGAGGCCAGATAAAATGTATGTGTGTAAACCACTTACTCTGTGTGGTTAGTGCTTAGCCAAAGGAATGCAATGTCTGTACGCCTACACCTGATCAGAGAATGCTCACAGTTAACCAGTATGACATTACTTTGCATGCTATGTGAGTTAGAACTGTGAGTTCATTTAGAAGGATTTACAATATTACTCTTCAAGCAGAGCTACTGAGTGACCATAACTGCTTCCTTTAGTGTGTGACACATGGCTTATGCTTAATTTGACAGGTTCAGCAAGATTTTCCTGTTCTTTCTACAGAGTGATTACAAGGGTGCCTGTTGAGATAGTGTTATGGCCCTTTTAAAAAGTCAACATCTGGTTTTATCTGACATGGATGCTGTGTGGTACCATGGACATTATTCATAGAGGGGAACAACATAGGCATTTCATTTGATGACGTGATGCAGTGCCACCCTGACCTGCTTTGCCATTGGTTAGCAGATGTACAAGAGATGCAACCAGAGACGCACTATGCTTTATTTTTGCTCCATTTATATCCTACTGTGTCATGTGCTACCCACCTATGTTAAACAGTACTTCAGTTGTTTTATTATTGCAACTGAAGAGTATCAATTAAATATGTTTGGTTGTTGTAGAAGGCAGGCATAGTTCTGCAAGCAGCAGGGTGTTCATAAGCTGTACACCCTCCCAATGTACTCCTATGGTAATGATCATGACAAATGTGCCTTATCATTTCATTTGCTTTGCATTGTATCTCCTATGTGCAGGCTTATTTAGGCAGAGGAAGTACAGCAGCCATGTTCACCTTAGTGTCTGCTAGCTGCTATGACTGACACTGGTTCACCATTAATCTTTGCTTCTTTCTTTATGCTGGGGGTCGAAGATGCCTCTGCTGCAAGGTTCCATGGTGCCTTCTGTTGCAGCATCTCAGTAGAGAGAATGAGCACTTCTCTTATGAGAATGGACATGGGTGACAGCTGTGGTAACACAGCAGTAGCTGCAGAGGCTGGTAGTTAGTGACTTGCACCAGCAGTTGTCCACATGCTCTGATGATATGGAGTACATTCTAGAGCAACTCAATGAGTCCCTTAACTGGCAGGCTCCAGACAATCGGGCCTCCAGATGAGCAACCAGCATATGAAACCTGCCACCTAGGTGTGTGTTGCCTGTTTTTTTTTCTCTCAGCAAGACTGTTAGCCAACTATTCCAGCAGCCCACCCTATCCTCTTCATAGTGTTACTTGCCTTTTATCATTATCCATACCATGCTCATTGCCCGGACTTCCTTATCATCTCTTATCTACCCTCTTTCTTTATGTATCCAGCCAATTCCCATCCTGCATTTTTTACATATCTATCCCCTATTTGCCAGGGTCTCTGTTCCATATTTTTCTGTCTTCATCCCAACCTGCCCTTTTCCCTTTATACCACACAAAGCTATCTCTTATTACCTTTGCCAGCTATGATTCTATTTTAATAATGAAAATGGATGTTTGACCCAAAAATATATTGCTTCTTCTTCTATCATCTGTGCATATTGATTGCCGTTGTGTTTTTTTCACTATACTTGTCATACTCCCCTTTCCTTCTCATTTATATATGATGAACAGGTTGGTCACTTTGGTGTGCATGCCCATATTGTGTTTCTGTTCAGCGCTGAGCTGTCTACCCTACCTGCAGCTGTGTGCTGCGGTCTGCTGCTGGCCTCTATGACTTATATGTATAATCACATGTGCTGCTTTGTTGTGCTATCGTGCACATTGCCCATGAGTGTTATTGTAACACTGCTCTTCCAATATTCTGCTATACTGCTGCATTGTCATTAGCACTGACTTTCTGCTTTACTATGTGACCTTTTTACTTTTTTGTTAAACATCTTTATTGAATTATCAGTTGTGACATAGGCAAACTTACAATTATATAAAAGTAATCAAACCATATTAAGAAGTTCACACTTACAAACATAGGATACATAACAATATATGTGATGCATAATCTAAGCAACATTACATAAATCATTCAGTTCCTGCCTTTTGTTAAACCTCATTCCTCCTCCAAAACAATTTTCTGTATACATTGTTTCCACAATTTCCATTTTTTTCTATGTAACCAATTCCTGTTCTTTTATCTTTGTTATAATATTCACGCCATCAAGTGTAGTTAGTTAAGATTTTGATTTCCATTTTTCTAGTAATTGCTTTTTTGGCAGCCACCAGAATTAAACTTAAAAAGTCTTACTGTGCATAGGAAATTCAGATCCTGTATCCCTCCTAAAAAAATAATTTCCTTAGTTATACTCATTTGCTCACTCAATATTCCTGACAGAGTATTCTGTAAGGAATTTTTAAGTCTGCCAACTCATTACACTCACAAAACATATGTTCCCAGTTACCTCTTTCTTTCCTATCACACCTCCAACATTTGCCGTCTACCTGAGGAAAAAGCCTTTGGAGTCTCCTTTGGGTATAAAGGTAACTATGCAAACATTTCCAGGCAAAAATCTTAAATTTTCTAGACCTTGTTGGATATTTGGGAGCCATACATATTATATATACCCATCGTTTCTTTGTGAATTGCATATCTAATCACTCTTCCCAATCTTTTCTGACATCTTCTGATTGATTCCTATAGTTATTGTGCAGTATTTTATATGCCATACTATTTATCTTTTTTTAACAAAAGCTTCTGCTCTAGATTCAATTAAAAACTCAACTAGTGCAGGTATTTCATTTAGGATTCATCTCTCCCTTTCCCTTTATCTATATTCTGATATCAGTCCCTGTTAAGGAGCGCACTCCAGATGTATTCTTGGTCTCTTCCCCTTCTGTTACCTTTCCTTCTATAATTATTTGTTTCCAATACCTTGGTTTCTTTGTCAGCATCCTCCAATAAATTCCAGACCATTCTTGTCTGTTCTCTGTACACCTAATTGCAGTTATCCCTTTTGGAAGAATCTCTTTCTCCATTCCCATGTTAGCTTAGTTTTTAAAATACTTTCTGCTACTGTATGAATATAATATTCTGTATGAATGTTGTTCTCCTTAAAGATCTGCATCAAAACCCCCATTCTTTCCTTATTGAATTACCACCCTGCTTCATCATCATCCCTTTCTACTTTGAATTGTAGCTTTCTGCTTGTGTTATGTATAAGAGCCTACACTGTGTAGCACAGAAATATCCCTTTAAAACTGGTAATCCTAAACTTTCTTGTTCTATTGGGAGGATTAACTTGTCCCATTTGACTCTTGACCTCTTTCCTTCCCAAATAAAATCCTTCAACCCTTGTTTAATTACTGTCCACAACTTCTCCTTTGGTTGATAAAAATATGCCTGACTTGTATATAAAATTAAAGGGACTAAAGACATTTTACTGCTTGTATCTTGCTATCCATATCCTTAGGCAAGAGCTCCCATTTTCTCAGTTTTTGTATTATCTTTTGTTTAGTCTCTTCCCAAATATCCTTAGCTACCATAATTGAATCATTTTAATCTGTACTCCTAAATACTTACTTGTGGACCAGTTCAAGTGTGGGTACATTATTTATAGCTATGGCCCTTGTTTTATCTTCATTCATTTTATATCCTGAAAAAAATGGAACTCTCTTAGAATATTTCACACTACTGAGATGTCTTTTTCTGGTTCTGTCAGGTACAAAATAATATCATTTGCAAGCAATGCCAATGTTTCTTGAACACTGTACCAATTATATCCTTGAATTTCTGACTCTCTTATTTTCTTTGTCAATGGTTCTAAATATAATGCAAATGAGGACACCCCTGCCTGGTTCCTCTGCTCAGACACAAATTATCAGAGAGGAACCTCCCACTTTGATTGTTGCCTTTGATCTCTTGTATATCCTTCTAATTAACATTATTATTGTATCAGGAAATGCAAATGCTTTCATTGCCCTACTCATAAGATCCCAGCTTTCTCTGTTGAATGCTTTCTCTGCATCAAGACCTACCAATATCAGCAACATTTTCTTACATTCTGCTTCCCTCTGCATCATCATTCTGCTAATATAGTCAAATGTTTCCCTGGCTATCATAAAACCACATCCATATCTATCAAACACTTTATAATCATGGTTTAGAACTGAGATGGGCCTATATGAAGCTGGATCAGATGGGTGTTTACCATCTTGAGGTATAACAACCACCATAGTTTTTTTCCAGGATGTTGGTGCTTCCCTCCTTTTAAAATACTGTTAAAACCTTACAGATTTTTATCACTTTCTTCCTTTTTAATTTCCAAACTTCCACCAGGATACCATCTGTTTCTTGAGACTTTCCTCTATATTGGTTATAGATCATCATTTTTATCTCATCTCCTTCTATCTTAATTGTTAGTAGTTGAGCCTCATCTACCTCTAACCTTTACATATTGAAGTCTTCCATAAATATTTTTTCTGCTTTTTCTTTATTTCCCTACTTCTCTGTTTTATACAAATTTTAACAACATTTCTGAAATATCTCTAATATCTCTACAGGATCTCTGGTTATTTTCTTTTTATAGGCTCCCTAAGTTTGGCAGCAACCTTTTCTACTTTCTGTGGCATAAGTCGCTGTGCCATATGATTTTGTTCTCTGAAGTTATTATCAAACAACAGGTGCTTAACAGCACTCTGTCTAAACTCATACATACTATCCAGGTGCCCCCTTATTTTTTCTTTAGCACTCTGCAGTTGCACCTCATCTTGTTCTGTGAGATTCCCCTTATTTTGTAATACTTTTACTTTTGTCATCCCATCTAAATAATTCTTATTACTACTTAATCAGATCTCTTTCTTTTATTTCTACACTATTTTTAAACTCCACCTTCATTTTATCCAACTTACAAACTATAACTTCAAGAGTACTTTCTATCTTCCCTAATAACTCCCAGGTAATTCCTATTCCTTAAATTCCTGTCTTTTTAACAGGTAGATGGTGAAGTGCCAGTATCTCATCTTTATTTCATCACTGCATTTTTATCTTAGTAATTATTAACATATGATCTGAAATAGTTATTGGATGTGCATCAAGGTTCTAAATTAAATAGACATGTTCTTGTGAAATATAATTTCTTTCTATCAAGTCTAGCTCAGTTATTGTACCTTGGAGAATAATATGTGACCTCTCCAAGTTCCTGCTACTGAATTCATGTCTTTCGTACCAAATATTTTCATAAATTTCTTCAAAAGTCTATTTATCTATTATATTTTCCCTTCTTGACCCCCAGATACATCTTCATTGTTACAAATCAAATTCCAGTCCCTATGTATAGGTAATATTCCTGGATGAAAACTGATTATTTCTACCTAACATTTTAAGTGCCAAAATAGCTGTTTTAGGTGGAATATAAATACTTGCCAGTATAGTCCTCATTCCATGCCAGTAGCCCCTTACTACTACAAATCTACCATTATTATCTTTTTTCCTGTTCTATCACTACTGGAGCTCTCCTTTTTCCTTTATCCCTGATATTCTGCTGAATATCCATGCTGAATAACCATCCTGAAATCCTTTTTTTATCAAATTCACAAGCTCATTTCTTTCCAAATATGTCTCCTGTAGCATTGCTATTTGCACTCTGCATTTCTTAATATAATTAAGTAATAGTTCCTTTTTGTTTATACCTGTGAGACTATTAACATTCCAAGATAATATGGAAAAAGTCACCATTACAGTAAGAAGTCATTATTCCCACCTATTATATATGGCAGGTTTTTTAAATGTCTAATGCCAGCTTTTGTGATACATGCATCGATGAATATTTGTCAGGTTAGTCCTTTATACATTTTTTCTTCTCAGTATTGGAACCTGTGCCGCATGTTACAAGACTATTGGCCTTTTTACTTTTTATGCCTGCTACATTTATAATTAGCTTTTGGATGCTTCATGTAGTGAGCCCCCCCCACACACATATTAGTACTATACTAGTGTGTTTCACAACCCTGGGAATCCTTGCCTTAGTCTCTGTCTGCATCCATGGCAGAAATCCACATGTTATATATCATTGTAAATCATGTATAAGTACAGCGTGTGTCTCTTCTGCTGTGTATTATTTTTTCTTTCATCCTAGATAGCCTTGAATCTCTATGTTTCCTTACACTCCACCATTTGCTATGGTAGTAATCCTACCATATTCTTTGTAAAGTGTGTGCATCTTTTAATCTGTCTTTCAACATTATGCTTCTAGCTGCTATGTATATCTCATTCTTCCTTCACTTCAGTTCCATGTATGTCTGCCTACCCACTAAAATAAAGTGTGCCAGTATATTATATTCCTTTATCATCTTTTCTCATCCACTGTATACTGCAGCCACGACTGAGCTGACCACCCTTTTCCCATTTTATAATAACTATTACCAGACATAAAGAAATTAGCACTGACTACTCACTAGATTCTCAAAAATCCATCTATCTTTTTTTGGTTCCTCAGTTCCATAACAGTTTTCCACTTAGTGATGTCTGTTTATCCATTCTGCTCTGTCCACTTCCTCTGTTTGTCTATTTCCCTAACTTGACTTCTAACAATAACATTAAAAATAAAGTATACAATTGCTGTTTCATTTTTTTCTATAATTATTTTCTCACAACACTTTAAACCTGTTCTGGACTCCTCCTATAACCATTCTACCATTCCATCATTTAGTTTTGATTTTTCATTGCTTTGTTTTTCCATTTTGTATTCAAAAGGCTTTGACTGGTATACAAATTACTCGGTTAATTTTTTTAATTTACCATCCTTTACTTCTGTGATTATTTACTGTTAGTTTGTATGGACATATTTATTTTGCTTTGTATATCTAATGTTTGTTATATATGATTTGTAGGTACAATTTTATTAATCTGTTTAGCTAATGGTATTCCAGTTATAATTGCCATTTATTGATGTTCTTCTTTCTGGTGTTCTGCTGAAAATATAGTGAAGCTGGAAAATCTAGTTACTGAAAAATAATGGATGAATAATTAATTAAATAGAAATATTAAAGCCTGCAACCTTTTCTTTGTTAAAACACATCCATTCTGCTTACCATTTTGGAAGGTTTATTTTGCATATGCTCTACTATTATAATTTCTCTTTCTATGTATGGCCACCGGAATTAAGGACAACAATTCTCATGGAGCGTTATCAGGACTCGATACAGTGGGAAGATGATTTGTAAATTACTCAGATCCTCTTCCTTCACTAAGTAACCCTACATCTTTTTGGTTTTAGTGGCAGCTCTTTAAAAGTGTTCTGCATGATTCACTGTAATGGTAATTACAACCTCAATATCTACTTTTTTCAAAGGGTTCATAGGCTTATACACAGGTAAGTACTAGACTAGCTGCCCTTGTGGACTATTTTAGTTCCTTTGTTGAAAATCAAGAACTGTACCTCTTGTCTATAAGGTAAACAACTTAACTTTCTGCCTTGATTCAGTTTTGTCTCTCCATTCACTGCAGTGCTTGACTTTGCCTTTTTATTAAACCCCAGCTGCCATGTATTTGTCAGCTGGGTTAGCTTCAACATGTGATTTTAAGGGTTTGCCTCATTTTTGTGACTGAAACAGAAGTTGAGATAATGGTAAATCAGTTAATCTTCCTCTCTGATTGCAATGCAATGTTTGACACAATCACATAGCAGCTCAGCATACTGTCTTCTTCTTCCAAAACAGTTAGCCCTTAATGGATAGTCCGTACTCAGAAAGTTAGTACTTTGGGTATCACCCCATTCATTTTAGTTTCTCTACTTGTGTACTGGATGTTACCTGTGTCTATGGACTTGTTAAATTCCATACACATTACATCCACTCAGTTAGTTCTGTCCACCCTAGCAGTGGTCAAAATGTAGAGCTAAATACAGCCTGATTGGCAAAACAGCTATAGTTTGAAGTGATATTTTGGTTTATCTACAGGTCAGTTAGCTTTCCAAAATTCATCAGTATGCCCTACATGTCTTTTCCCATAACTGCACTTGGAATGGAAGTGAAAGCAATAGTCTTTCAATTATTTAGTTACTTCTTTAATGCATTTTTGTGTAATTGAATCAGCATTGTCATCTTCAAGTGTTATTCATTCAGTGTTGTTTATAAAGAAAAATGGATAGCCACCCGCTGGCTCTAGATGATTGTTGATGTCATACCCTGACACCATGTTTAAATATGGAATAAGGAGTTGTAGATAGATCTGCCATTCCATTCAAATGCAAATACTGAACAGAAATAATTGCTCAGGGTTTCTGGTTAACCTCTGTCCTTTCCATACCTTGTAATCTTTCAATCAGTCAGTAGCTGGTAGTATGTCCTCCAATGTGTAGAAGAATTTGTTTTTGTAATCCCTCCCTCATAGACCCTTGTCTTTCTCCATTTTCCTACAGGAGAATGAAAAACAGTTTATGTGGTCTTCACAGCCTGAGTACAACTGGCTAAAATCACTGGTTAGTTTAGACTGCAGGTTAATTTCTGAAACACAGTAGAATTACTTTTTGAGCAAGGCAGTTGTGCATTTTAATGGATGTTTCTCTTTCCCTACAGATGCATATGACCATTAAGTTAGTACATATAATTTCAAGATGGCTTACCTCCACATGGGGCATGGGTGTTATTTTTTTCTGTACAAATATGATCAGTTGTGAGGAGCAGTGTTTTTACAATTGATTGTACACTGATTACTCATAGGAGAAACATCTTTTTGTCTGTCTTGGCTCAACAAATAACATTTGCACTTTTTTGACCATATTAAAATTCTTTATTCCCAACTCTATGAATTCCCTCACTTTTCTTCCTTTTTTGTGTTCTTCTGTTTTCATTTCTAATTTTATTTATCTGGGCTGAGTTCCACCTCTTCATGCACTACTTTTCTTGATATTGACATTACCTCTTAATTATTGAATAATTAATTAATCAGCTGATTCATTTATACTTTATACAGCTAGACATATTTATAAACATATTGTCCGCTCAGATAAAATAAATAGCTGTGCACACCGTGTCTTGTACATGGTCAAGTAACTGTTTTGATTCATAAAGTTAGACTGTGTTAATGACATACTATCAGACTGTTAGAGAGCTGCCTTGCACTGGGAACACCATGGTCAGTCAGGGGTGGGGTGGTTCATTTACTATGAGAATGTAAAAAGCAAAATAACCACCAATATGATACCTTAATAGAAAGAGATCAGAGACTTGTTTATTTTATAAATGCACATGTGCAGCCAATGTTCTAGACTACAATAGAACAGTGTCTACATGTGCAAAACTAGTTTTCTGCTTTTACTTTAGCTGCCTTGTGAATGGAGAGATATATCTCACAGATGAAACAGCAGGCTTTCTATCTGCTTTGGTGCTGGCTTATGCCAATACATATATTATCTTTTTAGCAGAGTGTGTTAATCCTGCTAACAGCCAGTCATGGATAGCAGAACACACCACTGGAGTAGGACATCAGCAGTATGCCCAGCAAGACACAGAAGCTTTCCTCCCATATACAGCAAGTAAGATAAACAAATAGTCAACAGACAGTAATAGTAATCTGAAGTGAATTGATGAAAACCACATGAGGAGGTTAAAATTCCCTTGATGAGCAGTGCCAGTTAGTTCTGCAGTGCTGTGATATAATGGGCTGATTCATAAATGTTTCAGCTGATGTTTCTGACTTTGCAGATTATGTGCCATTCCTATAATGTGCAATGAAGGAATTTGGATGTAACTGCAGTTCTCATAAGTGGAAACTCAGCTGCATCACTGTTTTGGGGGTGGGCTTGATGTGGTTGTGCCAATACAAATGTGTGCACAATAGTGAACATTAGAATGTGTCATACCATCCTATTATTAATTTTATGTATTCTGGAGAGTGTCTTCTCAGGTAGTCGCAATGTTACTGCTCATTTGTGTTTTGCTCGGCAAAACACGACCATTTCTTAGATCTCAGGTGCTGAGCTCTATATTTTGTGTTGGTCATCAGCAGATCATAATATCCCGTCCCTACACTACTGTGCTGTGGAATCCCATTTGCATACCATGTGTATACCTGCCCTCCTTCAGATATGTAGTTGGGCATGTGTCTGTTTATCAGTCACACAAAACTTTGGTTTGGATTGTAAGCCAGCCCTGTTCAGATGTGCACATTATCTAGGAATCCTGGTCATGGTCTTGTACTCAGATTCACATTTTTCTGTATTCTCAAGTGGCAAAGAGTTATTATGTGGGTATATATTTTGTTCACCTGGTAGATGAAGTGGTCTAAAGATCCATTTTCATTCATGAATCAGGCAAAAGGCAGTGCAATAATAAGATGTCACATAGTAGAACAACTGAATGATTAAACTATGTTAATATATAGATAGTAAATGTTAGGTTATAAATAGCATGTAACAAAAACCATTGAAACCATACATTAGGTAAAATTGCATGTAACTCAACACTAATGAAGACAAATGGTAGAAAAAGATGAAGCGTATAGAAGAAGAAAAATGAATACAAGTAGTAAGATTGCATACAAAAGCTAAAAACTAATGCATAAAATAATATTCAAAAGAAAATGAAAAGTTGCAGCAGCCATTGATTTATTGGAGTGGGCTGATAAAAGTAAAGCATGAACTTTATAGAGTGAGAGAGAAGAGATAGCATTTCGAGGGGCAGACGTAACAGAAAATAATGAGTGGGGGAGTATGAATGTAATGATAAGACGGGGTTGGAGAGAAACACTTGAATGCAGTCAGCTAAAGGATAAGAATTAAGTGTTTTTCTAAATCTAGGAAACTTTTGGAGAAGTAATCTCTGATAGCAGGAGCAAGTTTAGAGAAACCATTCAGTTCAGGAGGCCAGAGACACAAGTTTGTTGGGACTTATGGGGACAGGAAGAAGTTTAAATGGAAGGTGTAAAGGGTAGCTGGGGCAGAGGTTCAGTTTAAGTAAATTATAAATCAGTGACAAAAGTGAAACAGACTCTTTTGGTAACTGATGGATTAGATAGTAGGTTTATTTTAGCATATGATTTCAATTTAGTCTACCTTTTGTTACAAAAATATTCTGAAAATATTGTTAAATTTTGACACATAAGACAGTAAGTAGGCTATGAATGTTTGGTATAAAAAAAATCTAGTGATTTCACTTAGATATTATTGATAAGTGAGTATGTTTTTGCTTGTGAAATCATCATAGGAGTGCAGGGTATGGAACAGGCCCAACCACTGGGCCACCACTGGAAAACAAACCCCAGAATCTGCCACTTGTGTGTGATGCCTGGGTTTGTTGCACTGTTGGCTCTTTAATCATTCATCTACACCATGACCCTTACCTGTCTACTTCCAGATGTGTTCTGTTCCTTATGTGCTCCATTCCATGTTCCTTGCTCATTGTCCCTTTCTACCCGTCAGCACTTATATATACTTTATATATCTGTGTAGATTCACCTTCCTCCTCACATTGTGTGTTTTCCTCCCCCTTTCTATCTGAATATGTGTTTTATGTTTGTCTGGGCCTACTACTAACCATCTTTATCCTGCTCACAACCTTCCCTCACTACTTCCCCAACTACCCTTCTTGTCTACATATGAAAAACGGGTTATTCCCCCAGAAACATAGACCCTCCTCCCCCTTCATATCTTATGGTTACCCTTGTGTGTTTCCCTTTATTTGCCATTCTCACTTTTCCATCTTTCTCACCAACCCCATTCCCTCCTCTTTTATGTGATGATTAGAGCTGACAGTTTGATGTTAAGCTCTACAGAGATCTTTCTTATGGATTCTGTGCTAACTTTCTTGTGCTTGGTGAGCTTGAGATGAAGCTCTTTGACACTATATTACACATGTGAGCATGCACTGAAAAGGCCGCAGTAGGCTCTGTCTTCATCATGGCATAAGCCACATACCTTTCTGTAGTACAGTTCTAGCTGCAAAGCTGCCTAGCATGGGTCTCCCAGTAGCACTGTACTTCTCTTTATTTTGCAGCCTTTTACTTACTCTACCAGTGCTACTCAATTCCTAATAAAGGATTGATTGGTTATGCACATTGACCCCCTCGAAAATTACAGCTGCACTGGAATGCAATACTTGACTATGAGTCCCAGCCACCAGTTTTTCATATATATATATATATATTTATAGCCGAAATATTTTTTCCATGTTTCCATTTTGTTACATGCTGTACAGTGGATCAGTTTGACTCACTAGTCTTGCTTTCATGCACCAAGGTGACTTACCTGAGAATGGATCTAGTAAAATGTTTGTTAATAATAGTGTAGATGTAGTTATATTCTATTTTACTTGGTTTTACCTACATGCTGCAAACCAGATGAACATCAGCACATGCAGACTGTATTATTTATAAGTGAAAAAATGAGCCACATCAAAGTTGTAAATTGTATGTTTTGTGTGTTATAGATGAAAAAAATCCTGTCATGAAGAAGCATTTATTTTATTATAACTTGTGGTCCTGGTTATACTTGTACGTTTAATATTATCAAGAACATACATGGTCATGGGACTATGTTTGCTGTTCAGACAAATACCTCTGCAAGAATAATTTTAAATTCTCCATATCTGGAAGAGAATGAAGATAGCACACCCCAGACTTGAACCCACAGTGTCAACTTGCCTAAGACACCAGTGTGGGTCATAATGTCAAAGACATTCTTCAGATATGTAGAAATCTTGTCTTCCAGCCTCCCTGGGTCAAGGTCCCTGGATAACTTATCTTACAATTCCTGAAAGTTGGTGTGGCAGCATATGCTATAAATGAATCCATGCTGATGGAGTTTTAGCTAATTGCATTTATGCAGCTAATTTGCTTTCCTTTGCATGTAGCTTAGAGAAGAAACTATTGTGAAAATGCTATTGTTTAATAGGACATTTAAACTCGTAATTTGATAAACACTTAGTAACTGGTGGAATGTTTTCAAGTTTTGAGTTCTCTAAGAAATATGACCTAATACACTGTGTACTAACTGAAGAGCTGTATTTGTTGTAGGTATCACTGCAGGTATGCCATTTTGGCAGTGGCAATAAGCAGCTGTTGTATCACCAGCCCTGCAGATACCAGTTTGTTCATCAGGTCGCATATTTAACAAATAGTTATAAATAATAGACTCCCTAGTATTCCTTTAGGTAGTCTGACATTCATTAAAAATTAGAAGGAAACAGAAGTGGTATCATTTAAAAAGAATGGCTTTTTAAACAAATATGTGGACAGTCATTGGGTTAAAATAGTATTTTTGTTTACATAGACATAGAGTGAGTTTGGGTGTTTTTTTACAGGAACAGTTTGTGAGAATCCTTTTTTTTTTTTTTTTTTTTTTGTCAGCAAGTCCAGTATGACCCTTTGTTAGTGACTGCATTTACAAATTACCAGATATAAGCAGACTTATGTCTTGCATTATATAAGCATGTTAGTGTCATGGCATTATATGGGAGTGCTAGGTTACTATGCTTTACCAACCTGGGATATGTAAACACTGGAATGTACCATTTTAACTGTTTGGTTTCTAGGGGGTTGTTATCTTTATAGGTGAAAAAATATTTTGCCAGCATGCTCATAGTCTACAGCAGTCAAATAATTGTTCTCCTTCCTTCCTTTTTGTCAGATTGGTGCTGTCATATCACCTATGAATAGCAGTAAGGTGGTGGGTAAAATGGCTAAGGTAAATGGGAAAGACAGCACACACATGGAGTGACACTATATAAATGTAAGTTGTTACTGAAGCTGTTCAAACTTCTGTGTTATCACTAATGTTACCATGTTCAAGTTTGTGTCAGGCTTCCTCCTGCACAGCAGCTTTATAATCATTTTACGCTCCCAGCTAATACTGTATTTATCTTATCACAACTTTGATAACTGTCTATTAGCAATTAGTGCCATGGAACATTGGATAATTTGGAGCAATGGTACTGCTGAATGTTGTCAGACAACTGTATTAGCTTCAGGACAGACTTGATAAAGTTATCAAGTTACTGGTGTGACAAATCAGACTGTTTCATAAGCATGAGCAGAATAAGGAAAACAAAAACTGGTATAGTGTATTTGAAATGAAATAAATGCACATTTTGATACTTTACAATGCCTTTATTGCTACCGAAAAATGCAGTGTGTACTGACAACAAAGAAAATAAAATCTAAGGTATATAAAGTGTGTTCAGAAAGAATATATGATGTGAACTGTGTTATACTGTAGCGGTGTAATAAACTTGCATTTAGGCTGCAGCATAACATAGTATAGTTTTTGCCTCACAAAAGCCTGCCCAATCCATTTCTGCCTAAACACTTGTAATTTTATGGCAGTCAAGTGGAATGTTGATCTATCCTCTTTCAAATTCCACCAATAAGTTTTAATTACCAGTGATATTATTTGCATATTTGATTATTCAATTTAATGACCAGATAAGCCTTCTTATGTAAACATTGTCATTCTGTGGGGTAACCTGAGATCAAGTGAAACACATAAAAATAAAACAGCACTTTATTAGCACAGTTCTGAAAAACTAAAATTGCAGAACTAAAGTTAAATACATGGTGTATTGTGACTTCCATCTTCACCATAGGCTATAAACCAGTATGATAGTGTTTTCAAATTATGAGATATTACCACAGAGGAATGGGGCTCAGAGCTTGTGAGAATCTTGCAAGCAGCCTGTCTCACTATTCTTTGTTAGAATACATTTCATGCAACTCATATCAGTATCTTTCAGTTCAAACTGTAACAATAAAACCAAATTTGATTATGTTATTGCACACAGAAAAGGAAAAGTTAAAGCCAAGTATAGCACACTGTTCAAGCCCAACCACAAAGAAAAAGCACGATCACATTGCATATTTTCAAGTACATAAACTGTAAAAGAATTCATGAAAATTATTAGTTCTAAGCTGTGAAAAGCAATTATTAATGAGCAATGGTTTCTTATATTTTTATCCCCTTTGCAAAAAAGGCTGCATGTTTGGATTTGTCTAAAGCCTTTGACCCTATTTGCATTTTCTGCACTTTAATGAACTCATATGCATAGGTTCTGGAACAGATACCTTGCATGGCTTTCAGTATACCAGTAAACCCAAATTCATGTTTGTTAAAGTAAAAAATGGGCATGTCCGAGCCCTGCTACCACTAGAGTTTCTCAGGGATCCATTCAAGGCCTTTTCCTTTTCCCCATTTCTGTCTTCTGCCCTTATTCTGAACTTATCTCCTACATCTACTATTCTTTACACTAATGGTGTCACCATTTCTGTGTCTACTTCAAATGCTGCAATATACAGAACTGCAGTAAGATGAAGGCTGAATGTATAGGTATAGAAACTGTAATATCTTTTCAAAAACTACATATCTGGATGGGCCACCCATTATCCTCTTCTGTCCACTTATTTATTTCATTTAATTAATTTCTTAACTGGTAAATCTACAAGGCACTATCCTGTTTTAAAGGGGACCTGGGAACACTGTCTGGCTGAATTCATTTTCATAGTCACACAGTAAGCAAATGGAGGCCGAGAAAATCAAACCCTGGAATCAGTAAAAGATGATTAGCAGCTCATAATCTGAATCCTTTGCCACTAACTTACCATTTCAACACTCCATTTAGCAAATGTGATAAATATTAACTCAATAATTAATTATTTTGCTAGTATATTTTGTCATCTAAAGTTACAAATGGTTCTGTCACAAGGGTTCTCATCCTCATTTTGGGTGTGGTCTTCCTACTAAAACATTAAAAGTCTGTATTACTGCATTAAACTACAAACCCTCTTAAAGACAGCCTGTACCTACACTATAGGTCATAAACTTTCATTGCCATAAATGTTTATACAAGTTACACTTCTCCCTCACCTCTATAAACTTTCTATCTCTTCACGTAATCTAACATCTGGTAGCAAGATTTTCACCACCGGAAAGTCCAAGCTCTAGAACAACTTCACTAACAATATAAAATAATGTCTGATGTCTTCCTGTTTCAGTCTGAAATTAAAATGCATAAGATCACTTAAACCACCTGCCAGTACTCCCCTGATAACAGATAATAAATAGATAAATAAATAAATACAGTTCATTAATGACCGTGCCTTGAAATGATATACTTAACATGTTTAACACATGTATGAATTTTTATTTATCTTGTTCTTTGTTGTACGTATATACATACATACATAGACACATATATGAGTTAGCAGAATAGAACTGAAGATGTGTATAATGTTTCTTTTATTTGTATCTAGAATCCTCCAGCTGTCCCGCAACCTTTACTTCACCATTCCCAGGTCCAGCTGTAGAAATCAGTAGTCCTGCTCTGCACTACCAATTTTGTGAACCTTTTCCAGTTGGCCAACAACTTCTCAATAAATAAATACTTCCTTAAGTCTAAATAGTTCTATCAGTACTGAGATTCTGACCTCGTATCACAACTGTCCTCTTTTCTTAACTCATCTATTTCACTGTTTTTCTATATTGTTGTGTGGACCCAGAACATATCACCTGTTCCAGTCCTTGACTTAGGTCCTCCAGCCTTTCTCCATATGTCATGTAATCCATCATCTTCACAGTCATAATAGTCTTTCCTTGTAGTCTGCCAAATATTTTTATTTCTTTTTCCTAATGTGACCTCTGGGAATGGCTACATCATTCCATCTATGACATGACCATTTATCTGTAGAGTAATAAAATCACTTTCTTGTTTCAGGAATCTATGCTGTTCCAGATAGAGACTGACATCTTGTTTCCCCTTAGCTACAGCTTCTTGATGTGGAGTCAATGATTCATTACTGATATTGCAATGCCTTCCAAATCATTCTCTTCTCCATTTGCTTTGAGTAAGGCTTCTTCGGTATTGAAGTGCTATAATATTGTGAGTATTCTGTTTATATCTGGTGGATGTAACCACAGTTGGAACATTATTTTAATAATTGCTGGATCAGATACCATAGTCCCAGCCCAAAGACTTCTTAAATTTTACTAGACTATTCTTACCTCTGTGTGTTCAGGTAATTTATTCCATAATTGTGCCATCTTGTGTGTTAAATAACAAGTTATATTCTTTTTATTAAATAACACTAACAAAAGCTTTAAATTATGATGTTTATATGTCTTTGTATTATTATACACTTCCAAACACAATAAAGACTAAAGGAAAAAGTCATTAAACACCTTATAGGCAAATATAAGTTTTCCCCTGATATATCTGTAATGGAGGGTATAAAGACCAGCTGAAACACATCTACCCTTATAGCATGTCTGCTTAATATCAAGCATTCCTTTTGTAAATTTACTTTGTACTGATTCTATACACTTAAGCTGTCAATTAATTATTGAGAGTACAGAACATTATATAATGTTGCAAAATGTATCTGATATATACCTTAAATAAACTTGCTAAGATCATACCTTTGTCATTGTAAAGTTTTTGGCTCTCACATGAATTTCACATGATTCTCAACACAAAAAAAGAATCAGTCAGTTTCCCAAGATCCTTATGTTCATTAAATTTCAATAAATTAAAGACAGATGATGTAATAGATCTCCTAAATTTTTGTTTGTCAAAATACAAGGCATTATACTTTTTCTCACCAAATAAGAGACCGACTGTACTAGCCTACTTACATAAGCATAGTAAATACTTATTGATATTAGTGAACTCATGCTCATTATTAGCAAAAAATCCAATTTTGTAATCATGGGCGTACTTAAGCATGCAACAATAATTATTTCATGGAATAGATTAAAAATGATATTAAAAAACAAAAGCCCAAACAGATTCTTATGGAACACCTGATCTCACCAGTGCTGGATCTGATTTTTTCCTTGAATCACTGCTCTTTGGGTTGTGCCATTGTACCAGTGATTAATCCACCTAGATAAATATTGATTAATCTTATATTGTTCCAGTGCCAATCAATAGCGTGGAATGATAATAAGTCCAAAGCTTTTGATAAATCTAAATAGATTACACCTATGCTAATTCCCATATCCACAGTTCTACCATCACATCTCTTCAGTTATATTAGGACATTTAAATATTTATTTTAAAATATGGAGTCATATAAAGGAAAAGT
The DNA here is from genome assembly GCF_019279795.1 of Protopterus annectens. Taxonomy (NCBI): domain Eukaryota; kingdom Metazoa; phylum Chordata; order Ceratodontiformes; family Protopteridae; genus Protopterus; species Protopterus annectens. The sequence continues at coordinate 707,102,518 of NC_056734.1, forward strand.
AGAAAATATACAATTTATCGATGACCCAAAAGGATTTATAGAGAATTGGGAAACAAGATAAAAAGATTTGAAAGACTGCCAAAAAAAGATACATTTGGAGAAGTGTTTATGAAGATCCTGTGGAATATAACAAAGATGCTAAATAGACAGAGGAAGTAAACGAAAGAATAAGAAGTTTAAAGGTACAAGATATAAAATAGGATGAAGTAACAGCCAGAGAGATTGAAACAAAGTTAAGAAAAGCTTCTAACTGGAAAACTTCAGGCCCAGATGCAGTAATTAACTTTTGGTTAAAAGTATTAACATCTTTGCATGAAGATTTAACCATGAGTAAGAACTATTTATATGCGTACCCCAAACAGACACCAACCTGGCTAACAAAAGGAAGAACAATGTTCCTAATTAAGAGTGAACCTGCAAGATACCCTAAAAATTATAGGCCAATAACTTGCCTTCCAACGACATATAAACTATGCATGGGAATTGATGCCGACAGAGTTTATAGAGATTTAGTAGAAAACTGAATTACGGCAGTAGGAAAAAAGGGCAAAAGAAAGTCATATGGAATAAAAGATCATTTGATGTTAAATAAAGTCATAGTGGAGAATTGTAAAAAGAGGAAAAATGTATAAGATACACCCTATACTGATTGACTACATTACAGTGACCATGAAACAGTGGCAGACTACTTTGCAATTAAGCCATGATAAAGGACAGGTTATTATCCCAGGGATAAAAATTCAAAGGGGGATATTCCAGGGTGACTCTCTGTCACCACTGCTCTTCCACCTTGCCCTTAACCCATTAAGCTGTTTACATAACAGCTTAGGCCATGGCTATAATTTGGCTCCTGGAAAAACAACAAAGTGTAAAGACTTCTCATCTTCTCTTTGATGATGATTTAAAACTGTATAGCTCATCAGATGAAGAAATGAAAGCACAACTGCAGGTTGTCAAAACTTTATCAGATAATATAAGAATGTCATTTGGTTTTGATAAATGTGCAAAAGCAACCTTTAAAGCAGGAAAACTGCAGCACCAGCAAAACATCAATTTGAGACAAGAATGTGATAAAAAAGAACTTGAGCACGGGGGAGTGTATAAATATTTGGGAATTGAAGGATCAACAATAAAACATGAACAAATGCAAATAAAACTTAGTAAGGAGTACTTTAGAAGACTTAAATTAATCCTGTAAACAGCATTGGCATCTAGGAACAAAATCCAAGCTATAAACCAGTTTGCTCTTCCTGTCCTAGCTTACATTTTTGGAGTGATTGACTGGCCCCAGAATGTGTTGGCTAGATTAGATAGAAAAATAAGAAGGATGCTTCATACTCACCAAATGATTTATAAAAATCATAAAAATCAGTGCATACCAGGATTATATATTCCCCATTCCAAAGGAGGGATGGGCCTCCTTGAAATTGATTACATGTATAGATCTGCAATTGTGGGACTCCACACATATCAGCTGATCTCACAAGACCCAAACATAGTGAAAGTTTTGAAACATGAGGAGAATAAAGCTAAAATGAATTCTCTGCTTAATCTAGCAGAAGCATATCGGCATCAAGCAGGAATGGAAATCAAACCTGAAGGAGATAAAAATCAGGCAGCAACTGAATGTGCCAAAAAAACAAAAGAAAGAATATAAGGTGAAGGACCAGATGAGAAGGCAAGAAATGTGGAAAATGCATAAATATAGTTGCAAGTATAGAAAACTTCTGGAAGAACCTCATGTTGATCAGGAATGAATGCAGAAATAGTTAAGGCAAGCCAAATTCAAACCAAGAGATGAAAGGTTAATATTGGTGGCACAGGATAGTGGGCTATGTACATGCTGGTTTACAAAGTCCATTGAACATGTGGGAGAAACAGACAAATATAGGTTTTGTAAAACCAAATTGGAAACAGTCGCACACCTTGTTGCTGGATGTGACATACTGGGTCTACTTTGTTTCGTTGAATGTCATTTCACTGAATTTCATTTCACTCTGACCACATTGCTGAAAACACAAATTACTGAAAACTCATTTCACTGAACTGAACTTAGTATATATGGCACTGTGTAGAGTATATTAAGGCAAGTAAAAGGTATATGCCCCCTTTCCTCACTTTAGTGCGATCCTAGAGTTTGTATATATAATTGGGGTGGGGGGGAATAACCCCCCCACATTGGGGGTGTGGGGGTGATTTTTCATTTCCTACACTTAATGATAGTTCCTTACTTCTAAACTTTAATTTCATTTTATTAAATTTAATTGGAAATTTATGTTAACTACAGCAAGTCCTCTATTTCCTTTTATATAATCTGTTCAGATTATAATTCCACAATACTGGTAATTTATTTCTGGAATTTACTTTCCTGTAGCAAGTTGTCCCAGCTTTATCTCTCTGCAGACAACAACTTTTTTGATGATTTTTAGTGGAAAAGACACACCATCTCAAGCCTTAACAGGATTTTAAAGTGTGGTCTAGGCTTTTATGAATTGTGGAAGTTTACTATATTTATACTATAAGGCATTTAAGAAGGTTCTGTGTCGCAATATGATTAAACCTCAAGGAGGAAGAGCTGTAGCATAGACTATATATTTTGGTTGCATGGTGGCATACCACTGAACAATTCTCCAGTAAATGCTGAAGAGTCATAAAAGCCCCTAGACTGCACTTATACATGTTAAACTATATATCCATCTTGTGACAGACTCTTGGAAAACATTTAAAAACTGTTAATTAAGACTCTGTATTGTGCCCTTAGAGACTTAGGACTAAAATGACAGCTGGGGTATTGGGCATGAAAGGCATAGTTTCAAAAGTCTTTTGAAAAGATCTTGGAGCTAAATATATTGAAAGTTATACTGAATATAGGTTCTAAAAATTTTTCATCTATAGGCCATAAAATGGGATAGAAAAGATCAAGAGAAATATGCTTTAGAGGTTAAGAATTTTTTAAATACATAATTGCCAGATTTTCTGAAAGTAATAGTTCATGTTTTTTTATGAAAATTATGTTCACAAATGCCACCTATGGATATAGGACACAAACTCCTGTCTGTAAGGACTTTTTAAAAATGCCCCCTTTGAGCAGCATTCCACAAAAAAAAAAATTGCAAATTCCCATAAGGTATTACATTTTGTTCTTGACTATAATGTCAATAACTTATTAGATTGCATACGTTGGTTGTTACTGATAATCCTGCACAAATATTGCAGTTTACACATATATTGTTACTAAGTCCTCTCTTATTCAATACACCCCTAACTTCTTAATTTCTCTAGCATGTCGAAGGGCCAGATGCTGGCGTCCTCTCCTGTCCAGTTGGTGAATCTGTGAATATTGAGGCAATGTTACAATTGCCTCATGTACACAGACAACCATCTCCTCCTCCCACATAACACAAATACTTGCGAGAGATGCAGCTATTTAGCCAAACTGGAGGCTGAGCTCTCTCAACTCAGGACTGGCAAGACCAGACAGGAGGAGAAGGCAACTACACACACCACAAAACCAGTCTCACATAAAGCTATCACAACAATGAATCAAACACATAAACACACAAAGACATACTCAGAGGCTCTGAGCAAAATTTACCTAAACAGCAGAGGCCTCCAAAGCAGACACCCAAGCAACCGCCACCTCATGACACACCACAGGCAACACATAAACCACAAAATCAGTGTGCAAAGCAGTCACAGCCCTTAAGGCCAAATACAACACCAAACATACTTGTCATAGGTGACTCCATAGTCAGACACACTGACGTCCCACTCACCAGGCTGAACAAGGAGAGGGTCACAGTAAGCTGCCTATCGGGCGCTAGAATCCGCCACATAACACAAGCACTCGGGTCACTCCACAGCAAGTACAAATATGACACAGTCATTGTTCATGCTGGTGTGAACGACCTGAGACGTACCTCCCTGGACTACATGAAAAGAGACATAGAGGAGCTCTCTGATTATGTAGCCCAGGCAGGTATGACCCTGACCCTGAGCAGCATCCTTCCTTCACCAAGAATGATACCACAACATGGAGACAAGATGATCAGCTTTAACAATTGGCTTAACTTCTGGTGTCATTCAAAGGGGATCCAGTGTCTGTCTGCCTGGGATGACATGCTTGACAAGCCATGCTGCTTCGCAAGGGACGGCTTGCACCTGTCACCCCTGGGATTCCGGATATTGGCTAAGGCTCTTGCCACCCCCATAGTTCCTTTTTTAGGCAAGGCTCAAATTCTAAACCTACCACCCTAGAAAACAAAAATGGGAAGAAACTAAGGGTAATGCTGCTCAATGCCAGAAGTCTAAATCTCAAAATGCACACACTCGAGGCCCTTCTCAGTATGGAGAACATCGATTGTGCTGTGACTGAAACCTGGTTCAAGGCTCCTGAGAGCACCCCGGCACTATCAGGTTTTACCTCATATCATGTGTTCTGGCCCCAAAACCTGGAACACACCACAAAAGGAGGGGGTGTATCCATATTCATCAAGGATACCCACACCTCCAGGTTGGTGGCAATGCACGAAGCATCGGAAACCATCCAGGTGCAATTAACCATAGGCAAAACTGCTCTACAGTTTGTAGCATGCTACAGGCCACCCTCTCAAACTCAGGAACCCCACACAGCCTTCCTGAAGACACTGGAGGGTATAAATGTATCTCCAAACACCATTATATTGGGTGACTTCAACTACCCGAATATAGACTGGGAACATTACTCAAGCCCAAACTTTCTAGCCCAAAGGTTCCTGGAGTTCATAAATTCAAATGCCATGGAACAACTAGTCACCGTTCCCACAAGAGGAGAAAATATACTAGATCTCATCATCACAAACATGGGGACAAAATGCTCCACACCGGAAGTATATCCCTCATTGGTGAGATCAGATCATAAACTAATCTCACTGGATATCCACATCCCGCCCCCACCCCAAACAAAAAAGACCACAGTGAAAATCTTCTCTAAAGCAAACTTCACACTACTCAAGACTGGTGTGGTATACTTCAAGGCCCCCGAGCCAGTGGAAACCACAACCCAAGCCGTGGAAGCCCTTACAAATGCCTTCTACGAACACCTCCAGGACTGCATGGATCAGGCAATCACTAATAAAACCAAGACTCTTTCCACCAAGGGCAAACGTCCAGTCTGGTGGACCCCAGCCATAAACAAACTTTACAATAAGAGGAGAAAGCTATTACATGATAGAGCAAAATCCATAAAAGAGAAGACACCTTTGATCATTATTAGTAAAAAAATACGAGCACTCATAAAATCATCAAAGGCCAACTTTGAGAGAAAAATTGCCATAGATTCAAAAGACAATCATAAGGCCTTCTTCAGCTATGTTAGAAACCTGGGTGGAAACTCCCAGATATGCTCAGAATTAGTCCAAAATGATACAAAAATCACTGAACCCACAGACATTGCCAACATACTGGCAGACAGGTTCAGTGCAAACTTCACCCCCCTCTCCCCCCCAAAAGGAGAGATAACTATCCCAGCGGAGTGCAGCCTCCCAGACATCTCAAATGCACAGGTGAAAGCTGTTCTCTCTAAAGCTAAAAACACAGCATCAATGGGACCGGATGGTGTCCCAGGCTGTGTGCTACACGAACTCAATGAGGAACTAAACCCGCACATAAGGCAGCTGTTTAATCTTAGCCTTACCACAGGATACGTGCCCAAGGAGTGGCGTACGGCAACTGTGGTCCCACTCCACAAAGGTGGTGCCTCTACGGACCCTGGTAATTACCGCCCCATAAGCTTAACAAGCCTGGTCTGCAAAGCTATGGAGAGGATCATAATGGAACTCATAAACAAAGACATAGGGGACTTGCAGACATTGGACCAGACCCAGTTTGGCTTTGTCAAGGGCAGATCATGCCTTTTGAACTTGGTCAACTTCTTCGAAACAGTCACCAAGGCCATTGATGAGGGAAAGGCAGTCCATACAGCCTACCTTGACCTTGCAAAGCTTTCGACACAATACCCCACTCGGGTATTATAGAGAAACTTACCAGCTTAAATGTAAACCCATATGTCACAAGATGGGTTGCAAACTGGCTAAAGGACAGAACCCACAGGGTTAGAGTAGCTGGCGCCATGTCAGACTCCAAGCCGGTAACAAGTGGTGTCCCACAGGGCTCAGTCCTTGGCCCCCTGTTGTTCGGCATCTACTTCTCAGAAGTACAGGCAAACATAGGAGGACTATGGCTGACAAAGTTTGCAGATGACTGCAAACTGGGAGCCATAGTGGAAAGTACATCGGACACAGATATCCTTCAGAGGGGTCTCATGGAAACTGATAGCTGGTGCAAGAGCCATGGCCTGAAGTTAAATGCCAAAAAATGTATAGTCATACCCGGGAAAAACAAGGTAACCCCAAGCTACCATATAGGTGGCAATCCACTAAGCACAGAAGAGGTTATCAGGGACCTGGGGACCCAGGTTGACAGTGGCCTTTCTTTTGACACTCACATTGCTAAAGTGGTTAGAAAAACCTTCTACATTGCCCACCTGATCATGAAGGGATTCACATCCAGATCAAGTGAGGTCATTGTTCCCCTGTACTCTTCACTTATCAGACCAATGATCGAGTACAATGCCCCATTCGGGATGTATCTCACCCGACACCTGCAGCAATTGGAGAGACCCCAAAAGTTCCTCACCAAAAGGATAAAGGGACTCCAAAATCTGTCATATGCTGCCAGACTAAAGAAACTCCAGCTCTATTCAGTCGCATACCGTCTGCTCAGAGGTGACCTGTGCCTGACATACAAGGCCATGTCCAACCCGGAATTAATGGACATGTTCCACCTCAAAAAATCCAAATCTACCAGATCCACTAGAGCAAGCGACTTAAACCTTAGCACGGATATAAATAGGACATGCTGAAGGGATAGATTTGTCACCCAGAGACTCCCTATGTTGTGGAATAAAATCCCGGTCCATGTGAGGCAGAGCACCTCGCTGGCTCTGTTCAAGAGAAATCTTGACCGGTGGATGGTAGATCGTAGGTTTACCCTGGGAATCATCTCTGTGTCACTGCTGGACAGAGGCACAACAAACTAATGGGCACAGTATTTTTTAACATAAGGGGTGGCGTAAGCCACAAAACTCTGGGCTAGGCTTATAAATGCCTTAGGGCAGATAGCCTAGTATAAACGTATGAACCTATGAACCTATGCTTTCATTGCTTTAGAATCTGTAATACACAATGTAAGGCTACAGCCTTTGGAAAAAAAAGTATTAACTTTTCTGATGGGGCTACTTTTGTTTATTTTATATTCCACTAAGCAAGATAGCTAGCTGGATAGAGATTATTTTTACTGCAAAAGAGAAAGGCTTCTCATACACAGTATACAACAGAGGAATAACTTGTATTATAAAAGTAATACATAGCTGAGGTATTGGTTACACTGGGATATGATTACATTTGATTATGTCTGAGTGCCAAACAAATGCTGAGGATGTATGTCACGGCATAACTGACATCTTAGCCATGTATTATTGCCATTATGCTGTGATTACATTACCAGAGAGTTGAGTAGTTTGAGTTTTTTGTGTAATTAAAAAAAAGCTGCAATGATTGCTCTTAAGTTTACATTTTATTTATTTATTTATTTAGTTATTTATTTTGAGGTAATAGTTTTGATGTTTTTATCCGCGGTGATGGTGCTGCGGTAGCGTTGTCGCCTCACAGTAAGACACTGTCCGGTTCGATTCTCAGCTAGAGCGTCTTCTGCATGGAGACATGCATGAATGGGTGTACCTTCGTTGAAGGTTGTGCGTCAGGGCTGGTAACTCAGCACGTAAAAGTCAACTACCAATCATTAGCGGACCGGAGTTCCACTGCGGCGACCCCTAACCGGGAAAAGCCGAAAGACACAACAGCAACAAAAGTAGTTTTGATGTTTTTCATTAGATCACTGTTACAGTATGAAGTACTGTGGGCAATTGGGAAGTATTCTGCCAAGGATATTTTACATCTAGGCAATTGACAAAAACATTGGCACCTTCCTCTCATGCAGAATATCTAACCTGTGACATACAGTGAGCTTATCGAAGGAAGGACACTCAGCAAACTCGGAGCTACAATATATAACATTAAGTATCCTGTTTTTTGTTTATTTTGTTCTTTATTTCTTTGTTGTTTATAGCACTTTGTGTACTGTGTATTTTTTCTAGCTAGTTTCACTGTGTGTGAGGTATTAACTGGAAATTGTCCACTCTTATTAAGCATCTGTTGGGTTGTTTGTTTATGATAACTTGTTGCAGTTAAACTCTTTTTTTCTAGTGGCTCCTTTAGCTGTTTAAAACTTTCATTTAAAGGCTCACTGCTGCTTTTCAGCTGGGAGTAACACTTCTGCAGTTTGTTTCCCACCGTCCCTCCCTGTTGGTATAGTGTTTTTATAGTTGGTGGCTTTGCAGTTGCCCGCCCCTAGTGTAAATTTGATCTGGAACCCTCCTCCCAGTCTAGTGTCATTACCTCATTCTACCCAGTACAGGGAGAGCATTTGAGAAGGCCAATCAGCTTAGTTTCTGCTACTCCTTTCTCTCTTTCCTTTCTCTCTTTCCAAAAAAAAAAAAAAAAAAAAAAATACTGTATTTGTGTTTTTTCTTACTTTATTTTGCTCTTGCATCATCTTAAAAGTACTCAGTTGTATTTATTACTGCTTGGTGTAACTCATTGTAAGCCTTTTAGTTTAAGCACCTGGGCTTCAGACCAGTTTACATTAGGAAGGTTTGTGGTCTGCACTGTAGTGGCAGAACAGGTAGCTTACATCCTTCTAAGTTGGGAACTGCTGATTGAGGGCTCAGTGTCTGTTATTCTAAAAGTGTATTAATTCTGGTTTAAGCACTTGGGCTTGAGGCCAGTTATTTTACATTAAGAGGGTTCGTGTTCTGCACTCTTGTGGGAGGAGAGGCTGGACTCTGTCCTTCTGAGCTGGGAATTTCTGGTTAAAGCTTATAGTGCCTGCATATTTGAACTGCTTCTTACTGAAATTGGTACACCTCGTTTGCTGTAGCATAGACTAGATCCAGACCTGCTGAATCTAGCTTTGTTTGTATAACTTGAGCACTAATCCAGGCATTTTTAAAGTATTCAGTTGTATTTATTACTGCTGGTAGTAACTTGATTAAAGTGTAGCTATCATTTCTAAGTCTTTTGGATTAAACACTTGGGCTTCAGACCAGTTGTTTTACATTAGGAAGGTTTGTGGCCTGCACTGTGGTGGCAGGACAGGCAGCTTACATCCTTCTAAGTTAGGAACTGCTGATTGAGAGCTCAGTGTCTGTTATTCTAAAAGTGTATTAGTTCTGGTTTAAGCACTTGGGCTTCAGGCCAGTTATTTTACATTAGGAAGGATTGCGGTCTGCACTCTTGTGGGAGGAGAGGCTGGACTCTGCCCTTCTGAGCAAGGAATATCTGGTTAAAGGCTTATAGTGCCTGCATATTCTAACTGTTTCTTACTGAAATTGGTACACCTTGTTTGCTGTAGCATAGACTAGATCCAGGCCTGCTGAATCTAGCTTTATTTGTATGCTTGTTTGTTTATTTCCCTGAAACGCTAATTCCACCTAAAACGCGGCCTTTTAGCACTTCTGTGGATCCCTAGTGATATCTGCATTGCTTACTGTACTTATTTCCTTGTTTCACTTGTAAGAAAGTTACTGTTTGTCGTTTTGCATTTAGGTTACCTGTAACACATTGCATTTAAGTTACCTGGCACTTGCTCACTAAAGCAATTATATAAGTCAGGTCTAAAAAAATTAAAAGCACTACACCCTCACAAACTCCCCTTGAGTACCTTGTTCCCCATTGGCCCTTTTTTCAATTATAAAGGAATTCCCAATACTATTCTAGCATGTCCAAAGGTCAGTTGTCAATCTCCTCTCCGGTCCAGCAGGTGAATCTGGGAATCTTGAGGCAATGTTACAACTGCCTCATGTACACAGACAACCCTCTCCTCCTCCCAACAAATTCCAACACATGTGAGAGATGCAACCATATAGCCAAACTGGAGGCTAAGCTCTCTCAACTCAGTACTGGCGTAACCAGTCAGGAGGAGAAGGAAACCACACTCACTACAATTCCAGTCTCACATAGACCTACCACGACAACAAACCAAACACATAAACACACAAAAACATACTCGGAGGCTCTAAATAAAAATCTGCCTAAGCAGCAGAGACCTCCAAAGCAGACACCCAAGCAACCGCTACCCCAAAACAAAACACGTGCAACACATAACTCACAAAGCCAGTGTGCCGAACAGTCACAGCCCTTAAGGCTAAACAACACACCTGATACACTTGTAATAGGTGACTCTATCGTCAGGCACACTGACGTCCCGCTCACCAGGCTGAGCAAGGAGAGGGTCACGGTGAGCTGCCTGTCGGGCGCTAGGATCCGCCACATAACACAAGCACTCAGGTCACTCCAAGGCAAGTACAAATATGACTCAGTCATTGTCCATGCTGGTGTGAATGACCTGAGACGTACCTCCCTAGACTACATGAAAAGAGACATAGAGGAGCTCTCTGAGCATGTAGCCCAGGCCGGTATGACCCTGACCTTGAGTAGCATCTTACCCTCACCAAGAATGATGCCACAATATGAAGACAAGATGATCAATTTCAACAATTGGCTTAAGTGTTGGTGTCATTCAAAGGGGATCCAATGCCTGTCAGCCTGGGATGACATGCTCAACAAGCCACGATGCTTCGCTAGGGACGGCTTGCACCTGTCACCCTGGGCTTTTGGATATTGGCAAAGGCTCTTGCTACCCCATAGTGCCTTTTTAGGCAAGGCTCAAAAGACAAACCCACCTCCATAGGTATCACAAGGGATAAGAAACTAAGAGTAATGCTACTCAACGCCAGAAGTCTAAACCTCAAGATGCACGCACTCAAAACTCTCCTTAGCATGGAGAACATCGATATCTGTGCAGTAACAGAAACCTGGTTCAAGGCTCCCGAGAGCACCCCAGCACTACCAGGTTATACCTCATACCATACATTTCAGCCCCAAAACTTGGACCGAACCACAAAAGGAAGGGGGAGTATCAATATTCGTCAAAGATACCCACACCTCCAGGTTGGTGGCACAGCACGAAGCATCAGAGACTATCCATGTGCAGCTGACTGTGGGTAAAACTGCCTTCCAGTTTATAGCCTGCTACAGACCACCCTCCCAAACACAGGAACCCCACTTGGCCTTCCTGAGAATACTGGAAAATATGAAGGTCTCTCCAAACACCATTATATTGGGCGACTTCAACTACCCAAACATAGACTGGGAGCATTACTCTAGCTCCAACACCCTAGCCCAAAGGTTCCTAGAATTTATAAACTCAAATGCTATGGAACAACTTGTTACCACTCCCACAAGAGGGGAAAACATACTGGACCTGATCATCACCAACATGGGGACACTATGCTCCAGACCAGAAGTGTATCCCTCACTGGTAAGATCAGACCATAAACTAATCTCACTGGATATTCACATCCCGACCCCACCCCCTGCCCAGAAAACCACAGTGAAAAACTTCTCTAAAGCAAATTTCACACGCCTCAAAACCGAGGTGAAATCCTTCAAAGCCCCCGGGCCTGTGGAAAATAAGACCCAGACTGCAGAATCCTTTATAAACACATTCTATGAACACCTTCAGGAATGCATGGATCATGCAATCCCAAATAAAACCAAGACCCAATCCTCCAAAGGCAGACGTCCTGTCTGGTGGACCCCAGCCATAAACAAACTATACAACAGAAGGAGGAAGCTACTACATGATAGAGCAAAATCCCAAAAGGGAAGGCATCTCTGATCAGTATTAGCAAAAAACTACGGGCACTCATAAAATCGTCTAAGGCCAGCTTCGAGAGAAAAATTGCACAGGACACTAAGGATAATCACAAGGCTTTCTTTAGTTATGTTAGGAACCTGGGTGGGAATTCCCAGATATGCTCAGAATTAGTCCAAAATGACAAAAATACACCGAGCCCACAGACATTGCCAACATCCTAGCTGACAGGTTCAGTGCAAACTTCTCCACCCCCTCCCCACCAAAAGGGCAAATATCTATCCCAACAGAGTGCTGCCCCTGATATCTCAGATGCTCAGGTAAGAGCCGCCCTCTCCAAAGCAAAAACACAGCATCAATGGGACCAGATGGTGTCCCGGGCTGCGTCCTACATGAACTCCAAGAAGAGCTAAACCCAAACATAAAACTACTGTTCAATCTTAGCCTTACTACAGGATATGTACCCAAAGAGTGGCGTGCAGCAACAGTGGTCCCTCTCCACAAAGGTGGTGCCTCAACGGATCCTGGAAACTATCGCCCCATAAGCCTGACTAGCTTGGTCTGCAAAGCTATGGAAAGGATCATCATGGACCTCATAAATAAAGATATTGGGGACCTACAGACACTGGATCCTACCCAGTTTGGCTTTGTTAAGGGCAGATCCTGCCTCTTAAACCTGGTTGATTTCTTTGAAACAGTCACCAAGGCCATTGACGAGGGAAGGTGGTCCACACAGCCTACCTGGACCTCGCAAAAGCCTTCGATACAATACCCCACTCGGGCATTATAGATAAGCTCACCAGCTTAAATATAAAACCCTATGTCACTAGATGGGTTGCAAACTGGCTCAAGGACAGAACCCACATAGTTAGAATTGCTGGAGCCATGTCAGACTCCAAACCAGTTACAAGTGGCGTCCCACAAGGCTCAGTCCTGGGACCTCTCTTGTTCGGTATATATTTCTCGGTGGTACAGGCCAACACAGAAGGACTGTGGCTGACCAAGTTCGCAGATGACTGCATACTGGGTGCCATAATCAACTCTCCAGCCGACACAAGCATCCTCCAAAAGGGCCTCATAGAAACAGACAACTGGTGCCAGAGCCATGGCCTCAAGCTAAACGCCAAAAAGTGTATAGTCATCCCCATTGGCAAAAACAAAGTGCCCACAAATTACCACATAGGTGGTAATCCATTAAGTACAGAAGAAGTCATTAGGGACCTGGGGACTCAAGTTGATAGCAATCTCTCATTTGATAACCACGTGGCCAAAGTGGTTAGAAAAACATTTTATATAGCCCACCTAATCATGAAGGGATTCACATCTAGATCAGGGAGGTCATCGTGCCTCTTTACTCATCCCTCATCAGGCCCATAATTGAGTACAATGGCCCTTTGGGATGTACCTTACCAGACACCTGCAGCAACTGGAAAGACCCCAAAAGTACCTCACCAAGAGGATCAAAGGGCTCAAACAGATGCCATATGCTGCCCGGTTAAAGAAACTCCAGCTCTACTCAGTGGCATACCGCCTGCTCAGAGGCGATCTGTGCCTGACGTATAAAGCCATGTCCAACCTAGAATTAATGGACATGCTGCACCTCAGAAAATCCAAATCCCATCGAGCTACGCTCGAGAGACTTGAACCTCAGCACTGAAATAAATAGGACATGCTGGAGGGACAGATTCATAACCCAGAGGCTCCCTTCACTCTGGAATAAAATCCCAGTCCAGGTTAGGCAGAGTCCCACATTGACTCTCTTCAAGAGGAATCTTGATGAGTGGATGGGAGATCGTAGGTTTACCCCGGCTATCACTTCTGTGTCACTGTTAGACAGAGGCACAGTATACTAACCTCAAAAAACGCATAGCAAAATTAATTTAAAATGGGTGGCGAAAGCCAAACACACTCTGGCTAGGCTTATAAATGCCCTAGGGCAGATAGCCTAGTATGAACCTATGAACCTATGAACCTATATACATGCGACTACTTGCTGGTATGTTAGGGAAGTACATACGGGAGACAAAGGCTCAAAATCAGGGACATATTTTAAATATTGTTCTTATAAACTTAAAAAGTTGCTAGAATAGCTGGTTTTGCTTTAGCATTCATTTTCTGAAGGATATGAAGCTGAAAACTTAAATGTCTTTCATTATTTGGTTACTGAATGCTTCAATGGTTTACCAGAAACCTCAAATTTCATGAGACAGACCAAATATATGAGCCAAAAATCTGACATTTAGTGAAATTATGGACCAGTGAGATGTATGCCAATGTGTAATAGGCAATAATACATGCTAAAGGATCTACAAAGGACTTTATATAAAATGGTTGCTATAGAATATAAATGTAGTTATATTATTTATATTCTAACAACCAAGCATACAGTTATAAACCTAGTAAAAGCAAGAAAAAGGAAACAGAATCACTCACCTCTGTAGAAATCCATCTATCTCACTTGTAACCATCCAAAACCCCAGTAATGATAAAATAATGCTTTTTACCCCTCAATCCTACATAGACAAAAGTTCAGCTTTACTATCCTCTCAAAATGTATAACTAGAAGTAGTCTCACAAACCAAACTACTGCTGGTCACCCTAGATAATCGACTTAAATTGGCAAACATACTCAGTACTTAGTGAGAAACACTCAGTATAAATTAGGCCTCCTTTACTGAGATTTTAACGTTCTTACCACAGAGTTACGGAGAACAACTGCACCATCCATTCTCATATCAAGCCTTAGTCTATGCCTTAACTTTCCTTATAAACACTAACTTAACATCAGTCTAAAAACTAGAATAATGCTCTAAGAAAACTGCCGAATTTGTTACCAAATTGCCCAACTAAACTCCTCGCTTTCTAGCATTCAAAAAACTAAACTGTCTTGAATGCAGAAAAACAGTAGCTACACACAGGTAAAACAGCACATAGAATACACTCCTTTACTGACAAATGCCTGCTCCCCCCCCCCCCCACTGCACTCTTACAGTAGTGTACTCCCACGTGACCCCTTCACTCATCCAAAACAAATCTACTTCAGGCCAAAAAAAACATACAATACCTTTGATGACTCTTTGTATTCCTCCTATGTACCTAAATTGTGGAATTCCCTCCCTACTACTATTAGCCTAATATCCTCCCCATATGCTTTAAAATCCAATTAAAGAACTACCTATTTAATTCCTGGCAGTGCTTTTAGTCCACTTCTCCTGACTAAACTCACAATTGCATCTCTTGCTTTTCTCATGCAACTATTCATATATCGCATCCAAAATGTATTTATTTTAACTCCATTCTTTTTCTCTGATAATGCTGTTTGCTCTTTATCATCTCAGAAACCTGCACCCTTTCTTTTCTAAGTATAAACTATTACCTTTCCACTTATACTAAATCCCTCTTTGCAAACTGCTTCAATAGTCTTCCCTGTAAATAATGCTTCCATACTCTTGTCTCTTCCTAATTATAATCTTTTCCACTCTCTTTAATACCCCATCTCATTCCTTCCATTTACACAATAGGTATCTTACAGTGTTTTGTAATTATTTTTTCTCCATTTGCCTGAAAACAATCATTGTGTTAGGACATTAATTTTGTCATGTTGCATTGTATTATATTTTTCTGTATGGTTTACATGTTTTTTCTTTTTATTGTTAGAATGTATCATTTTGTGGAGCTTTTCTCCCTGTTCCTCCACTGAAAATGGTGTTGCATGGTCCAACCAGACTGTCCCAG
Organism: Protopterus annectens; assembly: GCF_019279795.1. Classification (NCBI taxonomy): domain Eukaryota; kingdom Metazoa; phylum Chordata; order Ceratodontiformes; family Protopteridae; genus Protopterus; species Protopterus annectens. Next base: position 707,118,067 of record NC_056734.1, read on the forward strand.
TAATCAAATACAAATAAGTAAAGAAATTAATGAAGAAATGAATACAGTACCAGCAAAGGACCAAGGAGTGAGATCACAGGCCTGGTTTGTGAATTTACCAGCATAAAATAAAAGCACAGTGGTTTTAGAAAACACGGACTAACAGGCAGTCCAGTTAAGTCACTATATCAATGACCTCTCTAAGGAGAGAAGATAGTATGTGTAGGTAATGATACAGAAGGCACTATGTAGAATGTGTGGTTTGGAAGAAGAATATTATTGCATATTTAATTACAAGAATGGTAACAGCTATCTAGTGTAGGCTATTCTCAAGAGATTTAAAATCACAGGAATGAGAATTACTGTCAGGTAATAAAGTTAATTTGGAACTCCTTAAACAATTAATAAATACCTCCTCAGGAGTTCTTGAGTTGAAAGTACCTCAGAGGTGTAGCCTAAGTACTGAACTAATAGGGGCATAAAAGAACAAATGAGTGCATAATTAGGAGCTTGTACACTGCTTGCAAGCTCAGAGCCTTGAAAGTGGAGCAATATGCGGTTCTGAAACCATTGAAAGGCTTACAAACAAATTCATTTCTTAGAAATTCCTCTGATGTTCATACTGTATGACCCTGAGCAAAAGGGTGAGATGAAGGGGCAGCTGCTCCTGGCACAAAGTATTAAAGGGCATAATTACCAGTATTTCTGAATGCCAAGATGAAAATAAACTACAATACTGCTTCTGGAGTCGGTAGTGTAGCACTTTCTTTACTCCTAGGCTTGGGCCTCACTTATTTCCAGGTAAGACTTTCAGGTGTATGTCACAATTAAGTCCCAACTGGGCATCATACTCCATGCATCCAGGATCCCCGGGTGAAAAGAGGTCATTATTCCCCTCTACTCGACACTTATTAGACCCATTATAGAGTACAATGCCCCTTTTGGAATGTACCTCACAAGACATCTGCAGCAGCTGGAAAGACCACAGAAGTACCTCACAAAGAGGATTACTGGCCTCAAACAAATGCCCTACACTGACCGCCTCAAAAAAATCCAGCTTTACTCAGGAGCATATCGCCTACTCCAAGGTGATATCTGCCTAACATATAAAGCTATGTCAAACCCAGAGCTGTTGGACATGCTACACCTAAAGAAATCCCAATCCCTCTGAGCTACACGCTCTGGGGACCTAAACCTTGTCACCACAATAAACAGGACATGCTGGAGGGATAGATTCCTGTCCCAGAGACTTCCCATACTCTGGAACAGGCTATCCATCTATGTCAAGCAAAGTTCTTCATTAGCACTCTTCAAGAAAAATCTTGATGAGTGGATGGGAAATAGGAAATACAGCCCAGGATCACTTCTGTGTCTCTGCTAAACAGTGGCACAGGAAAATAACTTTCTAGGGTGGCGTAAGCCAGGGAATCTTGTTGGCTAGGCTTACGTAGGCCCTTGGGCCGATAGCCTAGTACCTACCTATGAACCTATGAACCTGTAAGCTGTTGCTTACTCCTTCTAGAACCTCTGAATGAGGATCTGACTTCCTAGAGTGCCATGTCTAGGCAATTTATCGGAATGTATGTTGACAGTATGGCCATGTACATGTCAGTTCCCTCTATCTCCCTTCTTTCTATCCTTATTCAGTCTGACCTCTCTAAACGTAGTTCTCCAATACAAACTAATAGTAATATTCAACAGAATAAAACTTCTGCTTTTGGAACCTCACAAAGGCTTAGCAAAGACTCCTCTATTTGGTGCATCACATATAGTGTGAGCAAGCTCCTTAAAATCATCTAAAATTATAGATATCAAAAAATCTGGCTTGATCCCACAACCATTTTTAGAACCACATCCATGTCACAAATGATGACGTCACTTAAAAACTTTATTTGGGCTAAAAATCTTAGACTTCCTGTCTATACAAGGTCAAATAGGAATAGGTAAGGGTGTCCATTTTACTAAAATTGAAATATGGACTCTCTTTAATCCTCTACTTAAGAAAGAAACCACACCATACTCCATTTCCCCCTCCAGTAACTTGGTTTATAATACTCTGCACAGGCCAGAGTACCATTGCAACACACTAGTGGCTAACCATTCCAAAAAAAAAAATAATAATAATAATAAATAAATAAATAATGCCCTTCTTATTAGCTGTATAAAATAAGAGCTTGTCAGTATGGAATCCTTCCCATTCTTCACCAACAGACTTTCTGAATAACAGCTCCAATTTAACTTGAGATTACTGTTGATCTCAACCGTAAACCTAGTTCTCAGTCATGGGCCCCAACATTAAGAGTATTCATCCTTAAATACTTAATCAATTCTACATCCTTCCTTACATTCAGGAAAGAAAGAGAAAGTGAGAATGATAAAGCCCACATTCTCAGCCAATTAAAATGTAAGCTTACATATGATCAGAGCATGTAGCTTACTGCATGATATACTGCACTACTACCTGTGCTTTTCTGAAGCTAATCTTTATGTCTTATTAATGTGCTTTGCATTACTTTTTACTAATATGATGTCATTTACATGAATGTCTGATGCCACTTATATCCTGATGTTGAGTAGCGTAGACTTCCTTGAAAGTAAAATGCAGTCCTTCCTTTCCCCAAGTGTGTCATCAGAAGGCTTTGCTTTTAATATCTTTTTCCAGCATGACATATGTGAGACCCTGCAAACAAACATAAATTCAAATAACTGAAAAGCATGGGAAGTCAACAAGTCACACTAAACTAGGCTTATTAAGGCAAATTAGTGATGACTGTGTAATAAATAATTAATTTTGTAATGTAGCACAAATGTTTGAACATAGGAGTTAGCTAGATGCCTTATTTTTTAACACCTTTATTAAAGTATCACTTAAAACACAGGCAAACATGCATTCATACAAAAGAAAATAAACCATGCTAACATGTTGACAATAACAAACATTTTACTGCATCACATACATGCTTTTATACAATTATCATGAATCCTGCATTACATAAATTGATCAATATTGTAGTGAAAAAATGCACTGCAAAACTCGCAAAAAAAAAAAAACACAGAACAAAGAAACCTAACAAACTGCTCCACACCAATTTTTATTCCACCAATTCAATCTGATCTGGTACCGCGGCCATTCGCTTTCACAGGAATTGAAAACCCACCTTTTTATATAAATGCAAACCCCAATAAATTCATTAACGATTGAACAATTAATCAATCAGTCTATTAACAAATACACCTTACACTAATAAAATCATGTTCATAAGTTAAATTCCTTTAAACTATGTAATATTTTAAAAATAAACATTTATTTCTTGATTTAAACCTTTAGAAAACAATGTTTTTAATTCAGTAATAACTTCTTTTCTAATTCAAGTACTTTACTTAATCCCAGCCTCTAAGAAGATAGGGTTTTTCTAACACACAAAAGAAAAAAAAACTGCATCTGATCCCCCATGTGCCCTCATAAAAAGCTCAGCCACTGGACTTTTAAAATTCTGATTTCTAATCTCCTCCTAATGTTCAAGTATACAATTCTTGACCCTGTGCTTGGTTTGACCCACATACCACATAGGAATTGAACAATTGCATCCTATTATATATACAACTGCCCCTAAATTAAAATTAAAAAAGCTGATGGCAGTATATTGTCTCCCATTGATGGTTGTACTAGTTAAATTCTTAACTTTGGGGTACACACTACAATAACCACACAAAAAATTTCATTACATACACTTAGTGTATTGAGGATTATACACATAGTTTAAAATTTCTCTCAGATTATTACTACTCTTAAAGGAAACAGCTGTATGTCAGGGAAACATTTGAGGGACATTAAAAATCAGAATTTTAAAAGTCTAGTGGTTAAGCATTTTATGAAGACACAGAGAGGATCAGATACAGTTTTTTTTCTTTTGCTTGTTAGCAAAACCTTATCTTCTGAGGGGCAGTGACTATATAAGTAAATTACTTGAATTAGAAACAACATTAATACTGGATTATAAAACATTGCTTCCTAAAAGTTTAGATCAAGAAATAAATGTTTGTTTTTAAAATATTATATGGTATAAAGCATTTTAACTTATGAACATGATTTTATTAGTATGTTAAGGTGTATTTTAAAAATAATAGACTGATTAATTGTTCAGTTGTTAATACATTTATTGGGGTTTGCATTAGTATGACAAGGTGGATTTTTCAATTATATTTTAGATCCTGTGAAGATGAATGGCTGGGGTACCAAATCAGATCAAATTGGTGGAATAAAATTTGGTGCGGAACAATTTGTTTGGTTTCTTTGTTCTGATAAATTGATCAATTCCTGCCTTTGCTTAAACCTCACTTCTCCTCTAAAACATCATTCTGCATGTGTTGTTAAAACAATTTCCATTTTTTCTATGTAGTTTGCTCCTACCCTTTTCTAAAGATCCCACGCCCAGTTCTTTAATTTGTTGTAATATTCTCTACTTCAGGTAAGTTGGTTTAGACTTTGATTTCTATTTTCTAGTAATTGCTTTGCTGGTAACCAACAGGATTAAACTTAACAAGGCCTTTCTGTGTCTAAGCAATTCAAATCCTGTATCCCAGTTTAAAAAAAAAAAAAAGATAATTTCTTTGGTTATACCCATTTGTGTATCCAATGTTTCTGACAGAGTACTTTTCAGGGAATTTTTAAAGACTGATAAGTCACTATGTTCCCAGTTATCTATTTCTCCCCCATTATACCTCCAACATTTGACCTACCTGAGGAAAAGTTCTTTGGAGTCTGCTTGGGGAGGTATGCAAACACTTCTAAGGAAAAATCCTAAATCTTCTAGACTTTCTTACATATTTAGGCACCATGAATTGAGTAAGCAGTCTCTATTCGCAATCTTTTCTAGCTTCTAATGAAGGATTCCTGTAGTTATTGCGCAGTATTTTATATGCAGTACTACTTATCCCTTTCTAACAGCAGCTTCTGTACTAGATTCAGTTAACAATTCTACCAGAGCCGGTTTTTCAGTTAGGATTCCCCTGACTTTTTCTCCTTACCTATATTCTGAGATCAGTCCCTGACAGGAAAGGCAGTCTCTAGCTTGCAGTCCACATATCTTCTTGGCCTCTTCCCATTACTATTGCCTGTCCCTTTCTAGCTATTTTGCTCCCAATATCTTGGTTGCTTTGCAAGTTGTCTCCAGTAACTTCCAGCTCCCCTTGTCTATTTTCTATATCCCTAATTGCAGTCATCCCTATTGGCAGAATCTCATTTCTCCATTCTTGTGTTGTCTTAGTACTTAAAATGATTTCTGCTACTTTATGAATATAATATTCTGTATGGCTGTTGTTATGCTTCTTAAAGATCTGCATCCAAAATCCCATGATCTCCTTATTTCTTGAATCACCCCCCACTTCACTATCATCATCACTTTCCACTTTGAATTATAGCTTTCTGCTTGTGTTATATGTATGAGCCTAAAATATCCCTTCAGATTAGGTAATTCTAAACCTCCTTGTTCTATTGGAAGGGTCATCTTATCCCACTTGACCCGTGACCTCTTCCCCTCCCATATAAAATCCTTCAACTCTTTATTAATTACTGCCCACAACTTCTCCTCTGATTGTTAAAAATATGCCTGACCTGTATATAAAACTAAAGCGTTCCAGTTTCTCAGGTTTTTGAATTATCATTGGTTTAGCTTCTTCCCACATATCCTTAGCTGCCATAACACAATCCTTTTTAACCCCTTCTCCTATATAATTAATGTTATCTTGTCCCAAAAAATATGGGTACTGCTGAACCAATTCATGTGTGGGTATATAGCTTACAATTATATCCTTTGTTTTGTTTCCATTAATGTTATATCCCACAAAAAAAAAAAAAAACACAATGCTGTCTCAGAATGTTCCACAACATTGACATGCAGTTTTCTGGTTTTATCAGGTACAAAATAATATCATCTGCAAATAAAGCCAATGTTTCCTGATTACCATACCAATTATATCCTTGAATTTCAGAGTCCCTTATTTTCTTTGTCAGTGGCTCTAAATATAATGCATATAACAAAGGGGAAAATGGACACCCCTGCCTGGTTACTCTGTTCAGACACAACTTACATAGGGGCTTTATTGATGGATATAAGGGATATGATTATGAATGATAGGCACACAAAATTATGTTCTATTTTAAGTAATATTCATTTTGAATCGCGTAGTAAGAACCTAAGAACTGATGGGTCTGACGAAAATAGGTCCTTAGCTATGGTTATACCTTGCACTAAGGATGTACCAGTTACTTGTTTCATCATCAAGGATATGTGGAACCTTACTTTTGCCAATTAAATGAATAGTGTGCTAGGCAGAGAACTACAAGTAGTATATAGTAGAGGTAGGAGCATCAAAATGTATACAGAAAGGAGTTCAGATAAGAAAACCCCCTTCAAGAGACATATGTCCAAATGCAGGAAATGTAAATATTCTGGATTTATTAACGAACATCCAAATATTATGATAAAAGCAGGTGAGAGAAGTATCGATTGTCCTGTCATTTTAATTGACAGACTTTCAGAATGGTCTGTTTAACTACATGTGTCTCTTGTCCCACCTTCTAAGTGGGAAAAATGGAAATAAAGCTCTGGGGCAGTATATACAAGCACAGTTATGATATTATTTCAGACAATATGAAAAATTGTTTGTAGTAATTTAAAAAAAAAGTATGTTTTCATTATAGACAGGGGCATTGACAGCAACAGAGGTGGCACTTGGGAAAATGCTGGTTTGGAACCTAAAGTTAAATGCCGCCATAAAACCAGACTTAATGACTTTATTTCTGTTTCAAGTGTATTAAAAAGGAGTTCAGCTATTTTATGAAATTATCATTTTTTTTATAGGATGCTTTTTGTTATACATTAGGCTGCAAGATATTTTGACTATTCATTTATTTGGTAGGTTTTGAAGTCTTATAGCTGTACATGAATAATGAATGAATGATTTTTAAGAATAAGGGTGATGCAGTCTGCGGCTACCACTCCATCTATACAGTGTAAGAAGGAATCAATATTGCAAACTAAACAAGGGTATACATTTTGAGCTTCAAGAGCAGGAGCACACTCAAGCAAATCTGCAGTCTGCGGCTACCACTCCATCTATACAGTGTAAGAAGGAATCAGTATTGCAAACTAAACAAGGATATACATTTTGAGCTTCAAGAGCAGGAGCACACTCAAGCAAATCTGCAGTCTGCGGCTACCACTCCATCTATACAGTGTAAGAAGGAATCAGTATTGCAAACTAAACAAGGATATACATTTTGAGCTTCAAGAGCAGGAGCACACTCAAGCAAATCTGCAGTCCTCGGCTACCACTCCATCTATACAGTGTAAGAAGGAATCAGTATTGCAAACTAAACAAGGATATACACTTTGAGCTTCAAGAGCAGGAGCACACTCAAGCAAATCTGCAGTCTGCGGCTACCACTCCATCTATACAGTATAAGAAGGAATCAGTATTGCAGACTAAACAAGGATATACATTTTGAGCTTCAAGAGCAGGGTCAGTCCACCCAGGCATTCTACTTGTATGTTTTATGAGAGCGAAGCTATTACATTAGCAGTATTTCTTAGTAGTTCTCAGCTTGCTAATAAAACTGACTGTTGTAGCCTTGTGTCCCCCCCCGATAGTACAGTAATCCTAACTGTCCAATAGACAGTATAGATTTTAATTCACATCCCTGTGACTAAATTAAATTAACCATCAAGCAGCCCTCTCAGTTCTTTCTGCCTTAGTTTGTATCACTTGGAGGATCACCTGCTTATTTGCATCTCTATCATTGCTAATGTATCTCCCTACTCTAATCTGTGCACAAACTGGTTACTAATCAGCAAGTCAATGTAAAGACACACTCCCAACCTTAATAAACTTTGCTGTCTCTTCTCTCCTTCACTTTACAGGTAGTTTGAATTATAACTTACCCCCTCTGAGGCCTTCACTGATTTCCACTGATTGCCTCTCTGGTTTCTTTGCATTCCACCTGGTTTATACCCCTTGTGCTATCTCCCTCCCCCAATACAAAGTCTATATTAGAATCCTGCTGAGCATGGAGCCATCTTTAAATTTCTAGTCTCCCACCAGGACACAAGTGCTCTTCAGCAATTATATTCTGCTAGCCGGTAAGCCATTAGACCTCAGGAATTTCTTTTAAAAGTGTTCAGATTTGTAAAGTAATACTTACTTTTTGCTGTATTTGGATTTATACAACTAGTATTCATTTTTCTGATTCCTGACTACTGATCTGCCGTTGTTACCTGTTGTTATTATACCTGGCTGATTGTTTCCTCTCAGCAATTTCCTACTCCTTTGGCTCTGCCCACTCCGTTCGCCTTTCGGGCTCACTCCGCTCCCCTCCCTGCCCCCAAATCCCACCCGCCCCTGGGACATCTACATTTATCCCCGCATAACCACACCCACCACATTCCCTAGCCAATCAGAACATATTCTTCTCTCCACCCACTCCATAGCAGTCCACTCCCACACCCACCCTTTCCCTCTCTGAACACATACCTACTGTATACAATCCCCACTCATCTCAACATGTCCTACACTCACCTTCCTCTCCTACTACTAACTCTTCTAACTATTCTTACCTCTACCTACCTCATAACCTACTATGAGCAACCTTTAAATCCTACCTTTTGTACTCCACACAAACATACCCTAGCTACCCCCCCCAACTACACTCACAACCCATCACAGTCCCATATACAGCAACTCATATCTTCAGCCTAAATATCATCGTCTCTCACACATCAAATACCTTATTCTTCGACTCACAAAACACTTGCACAGCATCAAAACCTCACAACTAACTAACCTTATTCATGGTTTATCATTAATTGATGGGGACATCCACCCCAGCCCAGGCCCAAACACAGACATACCATCCCCTAATTCCCAAACTATGAAACCTCTACACCACAAACTAAACCTCCCAAATCACTCACAATAGCTCATCTTAACATCCGTAGCATATGTAACAAACTTCCTGCTCTTCATGCCCTACTAGAAGTTCAACAGTTTGACATTCTCTGTCTTACTGAAACCTGGCTTAAACCCACAATAAAAGATAACGAAATTATTCCCCCTGGCTATATCATCCTAAGACAAGATCGTCTTAACAAAAAAGGTGGAGGAGTAGCTATACTCTTCAAAACTGGACTGGAAATAAGTAAATCAGCCCTTACCCCACCACATGACTCTAATGTTGAACTGATTATTTCCAAACTCTCCCTAAACTCACACAAAACTATTAATATTATCTGCACTTATCTTCCCCCAGGCAACAATTCCCCCATATTAGAAGACCTACTAAACTGGTTTTCAATTAATCTCCTTCAAGAAACAATACTACTAGGTGACTTTAATATTGATTGGAACATGTGCAAACAAACTAATCCGTCTACCATTATTAACCTGCACGGATTCCATCAAACCATTAACTCCACAACTAGAACAAATAAAAACAATAACAAAGAAACCATTCTCGACTGGATCTTGACTAATAGTCCCCAACAAATGTATTCAACAGGTACCCTCCCAGACGACCTTAGCGACCACTCTCTCACATACATCATTAGGCACAAAACTCATCTAACAACACCTCCCCTAATTCGCTCATCTCGCAGCAAAAAACATTTTAACCTTCAGCAGTTTCAAAATGAACTCAGCTTGATTAACTGGTCACCTCTAAAAACTCTCCCAATAGATGAAGCTGTTAACCACTTTAATAATACCTTTCTTACTATTCTCGATCATCATGCCCCCATCCGTTCAATACGAATGAAATCTAAGACAGCTCAATGGCTAACAACCAACACCAAACAACTTATCCTTAGTAAGAATAAAGCTTGGACTAAATGGAGAACCACGAAAGACTCTTTTGATCACCTTAGCTTCAAACAAAAAAGGAACAAGACTAAGCTTGCTATCAAACAAGATAAAAGGAACTATTACACCAAGCTACAGCAATCCTCCCACCGCCAACCACAAACATTTTGGAAATCAATTAACTCACTACTATCCCCCGGCAAGGTTGAAACCCCCAACCCACTAGGCTCCTGCCCTGACTCTCCCCTACAAACAACTAACGCATTCAATAACTTCTTTACTTCAACCATACTTAAACTGGCCAACCAACAAAGCCCTGACCCCTCTTTACTAGGTAATACTAACTGCACTCCACCTCTATTTCAACTTAAACCCATACATACTTCCTATATTCTTAATTTACTTCAGAAACTCAAACCCTCAACCCCCTCAGCTGACAAATTGCCAGCGGAATATCTCCAGCTAGGTGCTAAAGCTATTGCCTACCCTATCTCTATTCTAATCAACAGAACCATAAAAGAAAGTACTATACCCTCACTCTGGAAAATCTCCCACATCATCCCTCTCTTCAAAGGGGGCGATTCATTTGAGTACTCGAACTACCGCCCTATAGCACTGCTATCTCCTATTGCTAAAATAATGGAGAAATGCATCCACAAACAGCTTTTAAATCACCTCCTATCTAATAACCTTCTAGCTACTTGCCAACATGGCTTTCGTCCCTACCATAGCACCACAACAGCCTTATTATCCTTCATAGACTCCATTAATATAAACCGGAATAACAATCTTCTTTCATCTGCATTCTTTGTAGACCTGTCAAAAGCCTTTGACATGGTGAATCACCAGCTCCTCCTACATTGTTTAAAATCTCTCTCTCTCAATAATCTTGCTTTAAGCTGGTTTACTTCCTATCTTCAGAATCGGAAACAAGCTGTTTTATGGAACAACAATCTTTCCGATCTTCTCCCTACCACTTTAGGAGTACCTCAGGGCTCCATCTTAGGTCCTCTTTTATTTTCCATCTTTATTAACGACCTGTATCTAGCCACCCCACTAACTACTTGCATTCAGTACGCCGATGACACCACCATCTGCTCTGCCACAACCCAAGCTGACCTCCACTCACTTACTCAAAAACTTTTACCACCATATAACAATGGTTCTCCAATCACTGCCTTCTCTTAAACCCTAAGAAAACTAAACTTCTTCCTCTTCTCACCCACACACCTGTCTCCCCCTACTAGTTTCACACTTACTTCTAACAATGGCACCCTTATCTCTCCTGACCAAACAACCAAACTTCTAGGAGTTACTATCGACAACCTACTAAAATTTGATTTTCATATCAACTCTATCATAAAAGCAACTAACAAAAAATTAGGTTCTCTCTACAGAATCAAATCTTTCTTAACTCCTGAAGCAAGAACTACCATAGCCAGAACATATCTTATCTCTACTCTACTATATGCATCCCCCATATATACTAATCTTTCTAAACATAACATCAATAGGCTTACAACAGCCTATAACAACATTGCCAAATCTGCCACTGCCTCTCCATATAAAACACATCACTGCCTGAACCTCCTTAACCTAGGGTGGCTGGAGTTACCTCACCTAATTCAATACTATCAGCTTACAACTGCCCATAAAGCCCTTCACCACCCAGAAAAGATACCAATGCTCTCCACCCTGATAAAACCCTATAACAACCTAAAAACCCTACGCTCTTCCAATAAAATACTGATTCAAACCTCTCTATCAAAGAATACAGCAGGTGACTCAATATTTTCCAACTCAGTTGGTAAAATTTGGAATCAACTTCCTACAGACCTCTTAGCCCAAACTTCTCTCACACTATTTAAAACTCAACTGAAACATTTTCTAACCAATCACTGGCTTTGCTCTTGCAATAACCCTAGCTGATCACGTACCTCCTACCTTCTCCTGCATCCTTTGCACTGTCTCCCAACTCTATTTCTCCATTTTATTTTTCATCTCTACCTAAAAAATTGACTCTCTCAACTTCAAACTAAAATTTTCTAGTAACTCTATATTTTGCTTTTAAACTACTTAATTATTTCTGTCTCGCATTTTATATACCTGTACTGAAGAAATTTGATAGTCTCTGTTTTCACCTTTTGAACTTACTGAAAACATAGCCTAAATGCCTGTTTTAGTTGCGTCTTAAATTCCCTATGTAATTATGAATGCTTGTTTTAGTTGAATCTCAAATTACCTATGTACTTTGACCTGTACTGTAGAAATTTGATAGTCTCTGTATTCACCTTTTTGAACTTACTGAAAGGAAAGCGTATATGCCTGTTTTACTTGTGTCTTAATTCCCTATGTAATTTTAAATGCCTGTTTTAGTTGTGTCTTAAATTACCTATGTACTTTTAATGTATTTTTGTTATTATGCATTAGATAGTGGAGCTTTTCTCCTCGGGCCTCCACTGAAAATGGACATGTATCCAGTTGGACTAGCCCGGTTAACAAATGTAAAATAAATAAATAAATACAATGTGCAGAGCTGTAGTAACTACAGAGGGATTAAACTGATCAGTCACAGCATGAAATTATGGGAAAGAGTAGTGGATGCTAGGTTAAGAAGGGAGGTGATGATTAGTGATCAGCAGTATGGTTTCATGCCAGGAAAGAGCACTGCAGATGCAATGTTTGCTCTGAGAGTGCTGATGGAGAAGAACAGAGAAGGTCAGAAGGAGTTGCATTGTGTCTTTGTGGACTTAGAGAAAGCATATGACAGGGTTGTGGTATTGTATGAGGAAGCCAGGAGTGTCAGAGAAGTATGTAAGAGTGGTACAGGATATGTACAAGGATAGTGTGACAGCGGTGAGGTCTGCGACGGGAGTGAGGGATGCATTTAAGATGGAGGTTGGTTTACATCAAGGATCAGCTCTGAGCCCTTTCTTATTTGCAATGGTGATGGGCAGGTTGACAGACGAGATCAGACCCCCGTGGACTATGATGTTTGCAGATGACATTGTGATCTGTAGTGAGAGTAGGGAACAGGTGGAGGAGAACCTAAAGGGGTGGAGATATGCTCTAGAGAGAAGAGGAATGAATTTCAGCAGGAGTAAGACAGAATATATGTGTGTGAATGAGAGAGAGGATAGAGGAATGGTGAGGATGCAGGGAGTAGAGGTGGTGAAGGTGGATGAGTTTAAATACTTGGGATCAACAGTTCAGAGTAATGGTGAGTGTGGAAGAGAGGTGAAGAAGAGAGTATAGGCAGGATGGAGTGGGTGGAGAAGAGTGTCAGGAGTGATTTGTGACAGACGAGTACCAGTAAGAGTGAAAGGGAAGGTCTATAAGAGGATAGTGAGACCAGCTATGCTATATAGGTTGGAGACACTGGCACTGACAAAAAGGCAGGAGTCAGAGCTGGGTATGGCAGAGTTAAAGATGTTAAGATTTGCACTGGGTGTGACGAGGGTAGACAGTATTAGAAATAAGTATATTAGAGGGTCAGCCCAGGTTGGAAGGTTTGGAGACAAAGCCAGAGAGGCAAGATTACATTGGTTTGGACATGTGCTGAGGAGGGATGCAGAGTATATTGGGAAAAAGATGCTAAGGATGAAGCTGCCAGGTAACAGGAAAAGAGGAAGGCCTAAGATAAGGTTTATGGATGTGGTGAGAGAGGACATGCAGGTGGTTGGTGTGACAGAGCCAGATGCAGAGGACAGGAAGAAATGGAAACAGATGGGTACGGGTCAGGTGAGTGTGCGATAGTGACGGACCTTAGGGTTAGGGTTTGGGTTAAGGTAAGTGGATAGATAGTAGTGTATGTACAATTTAGTGTAGGGTTAGATTTTAGGATTTTAAGTGTATGTGTGTGGATTGCTGTTTTTTTGGTGTGCTTGTGTTGTGTGTGTGTTTCTTGGATCAGCAATTTTTTTCCCTGGGAAAAAATCGCTGTTCTAAGCCTTCAATGATTTTGCACTTCGAGGTTAGAAGTTCGAACATATGGTGTTCGAACTTCTGCCGTTTTGTCGAAGCGATATAGACCCTTAATTTTATATACTGACTCCACAGCTGTAAACCACTTGAGAAAAGAAAAGACAATTTCCCATACACAAGAAATTTGCCATGCAATTATTGCAGTTATTGGCATGTTCATACTCAGCACATATATATATATGGGAGCAGCAACTTTCATCAACAAAACAGATTGTCAAGAGATGACCAATGCAGCTGATCGAATTTCAGCTGACCAAAGTGTACTGCCTTTGTCAGTGTGAGATTGTGCTGTAGTGGAGATCAGGGAATATGCACTTTCCTCACTATAGTGTTATCTTGGAGATGGTATGTATAATTAGCAGGGGGTTCGGGGTGCAGTGGGGCTCTCCCCCTTCAAGAAACATTATGTATGCTTTTTTTCTTATCCTTTGTGGATCAACGTTTAAACATTTTGATGTGTAGGAGTTGATCATTGTAGGATTGCCTAGTACCATTTTGATGGAAGTTAATGTACACACATATATAGCCATCAGGGAAGGAGAGAGTGAGTCACCATGGTCTCTTCCTCTATTGTTTCTGTAGCTTTTGAATGATAGTTCATTTGATCTTTGCATTATTGCCCTCTGCCTTTTCTCTGCTTTGTTACTTAATGCATTTTGTTGGGGGGGGGGGGTGGTGACATGAGATGAGACAACTGGACACTAAGTGCCCTGCTTCACTGTTAATGGTGGTGTGCAAATGAATTTCTACATTCAGGTAGTTGGTAACTTAGTTAAGCATTCATTGTTGCACTGTTGAATTGGTTTGTGGCCCAGTCCTTCTGCTGTACCATTGTTTTCCAGTTGTGCACCATATTAAGCTATTCAGTACTAACACCTTCTATCAACAACTGACCTCTGTGGTTTGTAGGACTACTTTGCTATTAACTGAATTAATGCAGGAATGCATTAAAACAAATTATTGATATCTTTGTTTTCTACTGGCTATTTCTTATACATGACAGAGAATCCATAATAATGTTTCTTGTTTAGGGAGCACTGGACAATGGCACTTGCATAAAGTAAACCTGAAAATTATGCATCAGGCTCTTAATGTAGGTGCACATCTATACAATAAAATCATTTTTATGGTGGCTGAACTATGGAACCTAAATGAGATAATTACCAGATTATCTTTCTGGTACTCTGGCTTGTGACCTATAGCCCGTGAATAGCTTTCTGACTGAGAACTCTTACACTTCTTAGAAACACGAATCTTAGAATTTCAGAAAAAGCAAGGAAATTAAGACTCACACTTTCAGAAAAATGAGTTTCAGAAAAACAGAGCAGTCTTTCTTCATTAGTAAGAGAATGAGAGGCCCTTGAATTTTGCATAGTTTCATAGGTAGGTACTAGGTTATCTGCCCAAAGGCATTTATAAGCCTAGCAAGAATGTGTTGGCTTTCGCCGCACCCTTAGATTAGTTCCCTGTGCCTCTATCCAGCAGATCCACTGAAGTGATCCCCGAGGTAAACTTTCTGTTTCCCATCCACTCGTCAGGGTTTCTTTTGAAGAGTGTTAGCGAGGAGCTCTGTCTAATGTAGTTTGGAATCTTGTTCAAAAGCATGGGAAGTCTCTGGGACAGGAATCTATCCCTCCAGCATGTCCTATTTATTGTTGTGGTGAGGTTTAGATCCCTAGAGCATGTGGCTCGAGGGGATAAGGTTTTCTTTAGTTTGGAGCATGTCCATCAATTCTGGGTTGGACATGGCCTTGTATGTCAGGCAGAGATCACCTCTGAGTAGGCGGTATGCAACCAAGTACAGCTGGAGTTTCTTCAGTCGAGCTGCATAGGGCATCTGTTTGAGGACAGTGATCCTCTTGGTGAGGTACTTCTGTGGTCTTTCCAGCTGTTGCAGGTGTCTTGTAAGGTACATCCCAAATGGGGCATTGTACTCTATGATGGGTCTGATGAGTAGAGAGGCACAATGACCTCTTTTGATCTGGATGTGAACCCTTTTGTGATTAGGTGGGCCACATAGAAGGATTTTCTAACCACTTTGGCAATATGATTATCAAAGGAGAGATTACTATCTACTTGGGTCCCCAGATCCCTTATTACGTCTTCTGTATTTAGGGGACTACCACCTTTGTGGTAGTTTCTGGGTACTTTGTTTTTTTCCAAAGGGGATGACTATGCACTTTTTGGCATTTAGCTTGAGGCCATGATTTTGACACCAGATATCCGTCTCAGTTAGACCCTTTTGGAGGATGTCTGTGTCAACTGGAGAGTCAATTATAGCCCCTAGTTTGCAGTTGTCTGCGAACTAGGTCAGCCATAGTCCTCCTATGCTTGCCTTACTTCTGAGAAGTATATGCTGAACATGAGGGGTTCTAGGACTGAGCCCTGGGGAACACCACTTGTAACCAGTTTAGAGTCAGACCTAGCTCCTGCAACTCTCACCATGTGGGTTCTGTCCATGAGCCAGTTGGCAACCCATCTTGTGACGTAGGAGTTTATGTTCAGGCTGGTGAACTTGTCTATAATACCAGAATGGGGAATGGTGTCGAAGGCCTTTGCAAGGTCTAGGCAGGCTGTGTGTACTACCTTTCCCTCATCTATAGCCTTGGCAGCTGTCTCAAAGAAGTCCACCAGGTTTAGGAGGCATGATCTGCCCTTAACAAAGCCGAACTAGGTAGAGTCCAGTGTTTGGAGGTTCCCAATGTCTCTGTTAATGAGTTCCATGATGATGTGCTCCATAGCCTTGCAGACCAAGCTAGTCAGGCTTATAGGGTGATAGTTCCCAGGGTCTGTTGTGGCTCCACCTTTGTGGTTCTGTGTGTTTGTCAATTATGTGCGCCACTGTATGGGTATGTAGCCTGTGGAGAGGCTGAGTTTGAACTGCATGTTTAGGTGAGGGGTTAGCTTGTCTTTGATCTCATGTAGGATGCAGCCTGGGACACTGTCCGGTCCCATTGATGCTGTGTTTTTGGCTTTGGAGAGGGCTGTTTTAACCTGTGTGTCTGTGATTTCAGGGGCTGTACATTCTTCTGGTATGGTTATAGGCCCTTTTGGAAGTGAGAGGGGGGTGAAGTTTGGGCTGAACCTGTCTGCCAGGATGTTGGCGATATCGGTCGGTTCAGTGTATTTTCTACCATTCTGCACTAACTCTGAGCAGATCTAAACATTGCCACTTAGATTCTTGATCTAGCTAAATAATGCCTTGTGGTTATCTTTGGAGTCCTTGACAATTTTTCTTTCGAAGCTCGCCTTGGATGATTTTATGAGGGATTGTAGTTTCTTGCTGATATTGATCAGGGATGTCTTCCCTTCTTGGGATTTTACTCTTTTCTGTACTAGTTTCCTCCTTCTGTTGTATAACTTGTTTATGGCAGGAGTCCACCAGACTGGTTTCCTTTTCTTGGAGGAGTGAGTCTTGGTTTTGCTTGGGATAGCACAATCCATGCATTCTTGTAGGTGCCTGTAGAATGCATTAGTAAAGGATTTTGCAGCTTGGACAGCATTATCCTTTAGCATGGGGGCTTTGAAACTTTCCACCTTGGTCTTAAGTAATGTGAAGTATGTTTTTGAAAAGTTTTTCATGGTGGTTTCCTTGTCCAGGGGTGGGAGCAGAATGTGGAGGTCCAACGTGATTTGTTTATCATCAGATCTAACCAGGGAGGGGATGACCTCTGGTGTGGAACACAGGTCGCCCATGTTGGTGATGACCAGGTCCAATATGTTGTCACCTGTAGTGGGAATGTTGACCAGTTGATCCAGGGCATTTGAATTTATAAATTCTAGAAAATGTTGGGCAAGGTAGTTAGTACTTGAGTAGTTCTCCCAGTTAATATTTGGGTAATTGAAATCACCCAATATTAGAGTGTTTGGTAGGACCTTTATGTTTCCCAATGTTTCTAGAAATGCGGAATGGGGGTCCTGGAACATGGTGGGTGATCTGTAGTAAGCTACAATTTGAATTGCAGTTTTGCCCATTGTTAGTTACACGTGGATGATCTCTGAAGCATCGTGCTGTGCCACTAACCAGGAGATGTGGGTATCCTTGATGAATATGGATATGCCCCTGCCTTTTGTATTCGGTCTGGGTTCTGTGGCCAAAATGTATGGTATGAGTTGTAGCCTGGTAGTGCTGGGGTGCTCTCTGAAGCCTTAAACAAGGTTTCTGTTTCTGGAAATATATCAGTTTTCTCCATACTGAGGAGTGCCTCGAGTGCATGCATTTTGAGGTTTAGACTTCTGGCATTGAGTAGCATTACCCTCAGTTTTTTGTTACTTGTGCTATTTACGGCAGTGGGTTTGTCTTTTGAGCCTTGCCTAAAAAGGCACTATGGGGGTGGCAAGAGCCTTGGCCAGTATTCGAAAGCCTAAGGGTGACAGGTGCAAGCCGTCTCTAGCAAAGCAGCATGGCTTGTCGAGCATGTCATCCCAGGCAGACAGACACAGGATCCCCTTTGAATGACACTAGAAACTTAGCCAATTGTTGAAATTGAGAATTTTTTCTTTATACTGCGGTACCATTCTTGGTGAAGGGAGGATGCTACTCAGGGTCAGGTTCATACCGGCTTGGGCTATGTGATCAGAGAGCTCTTCCATGTCTCTTTTCATGTAGTCCAGGGAGGTACAGCTCAGTTCATTCACACCAACATGGACAATGACAGAGTCATATTTGTACTTGTTTTGGAGTGACCTGAGTGCTTGTGTTATGTGGCGGATCCTGGTACCCAAAAGGCAGCTAACAGTAACCTTCTCCTTATTCAGCCTAGTGAGTGGGACGTCAGTGTGCCTGACTACAGAGTCACCTATTACTAGTATGTTGGGTATGTTATTTTACCTTAAGGGCTGTGATTGCATGGCACACTGGTTTTGTGAAGTATGTGTTTCATTGTTTGTGTTGGGGGGTGGAGGTTGCTTAGATGTTTGCTTTGGAGGTCTCTGTTGCTTTTGCAGATTTTTATTTAGAGCCTCCGAGTATGTTTTCGTGTATTTATGTGTGTTTTTTGCCAGTGCTGGTTTAATGGGTCTATGTGAGACTGGTGGTGTGATGCAGGTATTTCCCCTTCTCCTCTTGACTGTCTGATCCAGTCTTGGGTTGAGAGAGCTTAGCCTCCAGTTTGGCTGTATAATTCTATCTCTAGCATGTATTAGTGTTTGGTGGTAGGAGGAGATGGTTGTCTGTGTACACGAGGCAGTTGTAACATTGCCTGAAAATGTCCAGATTCACCATTTGGACTGGAGAGTACACCTGAAACTGCCATTTGGACATGCCTAGATAAGTACAGTGAACTGTTTTACTGAATGGCTGGTAAGGTCGAATAGAGAGCCTTGTCCTTCTGTACAGTACAGGAGGGTCTAGTGCTAGGGTCTATAAGTGCTTGCTATAAGTTTTGAGCAAGTGCCGGGCTGAGAAATGAATGACTTGAGTGCTTAAGTTGAAAGTTGGTCTAGGTCCAAGGGAAAAATTGAAGTGGAGACTTTGTGCAGCCGGGAATAGTTATACTCTAGCTAACTGGTGCTACCCGGCGTGCAAAACCAGGTAAATGTGATATTTAGAGCAGGGAAATGAAAGAGAGAGAAATTAGCCCAAAATGGCCAATAAACTACTAATTTCTGGGCTGAAACCACTCCTTCAGGGACAGATAGGCTGCTCAAAGCTTCCCTCTCTCACAGGTGAACAGAGAAACTTTCTTCTATCCAAGTAAGGTATGGGTAAACACAGAAATTTGTAACACATCCCTGAATTCAGCACTAACCTGAAAACTGGACTATACTAGCTTAGAAAGGTGGGACACAAGTATATTTTTTTGTTTTTTGTCACATACTGCTTTATTTAATTGTTACAGAAAGACAGGGAATGTGTAAACATGTCGGTATCACCAATAATCTCTGACTGGAATAGTATATAACTGTAACCTTTCCATTATATGTGATCTACTTTTATTTACAACAGTCAGAGCTTATCTGCACTGAAACTGAAGCTTGCCTAGTTGGACCAACAATTAAAAATAGTAAATGTGGTTTAAATGCTACAACTGTCTGATATTTTTCTAGAGAATAAGTATTACAGTCCACTGATTTAGGTATTTTTGTTAATATAGAATGCACTGCCTACATTACTTTATTTTGCCTATACAAACTAACTACTGTTTTCAAAAGATGGATATAGTTTACTACAGAAAATTGCAAACTGGTGTAGAAAATTGCTACCTACATGATTTGCTTCTTAATTTTTTTGTATTGATTCAGTTATAGACATAGAGAATGCTACCTATAAAGTTATGGAGTGAAAAGTTGAACATGAATGATATTTACAGTTTATCCATTTACATGTTTCTTGGAAGCATTATGGATGAGTGAATTGTAATTTTCTGGACCTGTACATTTGTAAAGAAATTTGATGGACAGGTTTGCAGTTTTTTTTTTTTTTTGGTAAATCAAAAAAGAGTGGTGATATACTATGGAGTGTACTGTTTATATTCTAATTCAAATGTGTTAAAAACAAACATACATGCACACTAGAAACCCACATTTTATGATGTTTCATGTAGTATACTTTTATGTTCTTTGGCTAATAGAGCCCTCTGCTCACTTACATGGATTACATCTGACTGATCTGTAAAAATAATTGAGTTGTTTGTGCATGCTTGATAATATATGTGTGTTTTTTCAAGGTGGCTATTGGCACTGTAAACTGAGGTTCACCTAGAATTTATGGGAAAGATGCAAGTATTGCAAGAAGTTTGGTAGGGATGGTGCAATTTCTGTGGATAAGAACATTTATTTTGGCTACACTGTATGGTTTGATCAGTTGAGGTTGTTACATAAGAGTACCAAGGAAATTTAAGTATGATCTCTGAGTAGGTTCTTTTCAGTTAGTAGAGAGGGTATAAAATTACTTTCCAAGTTACATAAGGTCACAATTTCAACAGTATGTGCTCTAACCTGTGATTCTGGAGAATTTTCATTGCAGTTTATTGCAGTGCTTGTTTATTGACTTTGATAATGAGGCAGTCAGGGCAAATTTTATGCAGCAATGTACAGCTGAAGCCTGTCTGTTTGTCTGTCTATCTTTATCTCTAAATGTCACTTTATCTACCTGAATATTTGTCTGTTGATTTCCTGTCTTCTGTAACAAACCAGCCAAGTTTAATAATTCTTGCACTGATGTGTGGGAAATCTATTATGGTTGATATTTAATGCTGCGAAAACATTTCTTGTTAGAAATTATGAGACAGCTTAAGTCCTCATGAGAAATTATAAGGAAAATGAATGTACCACATGAGACTAATACTGTGAGTTGTTACTACTGTAAAATGTCACTACTAGACAGATTTACAGTATTGTCTTTATTGACGAGTGGACTGCAGAAGAAGTATCAGGTCATGTCTTATACATATTATTTACCGATGTAACTGAGCAGAGACAGGAGCACTGGGGATTCAGCCCACATTGTATGATGAAGACATTCACATCTTTAATGGTTTTCTTCATTGTTCAGTCCCTAACTGCTAAGCTGAGTAGTCTTTTCCCAGAAGAATATAAAACATATACGCATCTCATTTACCTTGTAATAATGAAAAATATGTATAACCACATATGGGATACAACTGTTGCTTCTGTTTAATATAAAGTTATCTTTGTTATGTTTTTAGCTCTGCGTCAGATTTGATGCCTGTGACAACAGGGGGCCAGAAGGCCATGCTATTCTATAATTACTTTGGCCACTTTACTTTCCTGGAGTAATTCATTATGAGTCTGTCCTTATCTTGTCATACCTTTGTGTCATTAGCAATGTTTCAGTGCATTAGTGACCCAATGCAAATCTAACTTGCTTTGATTAGAGCAGTGCCACTGCCAGACGGCTGAGTGATGCTTGAAATATTGGAATTGTTTTGGCAATTTCTATCAGAATGCAGAAAGGACATGTCATCATGTAAGGAACCGACTAAGCTGTAACTGGGCATATGTAGGGACACTTAAATTGGAGGAGGTTTTGAACAACAGCTGACATGATCTGGGCCAAAAAGCTCTGCTAAACAAAGGCAGCATCACATGTTAAGGCTCAACACAGTGTAATGTATGTATTCAGCAATGTTAGAAAGAATTACAAGATGAACTGTTACAAGAGCACAGCATGCAGCCATTCAGTGGGATTGTCCAGCATGATTTCCTACAAAATTGCAAAGTTGACTTGGATATCAATCATTTGAACTGCCCAAATCCATTTTAATTTTTCCTATTACACACAACTATTTTCTGAGTCTTAGTTTGTCATTTTATGAATGAGGGTTAACACATTAAGGTAAAGAGAAGGGCTAAATGAAAATGAATTATTCTGTATACAGACACGTCCTAAAAGTAAGCCTACTAGCTTTAATATATCACTTGCCATTACGTTATACTCATGATCTCTTGCTTTTGTCATGTTGTTGGTGATATCTTTTGTTACTCTGGAGTTTATGTGAGCAATTTGGAACAAACTGATGTTAACTTAGCAAAATCTGCACTGAAATTAGAAATGCATTTGTCTGTAATGTTGGAGGAATACTGTCTGAGGAAAAAAAACTTTGCTGAATGTCTGCAATTATTGTATCCTATGTTATAAGAAATCTCATACAAAACAGCTTTATATGAAAATACAGATTAACTGCTCATGGTCCTTAATGCAAAATTTGGATTCTTTTAAGTTGTCAGACAGTTAATCATGTGCTACTCCTACCCATGAATTCCTAACTTGTTCTCTGATGCTTAATATACAAGAAACAAGTTGTAATAAGGACCAACAATTAGGGTTTTTGAACACACATTTCCAAAAAAAAAAAAAAAAAACATTCTACAGCTTTATATTACATTTCACTGACTTAGGTTCATAGGTTCATACTAGGCTATCTGCCCTAGGGCATTTATAAGCCTAGCCAGAGTGTGTTTGGCTTTCACCACCCATTTTAAATTAATTTTGCTATGCCCTTTTTTGAGGTTAGTATACTGTGTCTCTGTCTAACAGTGACACAGAAGTGATACCCGGGGTAAACCTACGATCTCCCGTCCACTCATCAAGATTCCTCTTGAAGAGAGTCAATGAGGGACTCTGCCAAACCTGGACTGGGATTTTATTCCAGAGTGAAGGGAGCCTCTGGGTTATGAATCTGTCCCTCCAGCATGTCCTATTTATTTCAGTGCTGAGGTTCAAGTCTATTGAGCGCGTAGCTCGATGGGATTTGGATTTTCTGAGGTGCAGCATGTCCATTAATTCCGGGTTGGACATTGCTTTATACGTCAGGCACAGATCGCCTCTGAGCAGGCGGTATGCCACTGAGTAGAGCTGGAGTTTCTTTAACCGGGCAGCATATGGCATCTGTCTGAGCCCTTTGATCCTCTTGGTGAAGTACTTTTGGGGTCTTTGCAGTTGCTGCAGGTGTCTGGTAAGATACATCCCAAAAGGGGCATTGTACTCAATTATGGGCCTGATGAGGGATGAGTAAAGAGGCACGATGAACTCCCCTGATCTAAATGTGAATCCCTTCATGATTAGGTGGGCTATATAAAATGTTTTTCTAACCACTTTGGCCACGTGGTTGTCAAATGAGAGATTGCTATCAACTTGGGTCCCCAGGTCCCTAATTACTTCTTCTGTACTTAATGGATTACCACCTATGTGGTAATTTGTGGGCACTTTGTTTTTGCCAAAGGGGATGACTATACACTTTTTGGCGTTTAGCTTGAGGCCTACCTCTGGCACCAGTTGTCTGTTTCTATGAGGCCCTTTTGGAGGATGCTTGTGTCGGCTGGAGAGTCGATTATGGCGCCCAGTTTGCAGTCATCTGCGAACTTGGTCAGCCACAGTCCTTCCGTGTTGGCCTGTACCTCCGAGAAATATATACCGAACAAGAGAGGTCCCAGGACTGAGCCTTGTGGGACACCACTTGTAACTGGTTTGGAGTCTGACATGGCTCCAGCAATTCTAACCATGTGGGTTCTGTCCTTGAGCCAGTTTGCAACCCATCTAGTGACATAGGGGTTTATATTTAAGCTGGTGAGCTTATCTATAATGCCCGAGTGGGGTATTGTATCAAAGGCTTTTGCGAGGTCCAGGTAGGCTGTGTGGACCACCTTCCCCTCGTCAATGGCCTTGGTGACTGTTTCAAAGAAATCTACCAGGTTTAAGAGGCAGGATCTGCCCTTAACAAAGCCGAACTGGGTAGGATCCAGTGTTTGTAGGTCCCCAATATCTTTATTTATGAGGTCCATGATGATCCTTTCCATAGCTTTGTAGACCAAGCTAGTCAGGCTTATGGGGCGATAGTTTCCAGGATCCGTTGAGGCACCACCTTTGTGGAGAGGGACCACTGTTGCTGTACGCCACTCTTTGGGTACATATCCTGTAGTAAGGCTGAGAATGAACAGTAGTTTTATGTTTGGGTTTAGCTCTTTTTGGAGTTCATGTAGGATACATCCTGGGACACCGTCTGGTCCCACTGATGCTGTGTTTTTTGCTTTGGAGAGGGCGGCTCTTACCTGAGCATCTGAGATGTCAGGGGGGCAGCACTCTGTTGGGATAGATATTTGCCCTTTTGGTGGTGGGGGGGGGTAGAAGTTTGCGCTGAACCTGTCAGCTAGGATGTTGGCAATGTCTGTGGGTTCGGTGTATTTTTTGTCATTTTGGACTAATTCTGAGCATATCTGGGAATTCCCACCCAGGTTCCTAACATAACTAAAGAAACCCTTGTCATTATCCTTAGTGTCCTGTGCAATTTTTCTCTCGAAGCTTGCCTTAGACGATTTTATGAGTGCCCATAGTTTTTTGCTAATACTGATCAGAGATGCCTTCCCTTTTTGGGATTTTGCTCTATCATGTAGTAGCTTCCTCCTTCTATTGTATAGTTTGTTTATGGCTGGGGTCCACCAGACAGGATGTTTGCCTTTGGAGGATTGGGTCTTGGTTTTATTTGGGATTGCATGATCCATGCATTCCTGAAGGTGTTCATAGAATGCGTTTATAAAGGATTCTGTGGTCTGGGCCGTATTTTCCACAGGTCCGGGGGCTTTGAAGGATTCCACCTCAGTTTTGAGAAGTGTGAAATTTGTTTTAGAGAAGTTTTTCACTGTGGTTTTCTGGGCAGGGGGTGGGGTCGGGATGTGAATATCCAGTGAGATTAGTTTATGGTCTGATCTTACCAGTGAGGGATACACTTCTGGTCTGGAGCATAGAGTCCCCATGTTGGTGATGATCAGGTCCAGTATGTTTTCCTTGTGGGAGTGGTAACAAGTTGTTCCATAGCATTTGAGTTTATAAATTCTAGGAACCTTTGGGCTAGGGTGTTGGAGCTAGAATAATGCTCCCAGACTATGTTTGGGTAGTTGAAGTCGCCCAATATAATGGTGTTTGGAGAGACCTTCATATTTTCCAGTGTTCTCAAGAAGGCCGACTGGGGTTCCTAGGTTTGGGAGGGTGGTCTGTAGCAGGCTATAAACTGGAAGGCAGTTTTACCCACTGTTAGTTGCACATGGATAGTCTCTGATGCTTCGTGCTGTGCCACCAACCTGGAGGTGTGGGTATCTTTGACGAATATTGATACTCCTTTTGTGGTTCAGTCCAAGTTTTGGGGCCAAAAAGCATGGTATGAGCTATAACCTGGTAGTGCTGGGGTGCTCTCGGGAGCCTTGAACCAGGTTTCTGTTACTGCACAGATATCGATGTTCTCCATGCTAAGGAGAGTTTCGAAAAGGTGCATCTTGAGGTTTAGACTTCTGGCGTTGAGTAGCATTACTCTTAGTTTCTTATCCCTTGTGATACCTATGGAGGTGGGTTTGTCTTTTGAGCCTTGCCTAAAAAAAGGCAATATGGGGGTAGCAAGAGCCTTTGCCAATATCCGAAAGCCCAGGGGTGACAGGTGCAAGCCGTCCCTAGTGAAGCATCGTGGCTTGTCGAGCATGTCATCCCAGGCTGACAGGCATTGCATCCCCTTTGAATGACACCAATACTTAAGCCAATTGTTGAAATTGATCATCTTGTCTTCATATTGTGGCATCATTCTTGGTGAGGGTAAGATGCTACTCAAGGTTACTTGACTTTATTTAACAATTTAATCTCTAATACACCATAGCCTATTTGCTGCTTTTATATCTGAATAATTTGCTAGGGAAAACTACTTTTATATGGTGTACACGCAAATGCTGAAGTCAGCAGTTTGATCTATTTTCACAATTATTCTGTAAGTATGTGATTAAACCCTTCTGATAAATGTCAGTGAATCATTTTAACAACATAATTTCCCAAAAGAACAATAATTAATTTCTCTTAAGGTGCTTCTTGCATTTTTCATTGATATGCTTGACGGTTCTTACTCTTGAATGTATGCATTTTTACAGAGCTGAGGAAAGTAACTGTTGTAATGCTACAGACCTCTTTTACAGCAGGCAGTGTATTTAAATTCAGATTCTGTTAGTCTGTCAACCTTTCAAATTAGCAGCACTCATATTTGAAAAAATGTTCCTGCGTGTCCATGCCTATGTATGGATTCTCCTTGATTTTGGAGCTAAGAGGCTGAGAGGAATGTGCAACAGCCAGACACAATATATGGGTAAATCTATATGCTCATTACCTTGTACTGTTCGGAAAATACATGTTGGTGCAAACCATGCTGTTCCTACACTGTGTAAGGTGTGTGCAACAGTATAGCAACATGGTAACTAATTCTGACCTCATGTTCATTTCATACTGTTGACATAAGTAAAATTTCTTGTGCAATGTAATTGAACAGTATACATTTAGGAAAAGTGTAACTGTGAGATCTGAACCTTGGCTCATCATGACTTCCTCATTTACTTTTATGAGTCTTATTGTCCTGCAATAATGTCTGGACACTGACCTACTTTGTTTTGCAGGAGATATGTTGAAGATGAGCCAGGCACCAGTGTGACACCATTGCAGGATAGGTAGATTGCTGTGCCAGACATTTACACATTGTACTGCATGCTTACAGTGGGTTGTACTACTTTCTGAACTGTTCTGGTGGCTTTTTTTTTGTTCACTTTCTTTTCCTTTTTCCATTGGAATTCTTCCCATTCCTTGGTTCCTTCTACACCTCCCTGATGACCTCCTCCTCTTCCCCCCTCCTTATTCCTTATTGTAGCCCTTCCTCCCATTAGCGCAGTTCAGTTCACCAGTTTGTCATTTGGCAACTGAACCATGTCAACCAGAAATGCTCAGTCATTCAGTGAACAACCATTTGTCTTTTGCAGACTTGTAGGGAACCCATCAATAATAAGCATTTCTTTTGTGACATTAGACATTCTGTAATTCTTAATTGTCAGTGTAATCATAGTTAGAGTGGTATAAATGATTGCACCTTTGATAGTGTTCATGTAATACCAGCAGAGGAATGTGTTACATGCTGTTAGTATCACCATGATTTTGCAGAGAATTTGTTTGGGGGTATTAGCAATATCCGTAAATATCAAAAATTAACTTTTTCTCTTTTTCTTAATAGTATTTGTATCACATATTCTCTGAAACAGTCTTTGTGCTCTTTATTTGGCCACTGCATGTCTCTCTGCCATTCAGAGTTTTTTGTTCATTTAATATACTCATTATTAGCTGATGACTGTATTGTAAGATGAGGCCCCTGACCCAGTGTATTGTAATGTGCATCTGCTCACTTGTTTATATAGCTGAAGGTCTTCTGACATCTAAACATTCCTCTTATGAAACAATGTCTTTCACTTGTGCTTCTGTGGCATTGCATAGTGCAAGCAATATGCAGTGTTTATACTAATCTGTGCCATCTTATATTTTTGACCCCACTAATTGCCTAATTGTATTTTCCTTTTGAGAGTAGTCATTTGGTTATTTTGGTCCACTTTCCAGTCCTCAAATACCAAAAATGAACTAATATTTCATGCTGTGCCGGTATTTCGGATATTGAGAAGGTTATGATATGACATCTTCAGTTAAATCAAGTACCTTTAATAGGAAAATTGCCTAAAAAGACCTTCATATTGGTTGTGTTTTTTAAATTATTTCCCTTATATGGATAACATAATATTCTGATAGAGTTACACGACTACTACCTGAAGAGCTGCGGAAACAAGAAAGCATGTCTAAAACAGAAGGTACTGCCAATGCAGCAAGTAAAACACTAAAAAAAAAAAGTTAAAAGAGGTTGTTATAGCATAGTAGGCAATAATGAGAACTGATTATTTATTTATTTATTTATTAACAAGGTAAATGGACAGGATTGAGAGACCTTTTTCTGTCTTGTCCCTAGTCAAAGGCAGAGAAAAACAGTGCAGAGTAACAAGTTGAGTAAATTGTAGGACTTGCTGTTCAATGGGCGAGAGAATGATATACACCCCTTCCAGAAGGAACTGCCTCCTTCCTTGAAATCTATTCTCCTCTGGGGTTTATAGTACAGAAAGTGCACTTCAGGCATGAGGAGCCCACTTTCACCCCCTCTCTGATTATCAGATCCCCCAGTACCTGGACTACTAATGTAACCTGAGTCAGCTGGTCCATAGTAAGAACTTTATCACAGAGCTCCTTAACAGTACTATTCTAAACTTAAATTATCCTTTACTGGTCCACAGATATAATCATTTAGTACCAGTACATGAAATCTGTGTTACTGTACCCTAAAACATTACTTTTACATTTCAATTTACTTGCTTACCTATAACAATATATTTACTTAACTTCTGTAATTATAACATCTTTATTTCATTATAACAATTGTTATTTTTTCTCTCCTGAATTGCAATAAACATGTCTTATATTCTATAACAGGTATAAGCTCAAAGTTGAATGTTTCAGAATGCCTCTCTTCTGTCAATTATGTATGCTTTGTCCAATTTTTATTTAGAGCATTATATTAAAAGCTTGTGGCTGAAAACATATGCTTGTGACCTAGTCCACATTCCCATCTCACTAAATGTCTTGCTATTTTGTTTTGTACTTTAAACCATAATGTACCTAGGTTTAGGCATTTATATAGTGAAATAAAATGAAAGCATTCTGGGAAGGGCTAAGTAACTGATCATATTCCAGTACATTCCTTCTTTTTTCTTCTTTGTGTTGGTCCTCAGTGACCTAGTATCAAAAGAGGATTTTATTTTTGAAGCATTGTTATAAGATCTGCAAGTCCTACATGATTGTTTTCAATCTTTTTTCTTGGAGTTCAGGTATAAATACTTGTCTACAGTTGTATAGTATGTCACTGAAATTCAAAAGAATTAGTTGTACATTTGTAAGATGTAACACAGTTGTAGTTCATTACATTTAACTATCTTAACTAGTTATGAAAAAGAACATAACATATTCTGTCGTATTAACACCACTTTTCCTTTCCTCTGCCTTAGTGTCAAGACTAATTTGTGTAACGTGTATGACTTTATATGTTTTCTGCTAAATATTAACAAATATTCCTTTTGAAAAAGAAGCATATTAAGCAGTGATATTATTTCTATACTTCTGGGTTGTCTCTCCATGTCTGTTCTGTACTGGCATACATATGCTCTTTTTCTTAAGACAGGGATCGTACAGGACGATGTCATTTGAATATTACTAAAGTCCATATTGCCACTCTGCTGGCCTTCCTACTTCTGAATCTTGTTTCTTGTGTAAGCATATCAGTTTCCAATGTAACATATTTACTTTTACTGCTTTCACTTTTATAACATTATATCTTATGTAGGTAATATATGTTTTGTATGGACATTTTCAGTTTACCTTTCTCCTTGTTGCTAAAGTTTGCTGAGGTACTCCAGCTTCTGTCCTGTGCTGTGTTGTTCAGAGGATTGTAAGCATACATGTGGGTAGCTAAGGTTAGCCAGAAATGATAGATAACGTCACACCCATAAGATATATATCATCTTTCACTGACAGTGTCACTGAGCGCTTGTCCTTGTCAGTGTAAGCTGCCAAAATCAGAGATAGACAAACATTTTGGACAGTGTTCATTAAACACATATATCAGTATGCACACTAACAAATGATGAATGAGAAGTGAAATGGAAGATAAATATCAACACAGGCTGCATTCAACCAGAATTATGTAGAGTTACTCAAAGGACAAAATGCATAATACCTCAGATTTACCTACTTAGGTGTCAGTAGTGGGCAAAGATCTTTAATCGTCTGATGATGCACAACCAGTTTAAACTACCTGACATTCTATACATATTCTCTTCTAAAGAATTAGATATTTTTGCATTTCTTTAATGAGTAAATATCAACATGGCGACAATATGATAAGCAGTTTTTACAAGAATAAACACTTTCAGCAATACTCAGCAGTGTCCTTAAAGTTTGCAGTGCTTAAATGTCATCAGATCAGTATCATGCTGTATCAGAAATTAGTGTACACATGTGTCACTTAGCAAACAGCATTAACCTTGTTCACACCTCTCATTAATTACTTTGTCAAAATTCATATTAATGCTCATAAATAGACCGGATCTAAACATAACTTTAGATTGTTTCATTCATGCCAGAGTTGTAATTGTCAGCACTTTACGTTCATGAGAACTCAGTATATTTGGGTACAGAAGTATTTATGGTGATTAAGAGCTTTGTATTGTGCAGATATTAGCATTTTAAGAAACTTTGCTTTTAAATTTGGGGGTGCGTACCACATCATTATACAAGTAATCAATGACTCCTCAGTTTCAAAGCTGTGATAGCATTGTTCAAACAGAAAAGTAGGTGTGTTTCTTCCAGCAAATAGCAGAAACTGAAAATAACCAGGCTAATTAATTATTCGTGTTTTTCCAGTTTGAATATCTGTGTCTCTAACACTGATTCATATAGATCCAGTCATGCTTATAAGAGTTTAACAGGCAAATGGCATCATAGGAGTAATAGATTTAATAATGCCTTGTACTCAGTGGCGTGTGCTGTTAGTCTTTTAAACCTAGTTTCTAGATTATTGCATTTCTGAACATGACTTGGAGGCATGACAGATTTGCATCCTACAGTTCTCATCATTAGACTCTGCAGTTATAGTTATTTGTAGCAGTGATTGATGTTCCTGCAACTGGAATTGGGGGATCAGTAGACTGACAGTATGAAAAAATGCAGTAACTATCAGAGATACTTATTAGCCCATTTAGTTTGCAAGTTTTTTTTTTTTAATCTGGAGACAGAGCTTTCATTATCAAGCAGAGTGAGAGAGAGAGAGAGAGAGAGAGAGAGAGTCAAACATAGGAGTTCATGAAGACAGCTGTCTATACATCCTAAAGTTTAGGACTACAGGCATCCAATGACTGTTTTTAACAACAGGCAAAAATGAATAGGTTGTAATGTGTTTAAAATACCACATTCTTTTGAAGGATTGCTGTTATCATTCAGAATGATTTATAGACTATTTCCTGACAAATCTGTTTAGCATACTGTTTTCAAGTTTGCCTCTAAAACAGACACTAAAGTATGGGGGAGATTCAACAGAAGGGATGTAGTTTTATAGGTGTGTTTCCTGTTGAGCCACTGGCAGAGACGTGGGAGAGACATGCCACTATGTAATGTTTGTTATATTAAAATACTTCTCTTTAGTTTGATCAAGATCAACATATGCAAAGTAAATTGAAGAAGATGCATTATGACTAAATGAAACATAACACTGTACAATAGTGTAAAACAAAATTCCACAGAGCACAGCAGAACTAGAAGCTAATAAAGGATGTACCCTAGTCGCAAAATGCAACGAGCTACACCAATGAATAATCCATACCGTAGTTTAATGGGCAGATTAAGCGCTTTTGTTTCACAACAGGAAACTTCATCAGAATAAAAATAAGCCTCCTAAAATACGTTATATAGTCGAATCTAACAGTTCATTGGCTAAGGCATGTTCAAATAACAAAACTTCATTGACTGACAGATCAAGACTGCACATTGTTACATATAAAAACGTTTTACATGTAAAAACTAGAAAATAAACTTGCACCATAAAAATATATGTAACATGTATTTAAATATATATATATATATATATATATATATATATATATATATATATATATATGAGTATGTGTGTGTGTGTGTGTGTGTGTGTGTGTGTGTGTATAAAATAATGAATAAACTAAAACTCTCATCTTTAATGCAGGTAATATAGAGACATGATAATTCAATCTGGCATAACACATGCATCAAAGTTCAATTGCCACATTAGTTCCCAGTATTCAAGTTTTGTTTGCCAGCCTCCACCTTTATCAAAAGGTTTAACCTGTTCAAGCAACCAAAATTTGTAATTTGCTTTATTACATATACTTGTTTGTCTAAATAAAGCATTGGTCTCCTTTTTCCTATTAATGTCATAAAGATGTTTATATACTCTTTGCTTTAGACACCGTTCCATTTTACCTATATAATATGCGTAACACGAGGTGCAATAAGACATATAGATCACTCCCTTTGAATAGCAATTATAATGACCATCTGTTGGAACAAATGGTAAATATAAGTCTGTAGCATTAACTATCCAAGAACACTGCGGGCAGCTTGCCCCCTGCTTATAGTTGGAGAAGAGTAATATGTTTCTGTATGTACTTGTGCTGGAATATAGTAAATGTTGGTGTACTGTGTTTTTTCAATACTATGAGATTCAGTATTTTGAGTTTTCAGTATTTTGTACTTTCGAGATTTTGGGCTCAGTATTTTGAATTTCGAGATTTTGAGCATTCGAGATTTCAAAGTGGACCTACATATATATATATATATATATATATATATATATATATATGTATATATTCACTTCTTGTAATCTTTATGTCTGACTTTGGAGGCAGTTGTGGTTTGTCTATCCCTGCATGAGAGAGCATGGCTAGATATCACAAAGAATTTATGGGTGGGGAGGATAATATCCAGAGGTTACAAGGCTAACTGCCCCTAAATATTCCCTTCTTGCTCCTCACCCCACTAAAATTTTGGTGAGATGCATCTCAAATAAATGTTTAAGTTTAGTGCCTCTCCTGAAGCATTGTCGCCTCACAGTATGATGTTGTCCTGTTCGATTCTCAGCTAGACCGTCTTCTGTGTGGAGACATGCATGAATGGGTATACCTTAGTTGAAGGTTGTGCGTCAGGGCCGGCAACTCGGCACATAAAAATCTACTGCCAATAATTAGTGGACTGGAGTTCTGCTGTGGCGACCCCTAACCGGGAAAAGCCGAAAGACACAAAAGTGCCTCTCCTGAAGCCAAACCTTAAGGGGTGATTAAACATCTTGAGTCTGTTGGGCATAATAGCGAACATATTACAGTATTAACAAATAATTTCCCTAATATAGATGGTGTCCTGACTAAACTTAGTGACAAAATATATATCTTTCTCATTATAAGCACTATGAAAACCCACTTGCATAATACCACTGGCACCCAAAGGGACCATATTTATATTAAAATCCTTGGCATTAATCAATGGAATATATTTAGTACTCCATCCCATCAGAATCTAATGTTTAATTGGATCAATAAGTGTTTTTGGATATTCTCTAAATATAAATAAATTTTCTATAAACTCTAACTCCTCGACCAGATCTTCTCTACAACAAGCTATATGGGCAGCCCAAACCATCTGCCCTTTAACAATATTTCTCTTCTGGAAATGGGGATGGTTGCTCTGTAATGCAAATATGAATTAGAAAAATGTTCTTTCCTAAAAATTCTTGACAATAATTTATGATTTACTTTATCTGACTGTACATTAGTGTACAGGAATGTATATAAAGAGGTGTAGAGGCCTGGGGTCACTTCTTGTGTGAAGGGAACATAGTGCTTTCCCCTGCAAAAGTACTGTTGTTTTTTATTTCAATTTAATTATGCTTAATTCAAAGTCAATAAATGTGAACTCTCAGTTTGCTGTCACATAAAGTGATGTCAGTGTGTGGTTTTATATTTGTGTGTGTGTGATACAATGTATTCATGGATGTATTGTGTGTCATACACACTCACTCATATGTACACAACACAAATGCACACATATACACCACACACAAACACACACATACACACACACAATATATATATATGTATATATATATATATATATATATATATATATATATAGGTCTACTTTGAAATCATGAAAGCTCAAAATCTCAAAATTCAAAATACTGAGTCCAAAATCTCGAAAGTTTAAAATACTGAAAACTCAAAATACTAAATCTCATAATATTGAAAAAAACACAGGACACCAACACTTACCATACCTTTCAAGTGTACCTCATTATGAGGAATGTACCTCATTTGGGGTCTTAAAAAGTTCATGTTCCTCAAAATTCCTCAATGTTCCACATTGAAAGACTCTGTCACACATTCAGTGTTAGGAATTTTTTTAAGAGAAATCCTTGGTAAATAGACATGAATCATATTAATTCATTAAATGATCTTCTTTATAAGTAAAACCAGCATATTTAACCATCCTATGGCCTTCCTAGGTGAAGTTGTTAGTAAGCTATTAGTATGTGCTCCACATTTTGCCCATTTGTTCCACATTATAAGGGCTAGTGTTCCTCATTTTGGAGATGGAAGGTTGAGAGCTATGACACTTACTGTACTCCAGCACAAGTAAATACAGAAACAAATAAAAGACAAACCATATTAGTCTACTGGAATTATAGGGGCAAGCACTGCACTTCATTCCCTGCTACTTAAATATATCAACTCTGAGGTCCCACTTCATTACACTAAGATGAGTTATGTAGTATAGCAAATTAAAAAGGAACAGGGCAAAGGTTATAACAGGCAGTCATGAAGCACATAATGGTATGTTTGCCATTTTCTTCTCTGGAGTGCGATCTCGGAATTGATATATTTAAGTAGAGGGGAGTGTGGGGGGTGCAGGGGGGCTTGCCCCCCTGCTTATAGTTGGAGAAGAGTAATATGTTTCTGTATGTACTTGTGCTGGAATATAGTAAATGTTGGTGTACTGTGTTTTCAATATTATGAGATTCAGTATTTTGAGTTTTCAGTATTTTGTACTTTCGAGATTTTGGGCTCAGTATTTAGAATTTCGAGATTTTGAGCATTCTAGATTTCAAAGTGGACCTGTATATATATATATATATATATATATATATATATATATATATATATATATATATGTATATATTCACTTCTTGTAATCTTTATGTCTGACTTTGGAGGCAGTTGTGGTTTGTCTATCCCTGCACGAGAAAGCATGGCTAGATATCACAAAGAATTTATGGGTGGGGAGGATAATATCCAGAGGTTACAAGGCTAACTGCCCTTGAGGGCCATTTTAAGCCTAACCAATTTTCCTTTTAATGCTCGAATTAATCTTTCCCATTTGGTTATATATTGCTAAAAAAAAAAAAAAAAAAAGAAGTACGTCCACCGTAGAGCAAACCTGCTTCACTTTATTCAAAAAACAATAGACTTTAAAAGAAGCACGTTCATCCTTATAACAGATAAAGACTTTTTCATATAAACAATCGTACTAAAATGCTAATTTAAATAAAATCTACAATCACATGCTACACATAGGAAGTGAAAATTTAAAGGGATAGACCAGAGGCTTAAAAATACTTAGACAAGTGCCTTGGACTGAACCGAATCCATGCATTTGAATATTACCTCTTAGCAGTCTGTAGGATGCTGAGTATAGTGATAGGGCTTTGAGATGGTCCATGTAGGGCATATTGTTTAGTTCTTGTCTCCTTTTAGTAAGCTATCTCTGTGGGTTGTTGAATGTATCTGGACAGATACATGCTAAATGGGGTATAATATTCAATGATTGGCCTAATCAGTGCTGAGTAAAGGGGAACAATGACATCCCTAGATCTAGACACAATCCCTTTTGTTTATAAGCTGTGCAATATAGATGGACTTTCTTACAACAATGGACACATGTTGGTCAAATATTGTCACTGTCTACATGAGTTCCCAAATTCTGAACATCTGGGTCAATTCTTAGGGATGTATTGTTAATGTAGTACTTCCATGGGATAAATGACTTCCCAAAGGCTACAATAATGCATTTTATGGCATATTGTTTTAGCCTTATGATTTTAGCACCAATTGATTATTAGGGGCAGCACTTCCTGCATGATGGCTAAGTCATTTGGGGATTCGGTGACTGCTTCTAGCTTGCATTTGTCTGGAAATTCAGTTAGCCAGAACCTTTGGACTTTACTTTACTTCAGAAAAGTAGATTCAAACAGGAGAGATCCCCGTATACCACTCTGGGGGACTCCATTCATGACTGGTCTCTTTGCCAGTATCTTACCCTATTTATGTTTCCTGTGTCTTATCTGTGAGCCAGTTGACAATCTGGTAGGTCACCTAGGGTTTTATTTCCAGTTTATTTAGCTTTTCTACTATGCCTGAGTGGGGAATTGTATCAAATGCTTTGGCCAGATTGAGGTAAGTGGTGTGTACCATTTTGCCTTCATCCATTGCTTTGCTGACTTTCTCAAAAAAAAAATCCACCTGGTTGATTAAGTATGACCTGCCCTTGATGAATCCAAACTGAGATAGAGCCAGTGTTTCAAGATTCCCTATGTCTTGATTGATTAGCGCCATGAAAAGTCTTTCTATGACTTTGCATGTGGCTGGTCAGACAGTCCTCCCTTATGCAGGGGAATGACTGTAGCTGTTCTCCATTCGTTTGTTACAAAGCCTGTATGGAGGCTGAGACTGAATAGTGTTTTTAGGGGTGTAGAGTAAAAAGGTAGGATCCGGACTGGCAGCAAAGAAAAAACTTTTAATTCAAATAATCCACAGCACAGTAGGTAAAAAACAATAATCCAAGTAAGCGCTTTCATTTGTCGCACTGACAAACTTCTTCTGACAATAAAAAACATCACTTACTTCTGTTAAAACCATTTGAAATTCCCTCCTTGCAATGTTATTGGTCCATCTCACTGAAAATGTGTGATGTCAGCAAAATGACCCCCCATCCTGAACACACAAGGCTGAAGCATATCTTAAAGACATAGCCATGTAAAATGATAGTAAATATGCTTATATACCTCAATCAAATACATTTTAAAAACCATAAACCATGTTGGAAAGCAGGATAAACAACCTAGATACTAAAAATACATATAATACCTACACAGGTAGTTGTAAGATGTTCAAATGAATAAAGAATTGCATGTATAAATCAACCCATAATAAAAATACATAGCAAGTACAAATAGCAATTTGTGCAAAGAAGTCAATAACAAATGAGCAATATAATAAATATGCAAATAAGCCAAGAATGGATAAATAAAACCACTATTGAGTATAAAACTAAAAATAGTTGAATACAGTGTATTAAGAACTCACAAGACCCATCACTGAGCCTAAAATGATGAGTTATAGCCACTATATACTAAACCCAAGCATAACTAACAGTATATGTATGCATATATTTATATATGTAAATTAGATGTTATAAAGTGTTATAAAATATTGTCGATGTTGTGAATAATAATAATGGAATAAATCACCTTTCTAGGGATTTTAATTTTAATATGCTGTTAAGGGAAAGGGACTCATTCAAGCCTGGCCAGGAATGTGCGCACAGGTGAATTTGACACCCCAATTCCATTTTTTCTAATGTGTTGTCCATTTACAAACCCCCCACAAGTTTCTAAAATGAGGTTACAAGATTTACATCGACCACATTTAAACATGTAGCCTTGACGGTTGTTATTAAAAGTATTCTCAAAACATTTCTTAAGGTTGTAACCTTTTTTGTACACAATAGGGGGATTTGTGTCTAATTTATTCCTAAGCAGAGAATCATTGAGAAGAAAAGCCCAATTTTTCTCTAAGATAGATCTAATAGCAGAGCTATCACAATTGAAGGTAGTAACAAAACTGCAGTTAAAATTCCGATTAATAATATTTTTGTTATTGGTAAAATCAATCTGATTATTCTCTGCATTAATGTGAGATGTTTTATATTCATTTTCATTGTTACTTGGAATAGGAATATTAGGGTTTATTTCTTGCACAATGATTTCTTTTGCTAACAGTGGTTTAAAGTGACCAGTGCTTCTCTTGGTGAGAACCTCCTGCATTACATCATCTACCAAGAAATTTGGGTAACCTCTATGTAAAAACACAGTTTTTAGAAATTCACACTCAGATATAAAGTTGTCCCATTTAGTGACCATTCTAGCTGCCCTGATGAATTATCCCTTTAGGACAGCTCACTTCTGTGTATATGGGTGGCAGCTTTCATAATGCAAGAAACTATTACTAGAAGTTTCCTTACGGAAAATTTCAGATATAAAGGAATTAGTTTCATAATCATTTCTCAATAAAACATCTAAGTATGGAATCTGATTAAAATCCTTAACAGCTGTAAATTTTAAAAAGGTGGTGGTTTGGTTGATATAATTCACAAAGTTGTCAATTATTGTGTCGCCACCCTTCCACAAAATAAAAATATCATCTAAAAAGTGTAAATATATCTTACAATACTAAAAAAATGTAGATGTGAAAATATATTGTTCTTCCCATACACACATGACTATATTTGCATAAAGGCCTCCACACGGGGAAACCATAGCTACTCCCTCATTCTGTAAGAACAATTTACCATTGAACATTATAAAGTTATTTTTAAGTATAATGTCCAACAGTTGTTCATACAAGTTGATTTGACTTTGTGTTAAGCCCCTTTTAGCCAGGAAACTATTTATCCATTCAATACCAATCCCATGTGGTATGACAGAATATAAGTCTTTTACATCCACAGTAATTAATATATCTGTCTTATCAAATTGGGCTTGTTTTATCCTGGTTAGAAAATCCCAGCAGTAATTATTCATTATATGGTGGTATTCATAGTCATTACATGGACGGGTTAAGGCTATCCATGCTGTCCACGAATGAGAGCAGCTAAGTTGTGATTCACAGAGGCCACTTACTGTAATGAGTAATAACCTCGAATGAGCATTAACAAATAAACTTTTTATGAAATGGAAAAGAGGAATGATGTAACCCAGCATATACTAATTAGGCATTCTCTCTCCCATTTTCAATTCATAGTAGAATTTACCCACTTGTCCATGCCCACAGTTATGTTATATAAAGATGAGTCAAGTCAAGCCATTCCTATCTACTTTGCAGTCCATGAAAATGCTGTCACTTGCTGCTAGCATTGCTGTTTCTGGGTGTGAGTTGCTTGACTTCGCCAAGCCCAAATTGTGTCTGCCTAACAGTGCTTATCAGCCAAGAAGACAGAGATGTAGGCACAGGATAAGTAGGTATAACTTTCAGAATGAGGAGGTACATGACAGTTTCAGAGGGGAAAGGAAGATTATGAGTCTTAGTGGGTGCGTATGACAGCCATAAGGGTACTGGAAGAATATGTGAACTTCCTATTTCTGTGGACTGTAAGGTATGTATAACTTTTACTATACTTGCCACTGAGACTTTCCAGACACAGACTGGTGACACACTGGGGATCTCACAGGCTCCTCTCTGAAGGATACTGCAGCAGTTCCTAGATATACTCTTGGCACTTGTAAATCCTGGTGTCACCTGACAACCAAGCCATGATGAGTGCTTTTTATGGGATGGCATGTTTCCCTGAGGTGCTCGGTGCAATAGATTGTACCTCAGTAGGAGGGGCGACCATTCCATCAATTGCCAAATAGTGTGTGATGCATGAGGGTGTGCCACCAATGTCTCTGCCAAGCATCCCAGCAGTGCACATGATTCCCATATATGGCACACTCGCTCACTCTACTGCCTCTTCCTGCATGGTAGATTGCCCAGTGGTCATCTTGTAGGTAGATTAAATTAATTTTTTCTAGAGTATTTAAGTAGTTATTCATGGTAAAATGTATTGCTGAATACTAAACAACTTTTTCTTTGTTTTGACATCCTCTCCTTCTTGCTTGCTCTCTCTCTCTCTTTTTTTTCTTTCAGATAATACTGGATATCCACTGGAGCCATGTCACATGACATCAGTGAGAAATCCAAATGGAGCTGCAGAAGAGACCTATAACACATGCCAGACCTGTATTATCATTGAGGGATCTTCAACCTCCTGAAGAGCCATTTCATGTTCCTGGATGAATCTGGGGATACCCTACAGTATGACCCAGCTACTGCATGCAGGCTGTTTTCTGCATGTTGCATTTGCTTAACATGATTATGTGCTGGCCTGCTGGTGAAGTGACCCATGCTGTCACTGCAGCTCCTGGTTCCACTCCAAATATCAGTAATGATGGCCAGCTGGCAGCAGTAGTAAGGGACCCCATGTGACAGGCTGTTGTACAGCATATGGTTGTGTATTAAATAGGTGGCGTCTTGTCTAGAACTATGGGCCATGACATTCAGGTTAGTGCTTCCTTTATTGCAAAAAACACATAGAATATAAGGCAAGCAATGATATCTGTGGGCAATTTAGTATGGTGCATGGTCTTCTGTCACTGTTCATCTGACAGTCCTTTTCATCTTTAAATAATTATCATATATTTTTTTTTATTTCAAAACTCATAGGATCATAGGATCATAGCAAGTTACTAGGCTAATGGCCCTAGTGCCCTTACAAGCATAGCAAAGTTCTACCCTTATTTCCACAATCCTCACCAATTGCCCCTGTCCAAGAGAGACACAGAAGGAATCCCCGGGGTGAATTTATGGTTTCCCATCCAATCTTCCAGACTGCATTTGAAGAGAGTCATATTATTGTTTATAAAAGTTATGCTTCATGAGCTCATAAGGCATCATATAAATATCAGACTAATATATATATATATATATATATATATATATATATATATATATATATATATATATATATACATACATAAATGTTATATAATTAAATATCAAATACCGTATCAGTAACCTGAATGTCATTGGCCATAGTTGTAGACTAGCCACTGCTTCTTTAACCTCTATAAATACTGTCAATAAAACTAGAGATAATGACAAACTAGTGTCCTCCTTATTTCTAAACTTGTCTGCAATGTTTGACACAGTTTGACACAGCAAACATACACTTCAGATGTCCTCATTAGGTCTACCTCAGCCCACCCTTCTATTGTTTAAAAGCTACCTTTCCAATATATATCAGTCAGTAAAATGCACTCCACCCTCTCTACGTACCTCGCAGTCATCACTAGTGTACCACAAGGCTCTGTCCTTGGTCCCCTCCTCTTTAACATTCTCCCAAACACCCTCCACACATCCACACAACAGACCTTCCTAATATAGTACTATACTACACATTTGGACATCTAACAGCATGACACACCTCCAAAAATTACTCAGGAAGCTTTAACAGATACTGAAATATGACTTTGTAACTCACGTCTCATGCTTAACCCTAAAAAAAAAAAAGATAATTCTACTTTTTCCCCAAATCTCTCTCTCATGAAAAAACTAAATTTAAAGTCCCCTCTTTTGATAATAAAAGCATTGAAGTCACTTCTCACAACAGATTATTAGGGATGATAATGGATGAGCATCTTAAATTTGACCTGCTTATACAAAATTGCATAAAAAAATCATCAAAGACTAGGGATGCTTTACAGAGCCAAAACCTTTCTCACAGATGCAAGTAAAACTACACTTGACACTACTTACGTCCTCCCCACTTTTCTTTATGACATTCCCATTCTTATTAACCTCCAGGCTTCACAAAAATTAAATTCTGATCGATGCTATAACAAAGTTGTTAAATTTGCAGCACCTACCCCTTTCAGAACCCATCACTGTATAGCACTGAAAAGCCTAAACTGGTTAGATCTACTACAACTAACATATACACAACTTCTTACCACCTATAAAATTATCCAGCATCCATCTGCCTGTCCAGCACTAAAAATATTCTACACAGCTATGCTCCCAGTGACAAAAACTGCCACCTGTCCACAAACTTAGCATATCTGCTGAGTATTCTTTGTATTTGCACAAGGCTGCTAAGGCCTTGAACTTCTTACCTGTATCCATCAGGTCTATTCCCTCCCTCAAAACCACTCTGAAAGACTTCCTAGCTAAAATCTGGTTCTGTTCTTGTTCAAAACAAGGCTAAACTATATCCCTAAATGTGAACAAGTACCTTTTGATTCCTTACAACTCTTTACTCTCCTTTCTTCACTTCTATCCATACTAACTAATTATCTTCCCTGTCTTTCTCTCTAAATATACCATAAGCGTGTTTTCCCTCACTTCATATTGCAATTCCTATTTGTATTAGTCTAAGCTACCTTTAATTCCTCTACAAGATATGTAAAAGTTCTCTAAATATTAAATGATTGTCATATACCTTGTTCAATTCTTGACCAGTATTTTATAATATGTCTAATTTGTTATAATTATTTAAACTGCATTTTTTTTTTATTTTTGAAGATTGTAAAATTGTTGTTGTTAAAATGTTTTATAATAACTGGAGCTTTTCTCCTTGAGCCTTCGCAGAAAATGGACTTCTATCCATTCTGACTTTCCTGGTAATCAAATGTCAATAAATAATAAAAGGAAAATCCTACTAGGACAGCTGAACTTTATTTGGGGTTAATCAAAGTCTCTTTAATTGATGGCAAGTGTGTACCCAAGAAGACTGAATGCTGTAATTAAATCAAAAGGTGCTTCAACAAAGTATTAGTTTAAGGGTGTGCACACTTATGCAACCAGCATAGTGTACGTTTTTTTTTATTTTTATATTTTTCCCCTAACAGATTTGTTTGTTTTTTAATTGAATCGTACAGGTTATAGGTCACATAAAAGGTGGGAAAAGTTTTGAAATGATTTATTGTGGTCTCATTTTTTTATATCACAAAAACCTGGCATTTTAACGGGGTGTGTACACTTTTTATATCCACTGTACATGTCTCTGCATGGTTTCTCCACCTTTTCTTCTTGTAACTGGAAAATACTAGGGGTGTTTTATCAAAAACATAAGTTAATGTGCACTCTTTCAAAGTATCACACATAAATGAAAATAAACTTTTTAAAACAAACAATGAAAATGATGCATATAAGATCATCTTAAAGAGAATAAAGAAAAGAATATGATACCACCACTTTCCTACAGCATACAGTCATTTCAATGTTTGCACAGTGCCTTTGTCATTACTTGGCGGTTTGCTTTCTAAAGCTTCATCAGATCTTCCTGTCCGTAGCATCCATATACTTTGTACTAAAATCATATCTCCTTTGTCTGTTATCTTCTTATCTAAACTCTCATATCCTTATATTTTCTAAAGACTAATCTTTGAACAAATTCACCCTCCTCTTCCTGCTAACATCTCCCAGAAATTTGATAATCTTTTACATATCAGTAACATATTTTATATTTCATTTACATTGCATTCTAAATAAAGCCTTTCTTCTTTTATTGTATACTTTATGTCACCCTTGAGTGACATTCTCCTATGTGCCGGTCTCCATATAAAATCCCATATTCCTGACTCATATTTCATTCTCTTTCTTTTGTCTTTTTTTTTCAGATTACATAAGTTTTTCATCCAAAAAAGAACCTTTGCATTTTATAGTTGTTTTAATATCTTCCATACAAGTATATCCTGTAATTAATATTAATCTTAATTAAATGTTTCCATCCGCGGTGGTGGTGCTGCGGTAGCGTTGTCGCCTCACAGTAAGATGCTGATCGGTTCGACTCTCAGCTAGAGCGTCTTCTGCATGGAGACATGCGTGAATGGGCGTACCTTCATTGAAGGTTGTGCGTTAGGGCTGGCAACTCAGTACGTAAAAATTAACTGCCAATCATTAGCGGACCGGAGTTTCGCTGTGGTGACCCCTAACCAGGAAAAGCCGAAAGACACAACAACAACAACTTAATTAAATGTTTTCGTAAAAACAGATTTTTTTCTATATTCATCCTTGCCACCTGTTTTTTTTTAGTTTATTCCCTTGTAGTTTAGACAGAAAATCTGTAAGATACCTTTATAGTAACTTATTGATCATTATTCAGCAAAATACATTACTTTCCTTAGGTAAACCAAAACCAGATATTTACCAGCTAATAATGGATTCATTTTTATATTTCCCATCAAATGTAAAGATTTGCATATTTATCTAAT
This sequence comes from Protopterus annectens, assembly GCF_019279795.1. Classification (NCBI taxonomy): domain Eukaryota; kingdom Metazoa; phylum Chordata; order Ceratodontiformes; family Protopteridae; genus Protopterus; species Protopterus annectens. The sequence continues at coordinate 707,161,893 of NC_056734.1, forward strand.
TTGTACTCTACTTTTCAATAATCATATAATAATAATATAATAATAATTAATCAATAATCATATACATTCCACTGCCCTTCCTATAAAACTGCCATTTCCTATCTTCCAATAACTCATGAAATTATTCAACTTGTTTACATGCTCTTATCCTTTGCTTTCTTGATCTTTCTTTCTCAAAAACTCATACTCCCATCTCATTTAATTTAAAAAGCATCACAATTCAATTCCTGACAGTATAAAACTCTCTCATATTCATTCACACCATAATGTTTAAAATGTTTAATATATTATCTTTTCATAAACAGTAGATCATGGCTCCTTATAACTCTTTTTATTTAATGTATTCTTTTATGTATTAAAATTCCGACCACCTGATATATAATTGCTCTTTACTTTAATATGACCTCTCATATATGTCCATTCAGATTGTTGATTCATATGCAGACTTGATTTTTATTAGTGTTTCTTACTTTCTTATTAATGCTTCCTTTATTTTCTTCTTTTCTTCCTCCCTTCCAAATAACAAAATTCTGCATACAACACTATAAAGTTAACAAGTATTGGTCTAATTTATCAAAAATTCTTACACTTATCTTATTTTTGTCAGGAGCATGCACAAAGCAATTTCTTAAATAAATATTTCGAAATAAGCCATCAAATATTAAAGCTCTTTCCTGAATAACAATAAACTAATTATGTATATTGATTTTGCTCCCTTTCTGAAATATAATATCCACCCTAGAGCAATCTTCTGTACCCAAAGTTCAAATAATGTCCCTCACTGTGATACAGTAAATGTATTACTTTTTACATTGATCTAACATATTGAAGTATGCAAATATCACACTCATGTTCTTAACCAATGCAACATGTTAGCTTCTCATCAGAGTCCTAATTCTATTAAAATTAAATATAAACATTTTAAATTCACATTTTTAATTTTTTAACGTTTTTATCTTTCCCTTCCTAGATATTACTTGCTCCTCAGTAGAGTCTGTGACTTCTCTTTTTTACAATAACTTTTACTGCAAGAAGTGCCTTCTTTTTAGACTGCAGTGCAAAAATTTAATTATTAATTGTACATTCTGTTAAATCAACAGTGTTGCCAGCAATATTAGCACTCATAAACTCCCCCTTCCCATCACTCCACATTTTGTACGTTATGTACATTTTCATCCACAATTGTATTATTTATAGCTTTAGCATCTGCCACGAGAACCTGTTGCTTTGCTAAAACCTTCAGGGAAGTCCACTCGTAAGTGTCATAATTCTGACATTTTATGCATTTAGTAACATCATTAGCTATAACATGTTATCTTTTACACAAATTTGGCGCATTTTCTTTGTCATGGCTTTTAAAATATACCCCACTTCTTGCAGATGTAACAGGCATCAGATGTGTAGATTTGCAAATGATTCACCATTCTTTGTTTCTTCTTGCTGCAATTCTTCTGTAGCTCCTTCCATGGTCTGTCTCTAAGTCAAAGCTAGATCAATACATTAAATACAAGCCATTTTTCTAAAAACTTTTCCAGCTACTCCACCTTCTTGCAGTTCCAGAATTATGTCAGTTTCATTGTTATCTACCTTAGATATCCTGCCAGCAGCAATGGCCATGAGCCTCTACTTTCACAGGAAGTAAAAGAGTATTTTTTATCCGTATACATATCAAATTGATCATTTATGTGGATATTAGTGACAAAATATATACATATATGTAACACGTAAAATAAAGCATTTTATTCTCCAAATTTATCTTCCCACATTTTCTGCAATAACTATAATCTTAAATCCCTCACTATTTCACTCAGTTCCCATTTCTTGTTATAAATCTCAGTGAACATTCTCTTCCATATTATTTATAAACTGGACTGTAGCAACCTAGCAATATGTTTAATACCTTCAGCCAAATCCTTATTTATAATCAGCTTATAGTCACGTCCATACTAAAACATTTTAATTATTTTGCTTTGCAGATATCATATACTCTTTCCCAAAAACTTTTTATCCTATTGTACCTCAGAAATGCACCTTTCATTTCCTTTCTAATAAAAATATATTACATTACTCTTCACAGTCATTTGAGTGAAATGTACCATATAAAAATCATTCTTTTCATATACTTCCTCATAGTAAATCTGTTTTTAATCATTCTCTATTCCTGCAAGCCAAAATGCCCATATTCATCTTTCAAATAAAATTCACTCATAATTTTCCAATGCCAATGTTTCTTCTAGTCTCCATAATTTCATGACCCATCTTCTACATAATGTATGATATTTGGTATTGCGATGTATTCTATCTATATTTTCTTTCCCTTTCCCCATTTTAAAGTTTTCACTATATATGTTTTTTATATTTTTATGCAACAGCTTCCCTGCACAATTACATTCCTTTTCTTTAATCATTTCTAAAATAAATGAATAAAATATGCCCCCCCCCCAAAAAAAATCCTTTCTCTGACTTATAATAATAGATATTCTAGATGGATTCAATTTTGTCTCCTTTAAGAAAAGAGACTGGTATATTTAATGTCTTTCTCACATTTCAAAGGTGGTACATAAATACTACCTTCATTAATGTCTCATTTTTCAAATACACTTTCTTTTTAGAGATCACCTAAAAGCTTTACCTGTGTGTTTGCCATATGTTTCTTATTTTCTGTTACTATATTTCACTCTTTTTACACATCTTTTCAATCCTTTTTCTTTCTTTTCTTTCTTAAACCCACTTCACAAATTTTTCTCTCATTTTATTTTAGTTTCTACTATCTTAATTTAATTCTTAGCTATAATCACCACATTGTCAGCATACATCACCCCTCCAGAAGTTCTGTTACCCACGATGTCACACATTTTGCTGCATTTAGAACATTATCACTTGACCATATAAAACATTATTTCACATAAGGAGATCCCTAATGCTCACAGTAATATTAATTTTGTACTGCCATATCCATAACATTGCAAATTCTTCTGTACATATTTATAAATTTGCTATATGCCTTAATATCATAGGAAACTAACTTTCTGTCATTAACCTTTCTCATTATTGCATCCACTACCTTATTTATTAATATTAGTATTTCTGTTTCATTTCCCTTCAGTTATATGTACTCCCTCCTATACAGTCTCCCTTAATCACTTCTGAAGCCTAATTAAAAAAAATCATAAGGATTTTATAAACTGTATTGCACAGATTGCATTATAAGATTGCATTATAAGCCTCCAGTTTTGTATGCTTTTTATCCCCTTTCATAAACCTTGTAACTATATTTACAGTCTCCTTACTGTAAATCATTCCATTAAACATTAATTTAATACACTGATAAAAAGCTTTCTCTGATACTCATCCACATGCTTACAAAATGTATACCTAATGACATTTTTATCCACATCACTATTTTATTTACCATGCTCTGTAGCCTGTTGTGTCACTGTTATTTCTTCTCTTTTCAACTTCTGTCTCTCACTAATATTTCCCCCTTCTATTTAGCAACTAATTCCCTTTCATCTTTTTTGTATACCTCTGCATTTTATATTCTTCTGTGTAATCCTATAATACTCCCATTACCTCCTCCTGTGCATATTTTTCACATCCCTTCCTAGCTCTTAATCCTTTCATTAGAGTCTCTTGCTATCATCATAATCTGTATTGATGAAGATTATTGGCTTCCTTCACAAGCCCTGGCACTTGCGCACTTAGCTCAGATGCAGCCATACAGCTACAATTTAGATATTTTTCTTCACTCCAAGGTGGGGTGGACTATGATTTCTACATTTATTGATGATCTTTCATTAAACTCAAGTGTCAGTCATATCATGCAGATTAATTATTGCACAGTTTCTAGCTACTACACACTAATTTTGTATTATAGATATTTTTCCTCTCTATGGTGGGGAACATTGGAGTAATTATTATTGCTTCTGCTGGTGATCTTTTATTTAGCCTAGCATTGAACAAGTAGCATTCTTTTAAATGTGATTTATAGCTTACTTCTGATTACCTCTCAGACATTCCTAGTCCTAGTGCTAAATTCAGTTTTTACTCTAAACTCACTCGATACTTGATAGATGAAGTGCACATCCTGGTTTGTACCAATTTTGTATGACTGTAACAATTGACTATCTTACATAATATTTTTGCTACTTGATATAGTCTGTACTCTGTACTATATATACTGTTTGCTGTTAAGCTTGTTGCTATATGATACTGTCCTTGCTTTACTGTGTTACCCACTGTCTGTATATAATATTTTCTGCATATATATTTTGTGCATTCTTTACTGTGTTTTGCTGTCCTGTCTATGTGGCCCAAGTTGTGGCTAAAAAAGGTTCTTGGACCAGCTTACGTAACCGATTGACAAATGCTGAATAAATACTAAAATAAGCTAGAAGCCCAGACCCATCTCAGTACTCTCTCTTACAGACTCCTGTGTGGAAATCAGGTCTATATCAGTTTGTTGAATAGTCTTTTCAGCAAAAGACTATTCACTGAACCCACTTAAGAGAAATGTCATTTTAGTGAATGATCATTTCAGCAAATATTTTCACAGGGAAAAAAGCTAGTGGGCCAGCTACCAACCATAACAATCACTACACATTTTAAAACTCAGCAAAGTGGGGGGCTTTGCCCCTCCCCCACACCCCTCTAGCTAAATATACCTACTTCAAGATCACACTACAGTGGAGAAAAGGGGAAAATTCCTGATGGTGACCAACTACTTCCTTTCCGTGTGAAACAATTTGCTGAAATGATCTTTCGCTAAAATGATGTTTTGCTTAAGTGGGTTCGATGAATAGTTATTCAAGGAATAGGGTCTTTGATAAAGTGATGTAGATTAGTACAAATCCATGATTGTTTTTTGTGCCATTAAAGACTTCATCCTAATGGACTTCTTATACTTTTATATGATGAATGGTTACACCAAAATGGCCAATTGATCAGACTAAAACATATTGAGATGTACGGCATCAAGCCTTTCCCTCTATGTAACATTTCTGTGACAAATGAAAAAACAGGCTTATAGCTAAGTATTAGATTAGCTGCCCTTGTTGGCCATTTTAAGTCTAGCCAATTTCCCTCAAAGATGACAATCAAACTGTGTAGTTTGTGTCTGTGAGGTAAGCACCTTAACCATTATACCAGCCCCCTACCCTTAAATATAGCCATGTACATTTAAACTATGCCAAGTTTTCATTAGAAACACTTTACTTCAGCTATATGAAAATTTAAGTAACAATTGTCTGAGGACATAGCATAACATTTTCCATACAGCACTGTCCAGCGCCTATCAATTAATTTCTAACAACTTGATTTTGAAATTACCTAAATCTTAGCTAGCTAAATAAATTCTACTGGAATTTTTAAGGTTTTACTGGAATGTGTTGTGAAAATAACTGGTTATGATTTTCTAAAGTCTGTGCTTTGTTGCAGTGACAGTATTACCAACACATGGGTTAATAAGACTTTCAGTCCTTTAAAAACATGATTCGCTGGTTCATGTGGGTATTATTTGCCAGAGTCAGTGGTTTAATTATCCCAGCTAGTTTAAACTAGTTTCATAATTTGTGTGGCATGCTCCTTCCATCTCACAGGTAATAGAAATAATGATCCAAAATAAACTGCTTTTTGATGCTTGAAGTGTTTTGAGACAATTTCTTCCTAACATATAAAATCAGCATACGGGATGTTTTGCCATGTAAAACTTGGAAATAAGCTATTACTTAAAACTAAAGAAAGCCTGTGAAGTAGGAGTTTTTATACAAAATGTGTAACAATAATTATTAGCAGGGTTTACTGACTGTAATCCACCAACTTTTCTCAAAAAAGTACTTACTGAGTAAAGCTCTGAGCAAAAAATAAGGACACAGCTAAAAATTAGGCACAAATTATGTATAGTTTGGTTGTTAATACTCCTTTGGTTAGGTTTATAGTACACAAAACACAAGTTACTGGCGAATCCAGTACTAACTTCACAAACAAAATTCCTCTACTGCTCAGTACAATGAAGGCTGTCCTCCATCAACAAATAAATGACCATCTTACAGAAGAAGAAAGGAGTATCTTAGAACAATTTAGTAACAACAAAAGAATAAGAGTTATGAAACCTGACAAGGGGGGGTGGGGTGGTCCTCATGGACTGTTGGGACTACACTGAGAGAATGCACAAAATTTTAGATATGGATTGTAGGTATCGTATCATCTCTACAAATGAACTGAACATTTTATATAAAAGAATAGACGTAATACTGGAAGATAACTTGTTACAAGGGCTTATTGATGTGGAATTATACAACTTCCTTAGAGTCCCTAAACCAGTTATACCAAAAATTTTTGGTATCCCAAAAATACATAAAGATATAATAGATCCCCCAATGAGACCGATAGTGACATCTAGGGGATCCAAAACTCAACCGCTGGCAATATATTTTGATACCAAGCTAAAAAAGTTTCATTTAAAATATGCACATATTCTGATAGACTCTTGGGATTTTTTGAAGAAATTTAACACAATACCATTTCATGAAGGGTATTTATTTTTAACAATTGATGTAAAAGATTTATTTTCAGTAATTCCACATAAGGAAGGCATGGAATGGTTTGAGAAAATGATTATTGAATTTAACATGCTGAGCCCTGATGAATTTAAATTAGTGCTTGAAAATATGGAATTGGTTTTGAAATACAATTTTATTTATTTTCAGGGAGATATCTACCATCAACTTGATGGAGTTGCTATGGGTTCAGCGTGTGCTCCCATTTATGCAAATAGCATAATGTTATTCTGGGAGAAAAAAATATATTTTTGGGTCTAGTTTCCAGCAATATATTATAAGGTATTTCCGTTTTCTGGATGACATTATTATTATATGGGATGGTTCACACGAATTAGTTGAACAATTCATGAAGTACTTGAATGATAGTACTAACTTTTTGAAGTTCACATATGAGAGTAATAGGGATGAAGTACATTATTTAGATGTTAGGATAAATAAGGATTATATTAAGAAAATATACAAATCAAATATCTTTAGAAAGGAATGTTATTCGAATTCCTACTTACATTACCAAAGTGATCATCCCTACCACTTAAAAAGAAATGTGGTAAAAGGACAAATGATTAGAGTGTCCAGGATGACAACAGACTTTACTGATTTTGTAAGAGAAGTGGAGTTCGTACAAGAGATGTTTAAGGAAAGAGGATATCCTGACAATATGGTGCAAACTATTAAAAAAGAAATAATTAAGAAACGTCATAGTAAATATGGTCCATTATTAGTGAGTGAACAGTATTATAATAGTATCACAAATAATAGCATTAGTACATATACTATTATGAATAATGAGGAATATATGAATAGGGACAGTAATATAGTGAAAAGAAAAACAACAGTGGAAAAGGATATACCTCGATTAATTTTAACTTATTACTCTGATATAAGTTGGTTAAAAAAGTGCATTAATGAAGTTTGGAATATGTTCAAAAGAATGCCGACAAGGACAAGTATATTTCAACAGCAACTCAAATACACCTTTAGGAGAAATAGGAATTTGAAGAGTATCTTGGAGAAAAAGATGGGGAAGGCAAAGGATGGGGCATTGTTGAAAGTGGGCACACATAAATGTGGGAGGTGTGCACAATGCCCATTTATAGCTTGTAAAAAAGAAATAAATATCCCCAGCATAAACTTTACGATTAGAAGTTTTGGATATTCAAGTTGTTATACAAGAGGCGTGGTGTATTTAGCCTACTGTCAATCATGCTGGGGATATTATATAGGTAAGACTGAAAGGCAATTGAGAACCCGTATATATAGGAGCATATTAGGGACATTAACAAAAGGAATGAGAATAATGCACTTTGTAGACATTCAACCATTTGCAAAAACATGAATATAAAATTTTGGGTATTAGAGGAAGTAAAAATTAAAGAAAGGAGAGGTGATTGGGAAACATTCCTGGAGTATCGTGAGATGATTTGGCAGATGAGATTAGATTCTTGCGTTCATCCAGGAATGAGAATAATGCACTTTGTAGACATTCAACCATTTGCAAAAACATGAATATAAAATTTTGGGTATTAGAGGAAGTAAAAATTAAAGAAAGGAGAGGTGATTGGGAAACATTCCTGGAGTATCGTGAGATGATTTGGCAGATGAGATTAGATTCTTGCGTTCATCCAGGAATGAATGACCATATCTCCATTAAACCTGCTTTGAAGTTACTGTCATTAAATATAAAAAAGAAAAAAGAAAACATAAAAAGAAAATAAAAAACCTATAGTGCTTTACATTATATACAACAAAATATGACCATATAATAAGGCATATAGGTGGGCAATGACATATGTACATTTTAACATTGGCTTATAGTAGATATAATATTATACTTTGCTATGAATTTAGCGTAAAAAGAAGTAGAAGGAACTTCCAAACAACCTCTATACAATTCTTTGATAAGTCCATTGGATAGTTTTTTAATAATTAGAACATTAGTTTTATTTTATATTATTGATACACTGGTTTTATTATGACAAAACAATTATATATTTTTGAACAAATATATACAACATCCTACACCATCCAACAGTTAATATTTTAATAATAATAATATTATAGGAAATATGATAAGGTCATATACAATTTCTATGGAGATTTTACAATACAATGTGTATTTTTCAATGTTATTTACATCATATGTATAAGCCTTCATCTGCCTTCCTGATTTCTGTTAAAAAGTTTTTTGTTAAAAAGTTTTTTATATAATAGACACATCAATTATAATAGTTGTTCCTTGATTTTAAGTATTTTTGAACCTACAATAGGTAAATATTAAATATTAAATACTTAATGTCATCAATAATTTGAAGTATATGTGTATATTAGAAGCATATTTTATTTATATATTTTATACCTACATATTTTTATGTGAAGTATTAATTTATTTATATATGATTCTATTTTAAACAACTTTAATAGATTTTACATACAAAGGGTTAACCAGAATTGGTTTTAATTCATTGTTATGGCAAATAATTAGCTAATGATTGTTTAATTAAGTGAGTATATAAACAGGAAAATGTTATTACATGTGATTCTGATGAAGTCTCATGATAGGAGACGAAAGCGCGCTCAATCTGTTTGTATGTGGTCAATAAAGTAATTTAATTTTATCGTTTAGTTCGCTCAGTTCGTTTAAGCATTTTATTGTTGACGGAGGACAGCCTTCATTGTACCGAGCAGTAGAGGAATTTAGGTTTATAGTACACTGAATGTAAGATTTCATATTTATTCTTCCTCTTGATCACAATCACAGACATGCCCAACCAGGCCCATGGCTGCAAAAGAAAAATGGTGTGTCTTAATCTGAACAGTTGCCCAAAAACCTGAGCTAAGAATTTGAACCTCTACCAACATGAATACAGAAATCAAGCTATAGAGTCATTACCCTTCAAGACTAGCCTTAATAGTTGAATAAGTACCCACAAGGTCATTCTCATCCTGACATGTTTTCCTTTCCTGGAAATGTGGTGGGTACATTGTGAGTATGGTATTTTGCAGGCATATATGGTCTTTAGAAGTACTTGCTTTGTAGTTCATATGATCCCATAGTTTATGTTGTTTTTTTTTTTCTTACATGATTTTTTTCAATTTTGTTTTCTACATTTTTGTATTTTTCTTTAAAAATTAGCGTTGATTATATCCAGTTATTAAAGAATTCTCTCATCCTACTATCGCCTCTCCAGAGATGCTTAATCTCAGGCTTCCATTTATCTTTGTTACTCCTTTCACCATTAACCTGTTTACCTCTTTTCCAGCCGTAATTATTTTCTCATTAGTTCTAGCCACCATTCAAATGCTGCAACAATCTATAAATCCATTTGTACCTTTACCTCCTTTAACATACTTGAAGACACAAAGTTATTCTCAGTTTTTATGCTAACCTTATTATATGTATACCCTCTCCCTTTTCCTAACTTCGCATTTCCTAACTTCAGAATTTCTTTACATCTTGAGTATTTTTTCCATTTTCCTTCCTTATATCAGAGTTAAAATCCTGTACTTGGATTACTTTCTGATTTCAGATGCTTAATATGCTTTTGTTATGCATCCCTACTCTATGTTAAGGTCAGGTCTTGGACTGTAGACTAACACAGCGGCCAGTGTCATCTGGCAAAAAACAGCAGCAGAAGCTGTTAGATACTTCACTCTGCTGTCCTTTTAAACAAAAGGAATGACAGAGCCAAGTGTTTCACAGCTTGTGAAGCTGTTTGTTCCTTATAGGAATACTTGAATTATGCCTGCTGTCTCTGTACTGGCAGTGCTAAAGTATTTGATAGCTTTCACAGCCTATAAAACACTTTATATAAATAGGTTCACAGTTAATTGCTAGGCTAGCTGTACTTTTGGGCTATTTTAAGCCTATCCAGTTTCTTTTTCAAAGATGAGAATTAAATCTTGTATCTTGTGATTGTAAGGTAAAAATCTTAAACATTATACCAACTTTATACCGCTATACTTTTTTTCCCTTTTTCTGTAACTAATAGTATATAAAGCCCATAAAGCTCCATGCACTTTGAAGAATTATGATCAGGTCTCTGATCATAGCACTTATTATTTGTTCTTATCTTGGCTGCCAAGATTCACCTCCTGAGCTTTGCTTCACTCTGAGTTATTTTTTTTTTTGGCTTCCGTGTCTGAAACACATAGTAAGTTGGTACTCCTATGTGTACCACATGCAGCTTTAGCTGCTGCAATGTACTGATAGCTATAGAAGAAAAAATACATGAAACATTTAGCGCTGCCACACAGACAGTAGACAGAAGTTGTGTCAATGGATTTAAATGGTGTTAGACATTCACTCTGAAACATTTGGTGGTAACATGAAGTTTGTAACAGTTTTTTTAAAGCTGTTTTCGCTAACTGTTGCTAATCTCTGTTAACTGACATTGCCTATCGTTATGTTGTGCAATGAGACTGCAGGTTAATAGCTCTCTATTAGAAGGGTACTTAATAAAGTTGTCTTTTTCTAAAAATCATCCCACATTTGTGGCAGTTTATGTATTACATTGTTTTCCTTGCTGTTTTCCTTTTGTACTGAATTGGTAAGTTTAACAGTACAGTCGTATTGTGTACCATAGAAATACAACAATATTGAATATCACAGAAGTACAATCATACTATAAGTCAAAGAAGAGATGCAGACTGCCCACTGTATCTTTAACTTTGTATAACTCTGTTCTGTTTGTCTTTGAAGAAACTTTTATGTGTAGCTAAATAATTCCCCTTAACAAAATTCCACAGGGTCGAGATGTTTCAGTGGTAGCCAAATCAACTTTAATTTTCTGTTTGACCGACTGTCAAATCAAACTGTCAAACTGACTGACCAACAGTAATAACTAATGGGTTTCACACTAAAGCTGAATATACCAGATCTGTTCATTTCCTTTTATACCCTTTTGGAAGGACAGTCCATTATGTATGCAGTTAGACTCAAAGTTTATAAAAATTGCAGGAATCATTAGGAAATATGTGGCTGTTTAGACCAGCATCCATATGTGCCTTGTCAGTATTCACCTTCAGGCTCTACCAACCTTTTCAAGGAGGGCAAGGCTCGTAAGTCCAAGAATGCATTTTAGGGTACCAATCTAATTGTCTAAGCTATGTTTCAAAGCCAACAGGGCCCACAAGGAATCACATTGCTTGGTATGTAAGGGAAGTCTATTCCAGAGTAAACCCCCTTTACTATTTTTTTAAAGCAAAAAGGGAATAGGGCAAGAATTTCAAAAAAATATGCTTTCTAATTTTTCAAGGTGAATTACATAAACATAATAAAGAAATATGCATCTGCAATTTAAAAAGGTATAAAGTAGGTATACACTGCCATTACAACAGACATTGCATGTTTGAGATATTTTTTCATATATGAGCAGTTCCTTTGAAACTGCCACAGGACATAGAACTATACTTTCCACAAGACTTGGCAATCGCAGTGATGTTACATTTTGTAAGAGGTAAATGGATAGCAAATACCTGCTTTGGAGAAAAGAAGTTTTAAAACTTTGGACCTGCATTGATGTAGAGCCATTTTGTATGTTTCATTCAATACAGAATGATTTATTAAATCTTGTTTCACTGAAGAAACTCAGCCCATTCAAATTAGTGATTCTGTTGGCCGTGAAAATCTGTATATTTTGAATAATCTTCACTTTTCTTGTGTTGCAGCACCTTTAGATATGCCAGTTCTAAAAAAGCACACCTTTACAGCATTTTCCCTCAAGACATTTGATGTACTTTATAAAATCCTTAATTTGTAACTTACAAAACCAAAAACAAAACTGGATAAACAAATGTCTTATTCATAAAATTACAGACTGTCTTTTCTGAATATTTTTTAATTAATATTAAGTTAATATATTAACATTCCTAAGTGTTGCCTCCTGATCATATTTTTGTAACATTGTCAGCATGGCTCTGAGGTTTTCATGTAGCTTATAATATTGTAAACATTCTGATTTGAAACACGTGCATGTCATAGCTGGGGGGAAGAGTGTGAATGTCTTCCAATGAAAGTAATATTGGGAAGAGTGTGAGTAATATTGTTTAAAAACTTGACCATGATAAATAATCTCCCTGTCAACCCCGTGAAGTAATAAACACTGGATCTGAAACAAAGCTAATGTACCTAGAATGATTTTTCTCTGTCATTTTCTCATAGCACATTAATTATTTTGAAAGGAGCACAATGCTCTTATACTAATGATGTACTGTACTTAATTTATGTGATTACTGTTGTTATTTTTGCAATAAGAATAATTAACAACTTGAATACTTGTATAAATCATTTGTCTAAGGAATAAAAAGGGAAATACTGATTCAGTTATATATTTTCTGTAAACATTTTATTGCAAGACATCCAGCAGCACACTGCTTCCTATATTTATTTATTTTTATTTTATTTTGAGTTTGTTAAGCAAATAAGTTCATGTCTTATTTCTTTATGTATCTAAGTGAACATTAAGTTAGATACATAATGAAATAAGACATGAACTTATTTGCTTGATTTTGCATTTGGAACAATTATGCATAAAAAAGTGTCAGGGATTCCAGTGTTGTACCCCTAAATCTGTTGAACATATTGAAAACATACTGAAAATTCAGACTGGTCAGTGGATGTGCTAGCACACTGAATCCACATGGGTGCAACCTGTATTGACATGAAAACACACTGAGACTAATGCCTCATTATACAATGCCTCCTCTAAAACGTGCACGCTGATTGGCCAGCCCAACCAGCGTGCCCGTTGTAAATCCCTCAATATACTAATGGAAAAAGGTCCGGTCGCCCGGACTTTTTCCGTTAGTATAAAACACTGTCTCGCTATGTTAAAAGAGTTTAACATAGCGACACAGGTTTAAAAAAAGCAACGCAGATCTCCGTTGCTTTTTTTAAAGCTGTCTCGCTATGTTAAACTCCTTTAACATAGCGACACAGTGTGTAAAAAGCAACGGAGATCTTGCGATCTCCGTTGCTTTTTTTTTTTAACCTGTCTCGCTATGTTAAATGAGTTTAACATAGCGAGACAGTAAAAAGCAACGGAGATCTTGCGTTCTCCGTTGCTTTTGCCCACAGCTCTGATGTACTGCGTAGGCATGCGCAGTACATCAGAACTGCCGCGGAACACCAGACAGCTGCGGAAGGGCAGCAAAGAGGCATTATACAATGCCATTATTTAAGAAAAGTAATTATTTCTTTTCTTAAATAATGTCATTGTATAATAGCAATAACCCACTTCTGGGTGTGGGTAATGCTGGATTTACCCACGGTTGTCTTTGTTTGGTCCCTTGGGCTTCGCCCTCGGGACCAAACCACGCCAACCGTGGGTAAAGCCAGCATTACCCACACCCAGGCGTGGGTTATTGCTATAATCATTCTTTGGTTGAAACAAATCACAGTATACTCATAAGAATAACAAAAAAAATAATACACTCTACCAATGAATTACTCAGTTGATGTAAAACAGAAACCTGTGCAGGAACATTAGCAACTTATCCCTGTAATGATTATAGGACCAAAATTCACACTGTCCTGTGATCATTTCAGACTTCACTGAAAATTGTTTGCAACAGATGTCTCCAAATCTTCAGGAATAACAATGTAATGCCAAAAAACGTTTCTATTGGAAAACGGTGGAAATGAGAAATGGATAGAGTTGCATTCACATGGATTACTGAATCTCAGCATTGCTTTTAACACTTCACAATGATAGAAAACAAGTACAACAGGAAGAAGAGAAGAAAGGGCAATTTTTACATATGCAAGAATACCCTGATACATGTGGCAATAAATATTTAATTACCATCTCATTATCCATGTATTGAAGATATGGATTGTTGAGTATTCAGATGTACTATTTCTGTTTTTATCTGTGGCAAGGTAACTATGATTCATCCTAAATAAAACAAGAAACGTTAACAAACTCCCATCAAAATTATGATTCAGACTGCACTGTTTGATAAGAGGTCTCAGTTTAATATTACTAATTGTCAATTTAATAAGAATGGTTTAATTAACATTTTACTATTGTCTATGTAAAATACATTACATAGGACAGTCAGGAAAGTGAGAATACATAATGACCCACCTAAGCCCTGTTGACCAGCATTTTATTTTGAATCAGAATGGTATAGGTCAAATCACTAGTTTCAGTATAAGAAATAAAGGCTTTTTTGCTTAACACACACACACACACACACACACACACACACACACACACACACACACACACACACACACACACACACACACAGTTTTTTTTAATGTATTTAAGTATCATTTTACCATAACACAATCTACCAAAAATGAGAACCCTCACTGTTTACCAATGTTTAATACAATACTCAGCTATACCAAGGGTTTTCCCAAACTCTGACTTTGCATTTTATTTAAGAATGACTCTGCTTCTTAAAGTTCATTATCATACTGTTTCACATAAGGTACTTTTAGTGCATATTTTTAGTTTTTCTATAATATATCTACTGTGAATGCAATGAGACTAAGTCTAGATGATCTTTGAGAGGAGCTTAGAAGGAGATCTTAAGGTAAACAGAACAGGAAAATGTTTTAATATTTTGGACCTTGCACTGATCATTAACTGCTGTTACTGCTGCTGTGAGACTAATGTTCCCACCCACCCAAACTTTCTCTGTTGTGCTATTAAACTCGGCAGCTGTTGAGTGGCCTGACCCGATGTACATTTGAATTTGGAAAGTCCTCCCAGACTCATGTTTTCTGCTCATAATAGTGAACACTAGAAGCTCAAACAAGGAAGACCTTCACTTCGACTGTTACAACTTCCATTATACTTTCATATCTTGCCACTATTGTGTGAATAATGCAATACCTAGAGTATTAATCAATTTTCTTATACCTTACTTTTAAAAGTGCCAACATCTGGACAAGACTACAAATTAATGGTAGTCTACACACCACTTCTCAGTAATCAGCTTGAGACTAGTGCCTCTGTTTTGCTCTTGGTGAGACAAGGAGCTCAGAGTCATTATTTTGTAGTCTTCCTAGAGACTACCAGTCACTGAAATTCCCAAAACTGCTTCTTAGCAGCCAGCTCTGGATTAACGCTACTGGTTTGTTCCAGGTGAGAGATGGTGCATGGGGATATCAATTCATGGCTGGCTCTGATTAGATAATGTATATGGAACTTCCTAGAATTATGTGGTTTTGTATATTGTGTAGCTTTGTTCTCTTGCACTGTGCTTCAGTTTGTGCTATCCAGGGCATCTGCCAGTGGAAGGTACAGTAAACCTACAGGCCCATCCATCAGTTAGGTTGAGACTGCTGATCCCAAAAGTCTGTCACCTGCTTCTCAGAACCCTGCTTGGGATAGGTGCTACTGTTTTGATTTTGGTAAGAGAAGGATAAAAGGGTATTGATTCCTAACTGTGTGCATCTTTTGTGAGACAAACCCTTGTAGCCAGGTAGTAGAAAATAGGTGAATAACCATTATTTATCATTCTTGCAAGCTAAATTCTGTCTTTTACCTAAATATAGCTAGATTAGCCACCAACTAAACTAACTTCAAAGAATCACCCTGAATAATTCATTCACAAATGTTCAGAGTCTTGAATAGTAGTCTTCATCCAAGCCTTGAGTACTATAAACAGCCCTTATCCTGCACTCTGACAACAAGGCTCAGCAGTGTCCTCTCATCTTATCTATGTTGAATTTGATTGCATTATATATTCTAAGGCAGTGTAGGAACTGCTTTCTGCTTACTGACTGGTTACTGCTTCTAGTAATTGATAGTATAACCTGCAAGAGATGCAAGTGTTCAAGAAACATGAACACAAATGTCTCACATCATCTCACTATGAGTAAGCACCATGCATCCACAACAACACAACAGCCACAATATACTACTAAGCCCATAGTGCATGCTGAGGTTGCAAAGGAAAGTTTGTGAACGCTTTTGTAGAACACACTCTAAAAGTCCTCAGCCTTCAGCACACCAGGCATCACTTACTCCATTTCCATTCTCACATACTGCAACTCCACACAGATTACCCAAGGAAATCAGGCCTAAGCCGATAAAGCCCACTAAGTCCACTGCCCCACAAGGAAATATTTTAGTTATAGGTTACTCTACATATATAGGCATGCAGACTCTGTGCTCACCAGAGTGGACAAGGACACACTGACTGTAAGTTGCTTATCTGCTGTCAGGATTCATGATGTCAATAGGACCCAAAGGTCCCTTAAACCAGACAAGTATGATTATGACCTGGTGGTGGCCCATATGGGAGTGAATGACTTGAATATCTTCACCTAGAGAGACATGTTGAGAGGCATGACAGAACTTAATATGCATGTGCAAGAAGCAGGGAAGACACTCTCCTTGAGTAGTATCTTGTCTTCACCAAGAATGATGCCTTAATACCAAGACAAGATAGTTAGCTTGAAGATTTGGCCAAGTAGTTGGTGGCATTCTAAGGGGAGTATGGAGTGAGTTAAGACAGCAGATAAGACTTCCTGTTTCAATAGGAATGGTTCACACCCCTTAAACCAGATATTTTTATAGTGGATAAAGCTTTTGTTGCTCTTAAAGTGTCTTTTTTAGGCAGAACTTCAATACCGGACATTTCTAAATTGCAAATTCTAAAGCAAATTCAGACAACATCATGGCAGCAATATTTCATGCTAGAATGGTAAACATAAGGATGCCAGAATGTGAGACCCACCTGCAACTCAAACACATTTATATATCTGTAGTTAGTGAGATATGATTTTAATGCAATGGCAGCGCTCCCTCTATACCAAGGTTTAGTACCTATCATGCCCTCAGGCCCTTGCATAACTGTTGGGGATAATCTATGTTTGTTGGAAACTCTATCACCTCATATCAAACTATCCATGACCCTAACTTGAATGTCCTGGAAATCCAGATCACCATTAACAAATACAACTATTACTTCATTGCTAGATACACATCTCCATCAATGTTCCCCAAAGATTATGAAAATTGCTTTAATACCATTGAGGAATTAAATATCAAACCAAATAACTTCTAGCTAGGGGACTTCAGTTTCCCAAGCTTTGACTGGCACACTCAGACCTCTAAAAATTGATATTTTCAGTGTTTTCTAGACCTTAATACCAATTCAGTAGAGCAAATTTATTAAACTACCCAGTAGAGGCTCTATATCCTTGACCTGGTCTTTACCAACCTTGCCCCCCCCCCCACATGTACCCCCCTGCATCTCTTTATCCTTGGTTAATCTGACTACAAAATAGTTACATTCTCTGTCAGACATAATGGCACCACCCCACTACCAGAAGATACCATCTTTATGGGTATCTGTGTAAATCTACTTCAACTTGTAGAAGACCTACACAAATTTATTAAGAACCCCCTGCAAATGGTCCCAATTGACAGGGCTGCCACATTCACCACCAGTTTTTACCAGAATCAAAACTACTGCATGGAAAATTCTCTACCTATCTACCAGCAATATAATGGCAAATTCAGGAATAACCTCTTTATTTTAATTCCTGTATGTATAAACAGTACAACAAAAGAAGAAAAATGTGAAAAGTTGTAAAAAATACCCCAACCCACTGTCAGTACCATTATGACACATGCCAGCAAGGAGATTAGCAGCACTCTTAGAAAATGTAAAGGAGAGTGTGAACTTAAGGTTGCTACAGATACCAAACACAATCACAAATGCAAACCTTTCTACATTTCTTAAATTCCTGATATATCGCACGCTTGCACTGCGCTCATCCATACTAATATCTCAGATTCCAATCCCAAGGCTGTAGCCAGAATATTAGCATTCAAATTTTGTGTTAATTTTACCCTACCAATCGACATTGTTTCATTCAATCCCCAAGAAAATTTAGGTTCCTCTAAAATTGTCTAGAAAGAAGTGTTAGAATACCTGTCAAAAGCTAAAAGTAATGTTTCTATAGAAAAAGATAACATTCTAGGCTGCATTCTTTGACACATATATACTATTCAAGCCTCTACTTAAACTGTTCAACCTCAACTTATCCACAATATGTATGAAGTATGTATGGTGTCTAAAGAAGAGCCACTGTGGCTTCTCTGCACAAGGGTGGTCCCTTTTCAGAGTGAGTTAATTATAGGCCAATCTACCTTACTATCTGTCACTCATCCTTCTCTAACATAGATGACAAGCAGGTGGGGTATTTTGTTTAGATGCTTTAATGCATATAAGCACATCAGGATGGATAGCAGCATCATAAAATATAAACAAACTGGTTAACAGACAGATCTTACAGACATAAATGCTTACATCTCAACAGCTAACTACAAAATTGCAGACAGGCTCTTACATGCTCAGTATTTATACACTTGAGCAAGCCCTTGGATATCTTCTTAAAGGTGCATACACACACATTGATCTATCTCCTACCTCTTAAAAAGATTGCCCTTTGTAAAAACAATATTAGAATTTGACGTATTACTATAGACATTAGAAACAAAACACAATGTTCATGTCCAAGTTGCCATGTATCTGTTACAGGGTTTAGAGATGCAACCGTATATCATAACATAGTAGTATGGACCAAATTTGGCAAACTGGACCATCTCTGGTGAACAAATCGTATCAGGAACTTTTGGATTCGTTACAGGAATGGGAATGTCTTCTGGAGCTTCCTCTGGAATTGGAACACTGGACAACTTACTCTGAGATAAAGAGTCTTTCTCACAAGCTATGTGCTTTGGTATAGGCTCGGACACCAGTCTCAAATGCTTCCAATTACATACATGCACACTGATCTACACTATCCTTATATGCAAAGCCAAAGAATGTACCATAGTAGAAGTCATTTATGCAGACTTAGGTAACTTAGATGATATAGATCACATTCAGTCTGAGTTTTTGAAGCGAAAATCCTGCCTCCTGAATCTAGTAAATGTCTTTGAAAAGGTCACAGAAGTTGTGGGCAGTAGTCACTCGGTGCATGCTCCTTGTCTTGTACTGGCCATATTCTGTGACACTATCCACCATGCCTGTGTTATTAAAAAAGTTAGATAAACTTAATGTAAACCCTTATGCCCACTTGACTGGAAACTGGATATTCAACTGTCCAGAAGTAATGAAAGTTGCTTGTAACCCCTCTGAATATAAAATTGTAACTAGTGGGATAATGCAGGGTCTAGTGCTAGGTTTTCTCCTGTTTGGCATTTTGCAGACTTTCAAGTCAATATCTTTAAAGTGTAGTTGACCATGTTTGCTGATGACTGCAAGCTGCGCACTATTGTCCACTCATCTGCTGATACTAAACTGCTCAGAAGAGGGCTGGCTGGGATATACAAATACCTGGTGTACTGACATTGATATCAATCTAAATGCAGAAAGTGCAGCACAGTAGTTTTCAATAAAAAAATATTCACACCTCATATGTTGTAAGTGGCAGTCCTCTTCAAACAATTACTTTCATAAGAGACCCAGGTACTTAAATGTAAAACTGTCTCTTCTTTGATCATCATTTTTTTCAAACCTAGTCAGGAAATCTTTTTTTTGACTCCAGTTAATTTCCAAGGGGAGCTCTTTATAGATTGATAGATTGTTACTAGGCTAATGACCCAAGGGGCCTTTCCAAAACTAGACAGCTTTTCTCGAAAGAATAATGATGCCCTGTATCAAAATAGGACATTTGAGGGTCAGGCATTTATAAGCACCCTCTGTACATAAGAGACATGTGTGTCAGCTCCGATGTAAATTTTCTTTTCCCCATCCCCTGGTCTAGGTTGTGCTCGAATTGGGTAGTAGATGAATTCAGCTTCATATGGATGGGAAGCCTGTTACATAAGAGGGGCAGTCTCTGGGACACATATCGGTCTGTCCAACATGTTCTGGGTAAGTCACAGACAAAATTCAGGTCCCTAGACCTTGTATTCCAGGCACTGCTTTGGCTTGCAAATATGTAGGAGATTATTAAGTGTGGAGCTTGTGAATGGCTTGTAAGCCAGGCATAAATGACCCCTCAGCAGTCTATAGGAGACTGAGTAGAGGGAGAGGGCTTTAACGTGCCCTGCATAAGGCAGGTTTGTTAGGCATGAGGTAGCTCTAGTTGCTGCTGGTCAGGTATATATAAAAAAAGCATTGTACTCTATGACTGATCTGATAAAGGCACAGTACAGTGGGATAAGGACCTCTTTGGACCTAGATGCCAAGCCTTTACTTATAAGTCGTGCAACATAAAAGGATTTCCTCACCACTGTGACCATGTGGTGGTTGAAGGTAAGGCTATCTACATGTGTACTCAGATGTCTGACCACTGGGTCAACTCTTAGCAGTGTATTAACAACACTGTAATTAGTCAGGGTGGTTGACTTTCCAAAGGGTGCAGTTATGCATTTCTTAGCATTGAGTTTAAGACCATGGCTTCGGCACCATTTGTTAATCAGAGATAGACTTTCATGAAGAAAGCTAGTGTCTGCAAGGGAGTCGATAACCCTATCTTGCAATCATCTGCAAACTTAGTCATTCATAAACCTTCAGCATTTGCTTCCATTTCAGAGAAATAGATGCTTAAAAGGTGTGGACCCAGTATTGAGCCTTGGAGATGCAAGGAAGTCACTTTACCGCCATACTCTTATTTATTTATTTATTTATTTATTTCCAGTTTGATTACCGGGGAAGTCCACTGGGCCCAGAGAGCCCATTTTCAGTGAAGGCCCGGGGAGAAAAGCTCCATGAAGCAGATTACAGTAAAGATAGCAGTGCAATAAAAATACGGTAAACTACAAATACATATCAAATAATACAAAGTGTGAGCAATATTGCCCATAATGGAAAAATATCATGCAGATACATTTTAACAAATTCACACAGTTAAAGTCAAAGTCAAAAGCTCTTTACAATATTTACAGAGTGTGATAGATCATATGGGAATTAACTATAGAAGTTATAGCCAGCTATAAGGTGCTTAGGAACTCAGGAGGATACCCAGGGGCTTTTGTTAAAGAGTTCTAGGTAGGGAGAATGCAGTTACCTTTCCATTTCGAAGAGAGGTAGGTGTAAAACTGTGTTTTGAAGTTGTTTGTGTTTGACATTGTCCTTAGTGTGGAAGGGAGAGAGTTCCATTTCTTACCTAAGGAGAAGTTGTCCAGCAGGATGTTTAGGTTTGTGGATAGTAATCAAGTTTTGGTGTTCAGATCTGAGAGTTCTGTTTGGGGTGTATGGGGGAAGGATGTTGGTTAGAGCTGGGCATTTGGTTGGATTAAATATTAGTCTATGTGCTGTAGTGAGTTGGAGGAAGTCCAGGTAATTTGTGAATTTTAACCAGTTGAGAGATTGGAGGGTAGCACAGTGATGTATGGAATGTTTGGCTTTGGTGGCAAATTTAGAAATTTTGCTATAACAGCTTTCAAGTTTGGATGTGAATGGAAGATGATAGGTTAGTTAGTAGTAGGGCACCATACAGAAGGAAGGGAAGGAGGTAAGCGGAGGCCAGAGTATGCCTGGTAGATGTAGAAAGGAAGTGGTTGTTCCTGTATAGCATACCTAGTTTTTGGTGGGTTTTCTTTATATTTTGCTGAATATGGATGTCGAACATGAGGTGTTCATCTATAGTTACATTGAGTAGTTTGGCAAAGGGAACAACTTCAATTGGAGAGTTGTTTTGGCTAAGGACTTGGAAGGAATTTTTATCAACAGAGAAAGATTTTGAGGGAGTGAATAGCAGTATTTTAGATTTGTTTGCATTGAGAGAAAGGTGATTTTGGCACATCCAGATCTCAGTAGTTGAGAAGGCAGTCTGAGTTTTGGATAGGAGTTCAGAGAGGTTAGAGACAGAGAAGACAAGTGTAGAGTCATTTGATTATTGGATGACTTTGGCATTAGGAATAGCAGAGTGAAAGTTATTGATAAAGATATTAAACAGCATTGGTCCAAGGATGGACCCCTGTGGTACTCTGGTAGGAATGGGTAAGAAAGGTGAGGTGCCTTTTTTCTATTTCACAGTCTGATATCTATCTGACAGATAGCTTGAGAACCAGGAAAGTGTGTTTTGGGAGAGATTGAGGTTTGATAGATACCTTAGAAGGTGCTTATGGGAAACAGTATTGAATGCTTTAGAGAGATCTAGGAGCACTGTGGGTACTAAGTTCCCAGAATCTCGGGCTTGACTGACAGTTTCTAAGAATGAGAGTAGAGCTGTTATAGTGCTTTGTCCTGGTCAGAAGCCATGTTGGGTAGGGGTAAGAAGTTGTTATTTAGTCAGAAATGGCATAAGTTGGAGGTGGATGCATTTGTCTAGGATTTTGGAGATTGGAGAGTGAAGAGCTATAGGGTGGAAGTTTGAAATGTTAGTGTTTTTGCCTCCCTTGTGGAGAGGAAGAATAAAGGTGGAATGCCAGAGTTTAGGGACATAGGATTCCTTTATATATCTATTCATTAGGATACTGATTGGGAGAGGTATACCTTATCTTTCCTTATCTGACCCATCATTGAATACAATATCCCCTTTAGTGAGTACATGTCCAAGCATATCACTGAACTAGAAAGGCCCCAGTGATTTTTAACCAATAATTAAAGGTCTTAAATCCTTCAACTATCCTGATAGATTAGCACTACTCTGCTTATGCTTACTAGCCTACCAGCTGCTCCAAGGGGACCTGTGCCTCACTGTTTGAGCTATGAAAGACCCAATCCTATTTGACATCCTATTTCTTCACAAAAATAATGGGTCTACTAACACCCATCCCAGGAACCTAAATCTATACCAACAATTAAACAAGTCTTGCTGGAGGGTTGGGTTTATAATGCAAATTATTTCCAGCCTATGGAATAAGGTAGCACCACAGGTCAAGCCAAGCAAAGTACTACATTATGTGTCTTTAGGGTTAGATTTGATGACTGGATGAATAGAAACAAATTTACACCAGAGTTGTCACATACATCCCTGCTTGATTTGGAAGGTGGAGACTATTAAGTATGCGTAATTGTTGACAAGAATCTTTAAGTGTTACTTAAAGGAATAAATGGTTAGAACTCTTTATGGTCCATGAGTTTGCTTGTGTATTATTGTTCTTGTTTTCCTATGTTTTTACCCAATCCTGGTGTACCTTCAGTTCAGTACTTCTTTACTGCTTTACAAAAGAGGCAGCCATTGTGCATCATCTATTCATTTATTCTATGCATTCCAACCAAAACCTTAATATGAATTAAGCAATCTGTTCAGTATAACTACAGCCATTACTGTTTGGATAATGTTTTGTCTTAAATGTTTTGCCTTAACCTTAGTTTCCTTTACTGTACCTATTTTGTACTCTTTTTTTTTTTTTTTTTTACTCATTCTGCCATTTGGCTGTACATGGAGCTTTTTTACCTATGCCGCAACTGAAAATGGGGTGAATTCTAGATAACCAAGTAAATGGAAATGGAAATAAAGAATTTAGCAATCTCCCATCACTGAACTCCACACCTCCCACAGCTCGTGCACTGCCCACCCCACCATCATACATCTCTCTCTTTAAATGCATATGTCCCAAACAAGTCTCTATTCTACTTGAAAATATCTTCACTGACTTCTCTCCTGGATCTGACAACATAAACCCCTGGTTCATATATTACTGCAGTGAGACATCTATATCTTTCTCTCACCCATATATATATATATATATATATATATATATATATATATATGTTTCAAAACCAAGCCCAAACAGAAAAAATAAACAAATGGTATCAGTTCCCAAACACAAGCGGATACAAGCTGCCCAACAAAAACGATAGAAGTAACTCCAAATGGCAGTGGATGTAACTCCGATTGCAACAAGTCCAACAACAATGTCAAAGGCAGTCAAAATGATATCGCCAAAGTAAATGTAGAATAACTAGACAGTACGATTACAAAGAATCCTTTAATAAAAGACGATCAGATGTTAACAACTTTAAAAAACTCAATGTTCCTTTTATGGGAACACATCACATCCTACAAACACGTCATTTCCTAGAGGCATAAAAACAAATAAATTCATATGCAAATTATGCATCAATACGTTCTGCTGCAAAGCACTATATAAAAATATATATATATATAAATATGTTTGCAAAATTTCTTAAAAAGCCATTTCCAAATAAACAAAGGATAAAAATGTGTACATATATGGAAATAGTATTAATAATAAAAAATATAATAAAAATCTCCAACTAAGCCCATAATATCCATAATGCCCTTCAGTGACTGCCTGGATAGAGGCGTCATCCTGTGATTCCTAGGACATCAATTAAACTGGTGTAAACAACACACATTAATGTATAGCGAAACAATGTGTATGATCATTATTTATATTTGAACATATCCTTCTATATACAGAGTCCTACTTCAATCATGTCATAGTGTGGGTGATGATTCTGCGTTACTCTCCCAGATTCCGCCCCCACTAAGGCAGATAACTATTGTGGTGATTTGTATCAGCAAGGCAAGTAACCTATTGATACACACAAAAAAGGTGAAAGACAGGGTGGACCGAGATGTGATATTGATGTAATATAGTATAACGTGGACCGATGGTCTATAGTCCTTATAGAACGTGTGGGCCAGGGTATAAAACATAGAATATACCAAAGCGGACATACAATGCCATGAGTGTGTCAAAGACTGGATATGAGTGCATGTAATCAGGTCAACATAGGAAAGTATAGATGTTACTGTATTGGTCTGGCTTTGAGAACTGGTCTGATAGATACAGATTCGTTCAGACCCATACATCTGTGTGCTCCCAATCTGAAGATCCATTTAAGTTCCATTTCCTCCGTGAAATTAGTGATATCACCCCCTCTGGACTTGGGGTATATCACTTGCAATTCCTGGAATAGAAACTCATGTTCTGCTCCTAGTGTGAGCATGTGTTTCGAAATTGCACTGTAGCTATCACCCCTTGCATAAGCATAGTAATGGTCTCGTATCCGTTCCCTCAATGACCTGTTCGTCTTCCCAACGTAAAAGGAGAAGCAGATTTTACAATGTGCGACATATATAACATTTCTGGTGCTACAGTCAGCCGCATGACGCAGCTCCCATAGCTTGCCGTCATTGGGACACCTGAAAAATCTAGAGTTATCAATGTGAACACATTGTGCACATGTGCCACAACCCTTTGTACCCAATTGCCATGTATGCGGGATAGTGCGACTGATGTTAGACAAAGTAGGAAAACACAACATCTGTTTCAGATTGGTACAATTCCTAAAGATGAACTGGGGGCAGTTACCCACAATCCGTCTAATTTGGGGGTCTACCAACAAACTATCCCAGTTCTCATTGATGACCTGTTGAACATAACCAGTGTTCGTTCCAAGTGGCATAATCACAGGTACCAGTGATTTATGTTCTGGCTTGTCCCTCTTTACGGGCTGTCCACCCATAAAAAAGGGTTTTCCTCGACCATGTCTCTGGTCACTAGCTGATTTACACTGTTTATCAACAATCCATGGAGCATAGCCTCTGGTAATGAAGGTGTCCTTCAGGTTGTCAAGTTCCTGTGCAAAAACAACATCATCAGAGCATAGACGTGATAATCTAAGTGCTTGACCCTTGACTATGTTCGAAAAGATTTTCGGGTCATGCATGCTGTCAGTGGAAAGGTAAGAGGGTACATGGCAGGCTTTCCTATGCACCCTGGTCGAGAGACCATTCCCGGATTTGATGATGGTTGTGTCCAGATAATCTATCGAGGTGCTGGAATACTCCATAGTAAATCTCAGAAAACTGGAGGAGTCATTGAGAGTTTCATGAAACTTAATCAATGAGCATATATCACCTCTCCACAGGATAAACAAATCATCAACAAATCTCCTGTAGAAGATTACATTCCTACTCGGTAGAATGTAGTCCCTCTCCCAGTCGAGCATAACTATGTTTGCATAGGAGTTCATGGCAGCCCCAATGGTCTGCCTATATATACCATCATTGAAAGTGAACAAATTGTTGTCGAGCACAAGCTCCAGCAAAAGGCACACCAGATCGATTTCAATCTCACCCCAGCACTCCTTCAGCAAGCTCTTGACCATCTGTATACCATCAATGTTCGGTATACAGGTGAAGAGTGATACCACATCCATCGTGGTCATCATTATATCCTCCATGTCATTGTTGATTACAGTGCAATCATGCAAATCTCTTAAAAATTGACCAGTGTCTCTCAAGATATGCGGGTACTCAGACAGTACCAGTTTCAGTCTATAGTCTAGGTAGATGGAAATAGGCTCGGTCAGCCACCCTGCTCCGGCCACAATAGGTCTCAAAGGTGGCCTGCGGGGGTCTTTGTGTATCTTTGGTAGGCCATTGATGCTGGGTAATAATGGTGCATCTATCCGAAAATAATCACGCAACTCTTTGGTTAAAACACCCATTTTCTCACATTCATCCAACGTGTTAGATATATTCAAACAGCACCTTTGTATAAAATCAGATGTAATCTTCTCATAAGACGTTGAACTCAACATTTCAAGCATGCTCTCCACATAGAATGACCTATCCATTAATACAAGGCGGCCCCCTTTATCCGCTGGTCTTACAACAATCATATCATTCCTTTTGAGATTTAACAGGGCTAGTTTCTCAGCCTTAGAAAGATTGTCATCCTGCATAGAAACAAAATAATCCAATCCATGGTATATCTGATTCTCAACTCCCCTTGCAAATGTCTCAAGGCTTGGGGGTAGAGGGGGGTTGTACAGACTCTTCCTCTTAAAAGATGGGCCATCATAAGGGCTCTCAGTATTAAATGCCAACTTCAGGCCTACATTTCTAACAAACAGTCTTAAAGGTATAAGGATATCACTTATATCTAGCCTGGTGCTTGGAATGAAAGTAAGGCCTCTCTCCAATACCCGTGTTTCATCCATCGTTAGAGAGTGGTTAGAGATGTTCCAAACTAGCGTTGGTTCGCCCACCTCTTCCGCGGTAGACCGAACGGTTCTGTTGGAGTATCCTTCCTCCTCTGTTCCCTGTCCGTATCTTGATCGATTGATCTTTTCCTTCCCAAACGTATTGGTAAAGGGACCTCCGGAAAATCCCGTTTATCCGTTGCTTGCAACTTTTCCAGGTGTATCTTCCTGCGTACCGTGGCTCACATAAAACATCATGCCACAAATTTGGAAAACTGCTCTAATTAAACTCCTCTAAAAGCAAACCAACCCAAAATGTACTTCTCACTTTCATCCAATATCTATCCTCCTAATTCTAGGCAAACTTCTTGAAAAGATTCACAAAAATCACAGTCCTGGAAGCAACACAGCAGCTGAAGTTGTAATCCAAAAATTCTTTAATGAAATTTAAGTGCGTTCATCAGATTATAACACATGACTTCATCAGACTCTAATACCTTGATAAAAACTCAAAAACGTTTTCTTTTTATAACCAAAACAGAGAAAAAAAACTTTTTCTTAAACAAAATAAGAGTATAGTCTTAGCACACTAACAGTAGATACATGTTCATTCAGGCATGGGAAAACTGTAGCATTTACCCTGGGATTTTATATAGGTAAAACTAAAATACATTTGAGAGATCATATTTATGAACACCTTTTGGATATAAGAAATAAAAATAAAAACAGTTCTTTATATGAACATGTATTTCAATGTCAGGACCATCAATTTAAAATTTCTGTAATAGAGGTTATACATAAGAGTAAAAAAGGAGGACCCTGGGAAAACTTGATTGAAATGCGTGAGTTGTGGTGGCAACTCAGGCTAAATGCTACAGTTTTCCCAAGCCTGAATGAACATGTATCTATTGTTAGTGTGCTAAGACTATGCTCTTATTTTGTTTAAGAAAAAGGATTTTTGTGTGTTTTGGTTATAAAAGGGTTTTTTCTACAAAGAGAAATAGTTTTTATCATAGTGGTTTAACTTATTTATATACTGAATCTATTCTTATTTATATACTTAAGTGAAGAAATTGGTATTGTTTTTCAGGATTGTTTTTATTAGTCATATGACTTATTTGTTTATTTATTTATTTATTTATTTCAGTTTGATGACCGGGGAATCCCACTGGGCTGAGAAGAGGCCATTTTCAGTGGAGGCCCAGGGAGAAAAGCTCCATTGTTGTGTAAGGTATTTATTCTAGAATTTTATCAAGGTATTAGATTCTGATGAAGTCATGTGTTAGAATCTGATGAAAGTGCTCAAATTTCATTAAAGAATTTTTCTGTCTCCCAACACAACACCACTCCGTGCACTACCTCCACTTGTAGATGTAAAACCAAATTCCACTGCCCGTGGCTCAAAATGGAAAGAATATGAAATTCCACTGCCCGTGGCCCAAAATGGAATAAATATCACTGCCCGTAACTCAAAATAAAGTACATTTATTGGCATTTGAAATGTTAAGCGCTTTCACTCACAACACGGTGAGCTTCATCAGAACGTTTGAAAAGCTGTTACAAAATGATTAAATGTTGCCATTGGCGCCAAAACTCAAATTAGTTTTTAAAGCTAACCTGCATACATAAAAACATTCGCCCTACCAACTCGTGCCATATATACATTTCACAGCAAATAAATCTTCACATAAATACAATTATAAAAGCATATAATAACCTGTCTATAAAAATATGTTCAACTATAAAATGTTTAACTATAAAAACTACATATATGTATAAATACTTATAATCAAAACATAAACAATAACTGTCATTGCCTGATGTCTAGTAAAGGTTTAATGGATATGTGGTCATTCAAACCTGGTGGTGTCGTGGCATCAGTAAATAGTTGCCACCAAACCTTCTTATAGGATAATATGCTTTTGCTGTTACCCTCCCCCCCCCGGGATCTGTGACCACATTATCCAAAATGGCAAATTTAAAATTATGTTTTGCTCCAAACTTTTCTATATGGTTATATAAGGCATTATAATAGATAGTGACATGACCAATGAAGAAGCTGGAAATAACAACTTAAAGAGGAGCTGTTTTCCTGATATTAAAACATTGGGACAAGGTTGTATAAACAGACTAGACCCGATTGAAAGGAGGACAACTTCTAGGGAAGGACTGACTATGGTCACTTCATCTCTGGACATACCAAACGGACAGGAACAGGGACATCATAGCCCTGAAGGTATAGATTTACTCATTTTACCAACACTGGCAGAGCCTAGTAGCAACAGGCTCGCTCTTACAGATTTCATTTTTGATTTTCATTTGGCAACCTCACTGAGAAGGCCAGACAGGCACAAAGCCTAAGAAAAATCAACAGATGCGGACTTATTTTCACACTAATGCCAACGGTATTAGCAAAAAAGGTACTGTTCATGCTAATATTCATAATGACAAGGCAAAAGTTGTTAATTCACAAGAAAGGAAAAAGGAATTGTTTTTAAAAAATTTTTTGATTCCCATTGTGTTTTAGACAATGTACTTGATGCTAAGGTCAATGAGCAATTCAATCCAAAAAAATTGAATGGAACTTTGAAAGATTTGATTCATTTGTTTGGGAAAAAGTTGAATGTGATATATTCTATTAAGTTAGACAATGCATATTTGTCCCAATGTATCAATAGTAATATATGTGATTACGTTTTTTCAAGATGCCCATGGGTATTGAATTGACTAGTGAAGATAAGAATGAATTTAACAAGATGTTTGACTCATTCGGTCTACAATATATGAAAATGCTGCTGAAATGTAACGATGAGAAATTATGTAAATTTATGAATGAAGTTGAGCAGTTGAATGATATCATTCTTAACGACTTATTGTATGAAAATTGGGAAAAATTATTTGTGAAACAATTTGAGTCAGCAGATATAAAAACTAAAAAAGCATATGAAAGGAAAAGCAAAAAAATCATTAGAGACACCGAACAGTATAACAGCGGTTTGGTGTATCAATGGGGAGGGCGACACCAGGTGGATGGGTCAGACATGGATCAACACCTTAAAAACAACACTAAAAGTTTTCAGAACAAACACCAAATGAAGTATGAATATACAGGGAAGTTTAACCAT
This sequence comes from Protopterus annectens, assembly GCF_019279795.1. Taxonomy (NCBI): domain Eukaryota; kingdom Metazoa; phylum Chordata; order Ceratodontiformes; family Protopteridae; genus Protopterus; species Protopterus annectens. The sequence continues at coordinate 707,192,410 of NC_056734.1, forward strand.
GGAGATAGTTCAAATTTTCATCAGAAAAGGAACTACGGCAGGCATATAGGTTGGAAAACGGAAGGAAAGTGGAGAAAGAAGAACTTCCAACATCAGGAAGGATGGGAAGAAAGAAGTTAGTGATTGAATGTACTGAGGGCCCAGCAGGTGACCCCAATATTGTTAATGATGGAGTTATTTCTAGTTATAAAGATTTCAAAATATATAATTACACTCAAACACCCATAGACAAAGCACATTTCAGCCTTTTGTCTAAGGGAATGAAATATGTTCCCACCACTCATTTCAGGTTGGTGGACTGTTTGAGTGAATTCAAATTGTTTATTAGGAAATTAAATTTAGCGTTGTTATTTAAAGACAATGGAAATTACAAAATAACAAATAATGACATTTTAAAGAAAAACAGAAACTATGTTCCAGTTATGAATCCTAGCGTACAGATGTATGACTTACTAGTAACACAACAGATCTATCAATTTCAAAATCAGACCACCAAGAAAAAACTAAAACATAATTTAACCTTGGAAGAAGAAACTGTTTTGAAAAGGTTAAGAACCAACAATAATATACGGGTAATGAAACCTGACAAAGGAGGGGGTATTGTGATATAAGACAGCTTAGTATATAGTTCCAAGATGCATGATATTTTGCACGGAACAGGGAACTATGAAACAGTATCCCTAAATGAAATCAATATTGTATACAGATGGATAGATTTACACATAGAAGAATTTCATTTGGACAGACGGATATGAGAAGACCTGTATAATTTCCTGAGAGTTGAACATCCTATGTTGGCAACTCTTGTGGTAATACCAAAGATACATAAAGACATAAATAATCCACCTTTTAGGCCAGTAATCTCTGGTAGTAAATCTAAGACTTTCCCTTTAGGTGTAGCAATGGATATTATGCTTAAACACTTATATGGGAAAATTAACCATATGATCAAGGATTCCTGGGAATTTTTAATGAATTACCCAGTTGATATTTGGAAATTAGTTTTGAAATTAAGTTGAAATTTGGGCAGTGGAATTTCATATTCTTTCCATTTTGAGCCACGGGCAGTGGAATTTGGTTTTACATCTACAAGCAGAGGTAGTTCACAGAGTGATGTTGTGTTGGGAGAGAGTGAAATTTGATGTTCTGTATCTCTGGTGCAGTTTTTTCTTTTCTTTTTTGGACTGAACGTCATTCTGTGAATTAAGTTGTTGGTAGCATGGATTCTACACACAACACCTCTGGAGCTCCCTTGCCCATTAAGAGGGAAGAACTTAAGAAACTTTAATCGGAAGTATCCTTACTCAGGGGCGATGTGAGTAAGCTCCTTACTTTACTCTCGTCATTTGGGGCTAATACAGGAGTTATGCTTGATAGTGACATGACCAATGAAGAAGCTGGAAACAACAACTTAAAGAGCAGCTGTTTTCCTGATTTTAAAACATTGGGACAAGGTTGTATAAACAGACTAGACAATATTGAAAGGAGGACAACTTCTAGGGAAGGACTGACTATGGTCACTTCATCTCCGGACATACCAAATGGACAGGAACAGGGACATCATAGCCCTGAAGGTATTGATTTACCAGTTTTACCAACATGGGCAGAGCCAAGTAGTAGCAGGCTCGCCCCTACAGATTTCACTTTTGACTTTTCATTTGGCAACCTCACTGAGGAGGCCAAACGGACAGGCACAAAGCCTAAGAAAAGTCAACAGATGCGAACTTATTTTCACACTAATAACAACGGCATTTGCGAAAAAGGTACTGTTCATGCTAATATTCATAATGACAAGGCAAAAGTTGTTAATTCACAAGAAAGGAAAAATGAATTGTTTTTAAATTTTTTTTTTGATTCCCATTGTGTTTTTGACAATGTACTTGATGCTAAGGTCAATGAGCAATTCAATCCAAACAAATTGAAGGGAACTTTGAAAGATTTGATTCATTTGTTTGGGAAAAAGTTGAATGTGATAAATTCTATTAAGTTAGACAATGCATATTTGTCCCAATGTATCAATACTAATATAGTACTTATGGGATTACGTTTTTTCAAGATGCCCATAGGTATTGAATTGACTAGTGAAGTTAAGAATGAATTTAACAAGATGTTTGACTCATTCGGTCTACAATATATGAAAATGCTGGTGAAATGTAACGATGAGAAATTATGTAAATTTATGAATAAAGTTGAGCAGTTGAATGATATCATTCTTAATGACTTATTGTATGAGAATTGGGAAAAATTATCTGTGAAACAATTTGAGTCAGCAGATAAAAAAACTAAAAAAGAATATGAAAGGAAAAGCAAAAAAATCATTAGAGACACCGAACAGTATAACAGCGGTTTGGTGTATCAATGGGGAGGGGGACACCAGGTGGATGGGTCAGACATGGATCAACACCTTAAAAACAACACTAAAAGTTTTCAGAACAAACATCAAATGAAGTATGAATATACAGGGAAGTTTAACCATGGAGATAGTTCAAATTTTCATCAGGAAAGGAACTACGGCAGATATACAGGTTGGAAAAGGGAAGGAAAGTGCAGAAAGAAGAACTTCCAACATCAGGAAGGATGGAAATAAAGAAGTTAGTAAAAACATTGATTGAATGTACTGATGGCCCAGCAGGTGACCCCAATATTGTTAATGATGGAGTTATTTCTAGTTATAAAGATTTCAAAATATATAATTACACTCAAACACCCATAGACAAAGCACATTTCAGCCTTTTGTCTAAGGGAATGAAATATATTCCCACCACTCATTTCAGGTTGGTGGACTGTTTGAGTGAATTCAAATTGCTTATTAGGAAATTAAATTTAGCATTGTTATTTAAAGACAATGGAAATTACAAAATAACAAATAATGACATTTAAAGAAAAAAAGAAACTATGTTCCAGTTATGAATCCTAGCATACAGATGTATGACATACTAGTAACACAGCAGATCTATCAATTTCAAAATCAGACCACCAAGAAAAAACTAAAACATAATTTAACCTTGGAAGAAGAAACTGTTTTGAAAAGGTTAAGAACCAACATTAATATACGGGTAATGAAACCTGACAAAGGAGGGGGTATTGTGATATAAGACAGCTTAGTATATAGTTCCAAGATGCATGATATTTTGCACGGAACAGGGAACTATGAAACAGTATCCCTAAATGAAATCAATATTGCATACAGACGGATAGATTTGCACATAGAAGAATTTCTTTTGGACAGACGGATATGAGAAGACCTGTATAATTTCCTGAGAGTTGAACATCCTATGTTGGCAACTCTTGTGGTAATACCAAAGATACATAAAGACATAAATAATCCACCTTTTAGGCCAGTAATCTCTGGTAGTAAATCTAAGACTTTCCCTTTAGGTGTAGCAGTGGATACTATGCTTAAACACTTATGTGGGAAAATTAACCATATGGTCAAGGATTCCTGGGAATTTTTAATGAATTACCCAGTTGGTATTTGGAAATTAGTTTTGAAATTAAGTTGAAATTTGGGCAGTGGAATTTCATATTCTTTCCATTTTGAGCCACGGGCAGTGGAATTTGGTTTTACATCTACAAGCAGAGGTAGTTCACGGAGTGGTGGTGTGTTGGGAGAGAGCGAAATTTGATGTTCTGTATCTCTGGTGCAGTTTTTTCTTTTCTTTTTTGGACTGAACGTCATTCTGTGAATTAAGTTGTTGGTAGCATGGATTCTACACACAACACCTCTAGAGCTCCCTTGCCCATTAAGAGGGAAGAACTTAGGAAACTTCAATCGGAAGTATCCTTACTCAGGGGCGATGTGAGTAAGCTCCTTACTTTACTCTCGTCATTTGGGGCTAATACATGAGTTATGCTTGATAGTGACATGACCAATGAAGAAGCTGGAAACAACAACTTAAAGAGCAGCTGTTTTCCTGATTTTAAAACATTGGGACAAGGTTGTATAAACAGACTAGACCCTATTGAAAGGAGGACAACTTCTAGGGAAGGACTGACTATGGTCACTTCATCTCCGGACATACCAAATGGACAGGAACAGGGACATCATAGCCCTGAAGGTATTGATTTACCCGTTTTACCAACATGGGCGGAGCCTAGTAGTAGCAGGCTCGCCCCTACAGATTTCACTTTTGACTTTTCATTTGGCAACCTCACTGAGGAGGCCAAACGGACAGGCACAAAGCCTAAGAAAAATCAACAGATGTGAACTTATTTTCACACTAATAATAACGGCATTAGCGAAAAAAGTACTGTTCATGCTAATATTCATAATGACAAGGCAAAAGTTGTTAATTCACAAGAAAGGAAAAAGGAATTGTTTTTAAATTTTTTTTTTATTCCCATTGTGTTTTTGACAATGTACTTGATGCTAAGGTCAATGAGCAATTCAATCCAAACAAATTGAAGGGAACTTTGAAAGATTTGATTCATTTGTTTGGGAAAAAGTTGAATGTGATAAATTCTATTAAGTTAGACAATGCATATTTGTCCCAATGTATCAATACTAATATATGGGATTACGTTTTTTCAAGATGCCCATGGGTATTGAATTGACTAGTGAAGTTAAGAATGAATTTAACAAGATGTTTGACTCATTCGGTCTATAATATATGAAAATGCTGGTGAAATGTAACGATGAGAAATTATGTAAATTTATGAACGAATGTGAGTAGCTGAATGATATCATTCTTAACGACTTAATGTATGAGAACTGGGAAAAATTATATGTGAAACAATTTCAGTCAGCAGATATAAAAACTAAAAAAGCATATGAAAGGAAAAGCAAAAAAATCATTAGAGACACCGAAAAGTATAACAGCGGTTTGGTGTATCAATGGGGAGGGCGACACCAGGTGGATGGGTCAGACATGGATCAACACCTTAAAAACAACACTAAATGTTTTCAAAACAAACACCAAATGAAGTATGAATATACAGGGAAGTTTAACCATGGAGATAGTTCAAATTTTCTTCAGGAAAGGAACTACGGCAGACATATAGGTTTCAAATTTCTCTCCCCCCTCACCACCTACAGGGCCTATTACCATTCTAGAGGATTGTGTAAGTCCAATTATTACTGATACGTTGGTTAACAAGGCTCTATCTAAAGCTAAACACACTGCCTCCATGGGACCCGATGGTGTCCCAGGCTGTGCAATACGCGAGCTCCAAAAGGAATTAACCCCACATCTTAATACCCTGTTCAGTCTCAGCCTCTCCACAGGATATGTGCCCATAGAATGGCGCATGGCAATGGTGGTCCCGCTACACAAGGGTGGGGCCACAACTGACCCTGGGAACTACTGACCAATAAGCCTGACCAGTCTGATTTGTATAGCTATGGAGCGAATCATTATGGAACTCATAAATGGAGAGATTGGGAACCTCCAGTTGCTGGACCCCACCCAGTTTGTCTTCGTCAAGGGCAGATCATGCCTCCTGAACCTGGTGGATTTCTTTGAGACAGTTACTCAGGCTATAGATAAGGGAAAGGAGGTACACATGGCTTACCTTGACCTTGCTAAAGCATTTGACACCATTCCCCATTCAGGTATTATTGATAAGCTCACCAGCCTGGGCATAAACCCTTATGTCACAAGATGGATTGCAAACTGCCTCTCAGACAGATCCCATAAAGTAAGAGTAGCGGGATCTATGTCCGAATCCAGACCAGTAATGAGTGGTGTGCCTCAGGGCTCTGTCCTGGGGCCCCTCCTGTTTGGCATATACTTCTCAGAAGTACAGGCAAGCACAGAAGGGCTGTGGCTGACTAAGTTTGTGGACGACTGCAAACTGGGTGCTATAATAGAGTCTCCAGCCGACATGGAGATCCTCCAGAAGGGCCTAAATGAGACTGATGCATGGTGTCAAAACCATGGTCTCAAGCTAAATGCAGAAAAATGCATAGTAATCCTCTTTGGAAAAAACAGAGTACCCACAAACTACAATATAGGAGGTAATCCCCTGAAATCTGAAGAAGAAATAAGGGATCTAGGGACCCAAGTAGATAGTCAGCTTTCCTTTGATAACCATGTTGCCAAAGTGGTTAGAAAATCCTTCTATGTGACCCATCTGATCACAAAAGGGTTTGCATCAAGATCTAAGGATATAATGGTGCCCCTCTACTCTTCCCTCATCAGACCCATTATTGAGTACAATGCACCAATTGGAATATACCTGGCTAGACATCTCCAGCAGCTGGAGAGACCACAAAGGTACCTAACCAAGAGGATTACTGGCCTCAAACAGTTGCCCTATGCAGCACAATTGAAAAAGCTAAGACTGTTCTCTGTTGCATACCGCTTTCTCAGAGGCGATCTCTGTCTAACGTACAGAGCCATGTCCAACCCAGAATTGTTGAACATGCTCCATCTTAGCAAAACCAAATCTACTCACGCTACATGCTCTAGGGATATAAACCTCAACACAACACTGAATAGAACATGCTGGAGGGATAGATTCCCTTCGCAGAGACTTCCCTTACTATGGAACAGGGTCCCGATCTACATAAGACAGAGCCCCTCACTATCACTCTTCAAGAGGAACCTTGATGAGTGAATGGGTAACAGAAAGTTCACACCGGGGATCACACCAACAGCACTACTAGATAGGGGCCAAGGGTACTACCTGCTAGTACAAGGGTCTAGGGAACTACTAAAGGGTATAGTGAATACCGCACAATATGGCTGGGCTAATATATGCCTTCGGGCAGATAGCCCAGTACCAACCTATGAACCTATAAAAGGGGAGAAAAGTGGAGAAAGAAGAACTTCCAACATCAGGTAGGATGGGAAGAAAGAAGTTAGGAGAAACATTGATTGAATGTACTGAGGGCCCAGCAGGTGACCCCAGTATTGTTAATGATGGAGTTATATCTAGTTATAAAGATTTCAAAATATATAATTACACTCAAACACCCCTAGACAAAGCACATTTCAGCCTTTTGTCTAAGGGAATGAAATATATTCCCACTACTCATTTCAGGTTGGTGGACTGTTTGAGTGAATTCAAATTGTTTATTAGGAAATTAAATTTAGCATTGTTATTTAAAGACAATGGAAATTACAAAATAACAAATAATGACATTTTAAAGAAAAAAAGTAACTATGTTTCAGTTATGAATCCTAGTGTATAGATGTATGGCAGACTAGTAACACAGCAGATCTATCAATTTCAAAATCAGACCACCAAGAAAAAACTAAAACATAATTTAACCTTGGAAGAAGAAACTGTTTAGAAAAGGTTAAGAACCAACAATAATATACTGGTAATGAAACCCGACAAAGAAGGGGGTATTGTGATATACGACAGCTTAGTATATAGTTCCAAGATGCATGATATTTTGCACGGAACAGGGAACTATGAAACAGTATCCCTAAACAAAATGAATATTGCATACAGACGGATAGATTTACACATAGAAGAATTTCATTTGGACAGATGGATAAGACCTGTATAATTTCCTGAGAGTTGAACATCCTATGTTGGCAACTCTTGTGGGAATACCAAGTATACATAAAGGCACAAATAATCCACCTTTTAGGCCAATAATCTCTGGTAGTATATCTAAGACTTTCCCTTTAGGTGTAGCAGGGGATACTATGCTTAAACACTTATATGGGAAAATTAACCATATGGTCAAGGATTCCTGGGAATTTTTAATGAATTACCCAGTTGATATTTGGAAACAAGGTTATCTGTTTGAGTCTATCGATGTGATAGATCTATTTTCATGCATTCCCAAAGAACAAGGAATGGAAGCCTTCACCAACAGTATTAGGAAATATAGTTGTCTCGAATAGGATAGAGTATGTTTGGTTTTGTAACTTATGTCTATAGTCCTAGACCACAATTACATATATTATGAGGGTGAACTATTTAGACAAACCAAGGTAGTAGCTATGGGGGCGGCTTGTGCCCCTTCTTTGCCAACTTGGTAATGCTTGACTGGGAGGAAAGTGTGGTGTTCAAGAGCAAATATTACAGTAACATAAAATACTACTCATGATTTTTAGATTATATCTACATTTTATGGGATGGTGACCAAGATTCTTTCAACATCTTTATGGAATTTATTAATAGGAGTAGTGAATATTTGAAATTCACATCCATTAGTAGTGGAGTAGGAGTGGCGTATCTGGACACATTTATATCAAATGGTGTGATGGATTTCAAGTCTAGAATTTACAGAAAAAATACCTTTTCAAACTCATATTTAGAATATAGCAGTAATCATCCCAGAAAACTAATGTACAACATTTTTTAAGGGACAGTGCATTAGAGCAGTGAGGATGACTTCTGAGTTTGGAGATATGAAAGATGAAATTTAATATATTTTTGAATTATTCAAGGATAGAGGATATGATGGTAAAATGATGAAAGAGGTTAAAGAATATGTTATCAGTGAATGGGGTAATAAGTATACCCCATTGTTAGGAGTACAGATGAACATAGGAATAGAGTTTTAAAAGACAGTGAAAAAGTTGCTAAAGTTTACAACAGGGCTTGTGTTTTGGAATACAGCCCATATACTAACCAAATAAAAGACATACTAACTAGGAACTGGAATGTTTTGTTGACAGATCAGGAAAAGAGAGACGTTTTGGGTCTCAGACCTACATTTGTTCACAAAATGGGGAGCAATTTTAAATCACTGTTAGAAAGGTGCTTGAGAGATACCGGATCAGACAGGATTATTACACACACTTCAAAATGTGGTGCTTGTAAACAGTGCTCTGTTATTAATGAAGATGTAGGACTGGTCCTGGATAATATTAATAAGACTAGGTTAACTTTTAAACAGGGCAATTGTAACTCGAAAATGGTAATATACTTGGCTAAATGTGAGGCCTGTCCAGGGTATTACATAGGAAAAACTGAGAGGAATCTTAAGAAGCGTATTTATGCTCACCTATATAGTATTAGGACGAAGGACCCAAAAATGCCTTATATAAACATATAGAAAGTTTGGAGCAAAACATAATTTTAAATTTGCCATTTTGGAGAATGTGGTCACAGATCCCTGGGGGGGTAACAGCAAAAGCATATTATCCTATAAGGAGGTTTGGTGGCAACTATTTACTGATGCCACGACACCACAAGGTTTGAATGACCACATATCCATTAAACCTTTACTAGACATCAGGCAATGACAGTTACTGTTTATTATGTTTTGATTATAAGTATTTATACATATATGTATTTTTTATAGTTAAACATTTTATAGTTGAACATATTTTATAGACAGGTTATTATATGCTTTTATAATTGTATTTATGTGAAGATTTATTTGCTGTGAAATGTATATATGGCACGAGTTGGTAGGGCGAGTGTTTTTATGTATGCAGGTTAGCTTTAAAAAATAATTTGAGTTTTGGTGCCAATGGCAACATTTAAACATTTTGTAACAGCTGTTCAAACGTTCTGATGAAGCTTACCGTGTTGTGAGAGAAAGCGCTTAACATTTCAAATGCCAATAAATGGATTTTGTTTTGAGTTACGGGCAGTGATATTTATTCCATTTTGAGCCACGGGCAGTGGAATTTCATATTCTTTCCAATTTGAGCCACAGGTTTTACATCTACATGCGGAGGTAGTTCACGGAGTGATGTGTTGGGAGAGAGCGATATTTGATGTTCTATATCGCTGGTGCAGTTTTTTCTTTTCTTTTTTGGACTGAACGTCATTCTGTGAATTAAAGAATTTTTGGATTAAAACTTTGGCTGCTGTGCTGCTTCCAGGACTGTGACTTTTGTTATTTTTTTTCTTGTGGTTTTTGGTTTTCATGAAAAGATTGTCTACACCCAATTCTTCCTCTATATCCAGCAGTAGTTCCTGCTGTCCTCCAAATAAAATGGACAAAGTACTATGACAGCTCTTTAGTCCCTGATTGATGACATCTTGGAAAATTGTGATAGTGGCCTCCTTACACGTGCCATATTTATGTACCTGACAAAGGCATTTGACTTCATTGACATTTATCTTCTCCAAAACAAACTAATTTTAATTATCAGTCCCTGTGTTTAAAAACATCCTCAATGACTGACACATCCGAGTTAAAATAGGATCTTTGCAATCAGAATCTGCAGCTATTGCCAAAGGTGTACCGAAAGGATCTATTCTTGGCCCCCTCTCTTCTTCATTAACAAACTTCCTTGTGACCTCCTGCATCTCCCACTTATCATGTATGCTGATGACATGATCATTTACTGATCAGGTCACTCTAACATCAACATTCAATGCCAGCTCCAGTCAGATTTACATAAGCTTTACTAATTGTTCATAAACAATAAAGTACTTCTCAACCCTACCAAAACTGTGCTTTTAGAAACTCCACAGAAAATTCACCAAGCACCTGACTCTTTAAGTATATTTGACCTACACAACCATACCATAGAGACAACCTCTACCTTCAAATTCCTAGGGCTATGGCTTGATCATTCAGTAAACTTCCATTTCAATGCAGACAAAGTGAGAGCCATAATAAACTCCCTCCTCCACTGGACCAAAAAGGTCACCCCTGTTCTATCCCAACCAGTCAGAGCAGCCACTGAAAAAGGAGTTCTCCTCTCTCAACCTGAATATGGGCTCCCAGTTTTTGCTTCTGTCTTCAAGAAAAACATTGCCACACTCCAAACTATTTTTAACAGAATCTGCCAATTCATTACAAACTGAACTTTCTGTGAGCATCACTGTATCATCCTGGAAAAAGCCAAATGGCTACCCATAAAACCAAAATTTAACCTGCTTTTATGATCTCAACTCTAAAAATTACTTAAACCCAACACATTTACTCCCCTTGCCGCTAGACTTCACAAAAAAAGCTCCTCTTACCCCTTGAGAAACTACTCACAAGCCATGCCAACTATCACTTTTTTCCTCTCAGGCACCTACTCTTTGGCAAGCTCTCACTATCGACATTAAGGAAATCAACACTTATTCCAAATTCAGAATGCAACTGAAAAAGCACTTTTTCATCAAAGTCAAATGTTCCTGCTTCAAAATAGAAAATGTCACCTAACCTATCTCCTTTCAGAGTCTCTTCTCCTCTCTCAAGGTTCAGTGAAGATTAACCCAGTTTAGAATCTAATATATATATATATATATATATATATATATATCTATATACATATGGTTTACTATCAAATTTTCGAATCTAACTCCGTCGACTGCACTTTGTTCGAATTGCAGCAATGTGGAACTCCAAAAGCCAACCTAGGAATGGGTTTACCATGGGTCGAGATAGGTGTTCACTGCTATTGCCGAACTACAAACCTCGCCCCTATCTCGACCCATGTTAAAACCCGTTCCTAGGTTGGCTTTTGGAATTCAACATTGCCATGTTCGACTTTTCATGTTCGAACAAAGTGCAGTCGACGGAGTTAGGTTCAAAAATTTGATAGTAAACCTATACATACATATATATATATATATATATATATATATATATATATATATATATATGTGTGTGTGTGTGTGTGTGTGTGTGTAAATATGTTTATTGTATATTACTTTCTGCTTGATTGCACATTATATTGTGCTTGTTTAATGGAATGTATATACATATTTTTTTTCTGTGTAATTAGTCTGAACTATTCTGTTATTGCTTACATTTCTGTATTTTTTGTTTTTGATATGTTTTATATTTCAGTGAGCCTGAGCCTGAAATTGGTCAATATTGATTAGTGAAAAACACAAAGGATCCAGAGCAGCTAGCTTCCGCAAAAAAACAAGTATATTCACAAACAGCAGGAGTCTTTAATTGTGTTAAGTGCTTTTCGTCTGCTTGAATAAGTAGACTTCTTCAGACATAACAAGCAGTACACAAACAATGCTTTTATATACTCAAACAGACATCACAAATTCATTAATTAATCAATCAATTAATTAAAACTTTAAAAATTTAAAGAAAGCTTACTTCAATGTGTTTGCCATGGCATAACCCCACTAAGCTCACCTATTAATGCGTTTACAAAATCGTATTAAGAATATTAAGAATCCAAAGCCAGCACTATCAAATTAGTTGTTATTACAAAATTTTAAATAAACTAGTAATACACCAAGTTATTTCATCGTAGTAAAAATGAATAACTTTAAATATATATTGTTATAAAATTAACATTAAACATATAAATATAAATATAAATATAAATATAAGCTAGATGTCACTGAAATATCTGTGGTAATTGATGTCTAAAAGTATAAAGACACCAATACATAAAGATAAAAATATATAAAAATAAAATATGAAATATATAGTAAGTACATTCTTACACCTAAGGGGAGTAAGAATGTATAAATGTATACACATATGTAAAATATAAAATGTATTGAAATTTGTATATAAAAATACAATAAGTAATAGTAAATATGAATTCACCACTTAAATTAGCTTATATTTATATTTATATTTATATGTTTAATGTTAATTTTATAACAATATATATTTAAAGTTATTCATTTTTACTATGATGAAATAACTTGGTGTATTACTAGTTTATTTAAAATTTTGTAAAAACAACTAATTTGATAGTGCTGGCTTTGGATTCTTAATATTCTTAATACAATTTTGTAAACACATTAATAGGTGAGCTTAGTGGGGTTATGCCATGGCAAACACATTGAAGTAAGCTTTCTTTAAATTTTTAAAGTTTTAATTAATTGATTGATTAATTAATGAATTTGTGATGTCTGTTTGAGTATATAAAAGCATTGTTTGTGTACTGCTTGTTATGTCTGAAGAAATCTGCTTATTCAAGCAGACGAAAAGCACTTAACACAATTAAAGACTCCTGCTGTTTGTGGATATACTTGTTTTTTTGCGGAAGCTAGCTGCTCTGGATCCTTTGTGTTTTTTTAAGTTTGCTGTTTGTGTTTATTAATAGTTTATGGTGTCGGGATCAGTGAGCAGTGCTAGCGGTTTTTCGCCTAACACTACGCCAGTTTTACTGAGGAGCTGTGATAGTGCTGTTACTACAGCACCAGCTGTTAATGTTATGCCCGAGCAGGATTCTTTCTTTGACTCTCTTTTCCAAAGAATGGACTCGCTTTGTGCGAGACTAGACCGTTTGGACTCTCAACAACAGGACATGAGGAACCTGTTATTACCGCTGTCAGGCAACACAGGACGAAGTGTAGCCAACCCCACGGCAGCGACTTTATCACAAGGATCTGACAAAAATGAACCAGCGTCCCAGCCTGACGTTTCCATTGCGAGTGAAACACGGGCAATTATGAACTCCACCCAAAATGATTGTCCGGAGCCAGTTCCTATAAACCCTAACCAAAAAGACCGTTCAGAACCAGCTTTGAGCAATTATCTTACCAATAACGTCCAACTGACAAGAGCTTCTAACATGGATATACAAGGCGGACAAATACGTCGGAACATAGACATTGGAGAAGGAGTTTCCAATGAGCTTCCTACACTCAGTAATTGGATTTCTGAAGGGTTTTCATTTCCAAGGCATGGTAATCTAACAAGCCGCGAGCGGATGCTTTATCATACAGATGGACTAGAGGTAAACAGTGTCACTGATATTGTCTCCAAACTTAAATTATTTGATAAACTATTGGTTAAAATTAAAAAGTTGCAACTGGAGATTTCTTATTTTAAAGAATGCCTTCTATGTAAAGTAATACCTAAGGGATTAAGACACTTTCAGTACCCTACGGGGTTGGTCCCTAACTCTGATTTCCATAAAGAATTAATAGTGTTATTTGACAAGCAGGGCTTGGACCTATTAGAGCTAATGATTAAACACTATACTATATGGGTGAACGAGTTAATAAAGGAAGTAACAGAGTTGGACTCTGACATTAAACAACATGATGAATTTGCCAGATATAAATCCGAGTACAGTCGTAGCTTTAATAGTATTGATCAATACTTGAACAAACTAAAATGCAATAAAATTAAGAAGCTAGACTGTGACTGTAAAGCTTATGAGCAAGGGGTAGCCTACCCACTCCCTGCTTCATCTCAAATATGGCAACCCTCTAATTTTGCACATGGTCGCACTACTGACAATAATGGTGTTACTACTAATCACACTAATAACACTAACAGTTTACCTGTTGCCACTGGTTCAACAGAGCTAGACTTGATCGACGTGGAGTTACAATCTGAACCAATAATTAGAAGAAGTGAGAGACTGCAGAACCGTAGAACACAGTATGTTAAGGGAGGCCAGTCTACTACCATAGGTCATCAACAGGTTTTTCAGGATGCCAATCGTCTGGGAGCAATTCCCAAACAATGGAACAATTTTCACCAGAACAAAGGGAACTTTCAAAGATTCAAACAACACAGACAATGATTGAAGCCTCGGTCAGCATTGCCAATTTGTTTCCTACAAGTTACAAAGAGTGTAATGCTGACTATGATAACGGTGATATGACGGACATTGAGTCTATGCATATGAGTTACCATTTTAATAGCAGTGATGTTATCAATGACTCTAATCTTGACATTGGAAATACCAGTGGTGTTACTGGCCTGGATCGTTCCTTTGTGTCTGTAAAACCTGTAAGAACAACGAACAATACTGGGGATTTTAATATTTATAATTTTTCTGCAGTACCGATATCTAATGAGTTAGCGGATTTCCTGCCTAAAGGGTACACTTATGTACCTCAGCATAAATTTGACTTAGTAGGTACAATATTGGACATTAAATTATATACCCGTAAACTCAACTTTAATTTGATGTTAGGAGGTAACTCCAATAATCTTAACAACAACACATTTAGGGTACCTAGTACGTTTAATCCCCCATTACATCCTACAATTCAGTTTTTTGAGAATATGTGTGAATTAGACTTAAGACAGAGGTGTACACCATTATATAATACTAACCAGGTCGACACTTCCAATCAAGAACTGGATTTAATCGACTTTGTCAAGTCTCACAATTTACGTATTTGCAAATCTGATAAGGGTGGTGGTGTTGTGGTGTTTGATAAAGTAGATTACTTCGACCGAATGTTAAGGCTGTTAGATAGTGATTCCTATGAACTAAGTTCAAGATCAGAGATGAAGAAGGCTTATTCTATCATAAAAAATAGTCTTGACGATATGTATATTGAAGGTCGACTACAACAAGATCAGTATAACTATCTAACTACAGCATACCCAAGGTACCCATGCATATTTGGGATCACCAAAATACATAAGGGATTGGAAAATCCACCAATGCGTCCCTTAGTAGATGGACGTGGATCCCCTACGTATACATGTGCGAAGTTGGTGGACTCTATACTGCAAAAATACTTAGAACAAGAGGACCAAATATGCAAGGACTCGTGGTCATTCTTGGCCAAAATAGGAGAGTTAGACTTTGATAACAAATGTAATTTTTTAACGGTCGACGTTAAAGATCTATACACCTGTATCCCCTTAAATTTAGCTATTGATTTGGTGGGTATTACCTTGAAGAGGAACAACGCTACTGTAACCGAAATTTCATTGGTCATTGAATTGTTGGAATTAATATTATATAACAACTACTTCATGTTAGGTGATAATTTTTATCTACAAAAAGTCGGGGTGGCCATGGGCTCGCCCTGTGGAGCTAGTATAGCAAACATGGTTATGGCCCACTGGGAAAGAGAACACGTCTTTAACAACAGTATATTGATGGAAAAGATAAGGTACTACACCCGCTATTTGGACGACATTTTCATACTGCTTGAAGGCGAAGAACCTGAAAGCAAAATGATTTTGGACTCCTTTAACACCTCTACAGATGTTTTAAGTTTCACTTCGCTTTTTAGTAGTACTGCTATTGCCTACTTGGACATTTGGTTGGTTAAAAACTACGATCTAAAAGCATATGTGGCGAGCATATATAGGAAAGCTACACACTCTAATTCTTTCTTACATTACAGCAGTTGTCATCCGACCTACCAGAAGAGATCGGTAGTTAAGGGACAACTTGTAAGAGCAGCTCGAATTGTTAGCCTAGATGTAGATTTTCATAGTGAGTGTGAATTATTAACCAATATGTTTTTACATAGAGGTTACCCACCACACTTACTAGACAACTTGGTCAAAGAAGTGAGTAACAAAAGACTTAGAGGTATTTACCAACCTATACTGAAGACAGTTCCCAACGGAGAGATTAGTAGTAGTCTTGCCTCCGACTTAGGAACAACTAGTCAAGGTTCCACTCAGAGTACCAATCCCAGATTAATTTTAACATATCATATTAATAGTTATTACCTTATTGACATCATTAAGAAGAATTGGGATATATTTAAAAATAACTCCATAGTGTATAGTAAGGTAGGTTGCCGACCAGAAATAACTTTCAGGGGAGGTAAAAACTTGAAAACACTACTTGAATGTCCAGACAGTAATTCCACACGGACACCAGGCATGTATAAATGCCAAAATTGTAATTACTGCAAGTACATACATGAGTCTAATAGATTCTCTATAAATAATAAGTGCTTTGAAATGCGATGTAGGGCTAATTGTAATACCCATATGTTTGTGTACCTAGCTCAATGTCAGAAATGCCCAGGCTTTTACGTGGGTAAGACTGAGCGTAAGTTACGTGAACGGGTATATGAACATCAATACGCAATAAAAAAGAAAAAACAAGAAAATGCATTAGCCAAACATATCACTACGTTCAGTGACCACTCTTTCAAATTTATAGTTATCAATCAGGTATTAGAAAATAAGAGGGGTGCTCCTTCACATTTATTATTCGAAGAATTAGAACTTAAATGGCAGATCAGATTAAATGCTTATTCATACCCAGGACTGAACGATAGTTGTTCTATTAGTTGTATATTAAAATTAAGAAGCCTTATGAGGTAGGGCATAAAATAAGAAACATGGTTAATATGTTTAATATGTATTTGTGAATTTAAAGTGACAAATTTAAGTGGTGAATTCATATTTACTATTACTTATTGTATTTTCATATACAAGTTTCAATACATTTTATATTTTACATGTGTGTATACATTTATACATTCTTACTCCCCTTAGGTGTAAGAATGTATTTACTTTATACTTCATATTTTATTTTTATATATTTTTATCTTTATGTATTGGTGTCTTTATACTTTTAGACATCAATTACCACAGATATTTCTATGACATCTAGCTTATATTTATATTTATATGTTTAATGTTAATTTTATAACAATATATATTTAAAGTTATTCATTTTTACTACGATGAAATAACTTGGTGTATTACTAGTTTATTTAAAATTTTGTAATAACAACTAATTTGATAGTGCTGGCTTTAGATTCTTAATATTCTTAATACGATTTTGTAAACGCATTAATAGATGAGCTTAGTGGGGTTATGCCATGGCAAACACATTGAAGTAAGCTTTCTTTAAATTTTTAAAGTTTTAATTAATTGATTGATTAATTAATGAATTTGTGATGTCTGTTTGTGTATATAAAAGAATTGTTTGTGTACTGCTTGTTATGTCTGAAGAAGTCTGCTTATTCAAGCAGACGAAAAGCGCTTAACACAATTAAAGACTCCTGCTGTTTGTGGATATACTTGTTTTTTTGCGGAAGCTAGCTGCTCTGGATCCTTTGTGTTTTTCTAAGTTTGTTGTTTGTGTTTATTAATATTGATTAGTGCACTACTCTGGTGAACAGATCTAAAAATACTCAGGCAAGCAAGTAAGTAGACAGTTAAGTGAATAA
This sequence comes from Protopterus annectens, assembly GCF_019279795.1. Taxonomy (NCBI): domain Eukaryota; kingdom Metazoa; phylum Chordata; order Ceratodontiformes; family Protopteridae; genus Protopterus; species Protopterus annectens. Next base: position 707,210,092 of record NC_056734.1, read on the forward strand.
CACTTTGATGTAAGGTAAAAAAAATATCTTTATGGAAGTCCAAAGCTAAATATTTGGGTTTAATTGTCTCTGAGTCTGACATAGATGTGGTACAAGTTAATTATATGACCTTACATACACAATTCTGTCATTTGCTAGACATGTGGTCCTTCAGGATTTTTACTCTGGTCGGTACAATTTATGTAATTCATATGATGGTGTTACTACTGAGAGTCACTTTATTTCTTTGAGTGGGAAGGCTAATCAGTGGCTGGATAAAATTCAGGCTGCCTGTGATAGGTTTTTGTGGAATGAGAACGGTAGTAGGATTGCTAAGAGGAGATGGAGATGGCTTTATAACTGGGGAGGTTGGGGTATGCCTGATATTAAATTGTATGCACTGGCTTCCGCTATAGTTGTGGTCTTGTTTGGAGATCCATTTTCTCAAGATAAAGATTTTAATGAGTGTTGGTGAAGGAAACAAAATAATGAAATATTAAAGATGTTTATTCCTACACTCAAAAGTTCTCCAGACACTTTTCTGTGTATTTTAAAAGTATCACTGTGATACAGTTGTAATATTATGATTCAGGACAAAATAGTCTATTGGAAAGCCTGGCCTTCAAAAGGGGATTAGTTATGTAATGCATAATCTCAGAAATGGTAGACATGGGAGTTATGAATTTCAGGAATGGCAGGATTTTAGGATGCAGATTGATTTACTGGAGAGAGCATGGTTGCACTCTGAATGGTTGAATCAAGCATTGAAAAGCTGGCTGAGGAGTTTGGAGATAGAGGATTGTAGGAGTAAGTGGTCTCTTTATAGCAGATAATATAATGAAGAGTGAAAGTTATCACGTAATAGGAATTTGTAATCTGCTTAATAAGCATGTTTATGGTAAAGAAATGGAAAAGTTATATCCAAGATGAGAAGGTAACGAGAAAGTTAAATTAAGTAAGGCAGATTGGAAGGATGCTATAAGAATGTGTTCTGAGTTACTTAACTTGCCACAGGTTTGGGATTATCATATGAGACAGGTATATAGATGATTGAAAACTCCATTGAGATTTCACAGGACTTCAGATTTGCAAGAAAGAAAAATTTTGAGGTGTGGCGAAGAGGTTACTGATCATATGTATATGGTTTGAAGGTGTAGAAGTATATAAGATTTCTGGGAAGATTATATAATGGGGAGGGGTGCAATTTTTGAGAAAAGTGCCTAGCCATTGGAAGTTCTGTTTGCTCAGAATAGGAGGAGAGGAGGCAGGTTGGATGGTGTCAGACAAAACCATAATTTTGTGCCTGGGAAGTTGGGTTAGGAGCTACATTGCTAAAGTCTGGCAAGGTGGAGGGCCCTGGATGAAAGAAGAGATGAAAAATAGAATTGGCACTTACAGGCTTTTAAGTGTACAAGAAGTGAGGTTACGGAAGCTCAAACTTATTAAAAGATGTCATAGACTGAGACTATTTTATAATTTGGAAAGTAATCTGAGTTTCAGTGATACCGTGGACTAAATGTTAGGGGCAGAATGTGAGAAGTACCTTTGGAAATTCATAGGCGTGATAGTTTTGTCTGATATAATCATGATATATTAGTTGTAGTTGGTTGGCGACTGAAGGAATACATACTTAATAGTGTTGTATAAATTCCTGCTATTAAAAAGGAAGTGATGGATAATTGTTTGCTGTACTGCTTCCTTTTTATGGAATAATAAAAATAAAAGTATTAAAAATGTCTTTAACTGAAAACTTACTTCACATTATACCATGACCTCCCATTAATATTCCAAAACGTGCACGCTGATTGGCCAGCGTGCACGTTGTAAATCGACTTATACTAATGGAAAAAGGTCCAGTCACCCGGACTTTTTCCATTAGTATAAGTCTCTTTTAAAACACTGTCTCGTTATGTTAAAAGAGTTTAACATAGCGACACAGGTTTAAAAAAAGCAACGGAGATCTCCGTTGCTTTCTTTAAAGCTGTCTCGCTATGTTAAACTCCTTTAACATAGCGACACAGTGTGTAAAAAGAAATGGAGATCTTGCTTTCTCCGTTGCTTTTTTCTAAACCTGTCTCGCTATGTTAAATGGGTTTAACATAGCGAGACAGCTTTAAAATAAGCAACGGACATCTCCGTTGCTTATTTTTAAGCTGTCTCGCTATGTTAAACCCATTTAACATAGTGAAACAGTAAAAAGCAATGGAGATCTTGCTTTCTCCCTTGCTTTTGGCCACAGCTCGGATGTACTGCATAGGCATGTGCAGTACATCAGAACTGCCGCAGATACCAGCCAGCTGCGGAAGGGCAGCAAAGAGGCATTATACAATGCCATTATTTAAGAAAAGTAATTATTTCTTTTCTTAAATAATGTCATAGATATAGCAATAACCACTTCTGGGTGTGGGTAATGCGGGATTTACCCATGGTTGTCTTTGTTTGGTCCCTCGGCCCTCGGGACCAAACCACGCCAACCGTGGGTAAATCCCGCATTACCCACACCCAGGCGTGGGTTATTGCTATAGTATTCCTGACTACTGCTCAACAGCAACACAAAATGTAAACATGACAGATATTGTTCATATTCTTCATTATTTAACTGTACTTTACGAAAGTGAAACATTTCTAATTCTTTGCAAGTGAGACTATTTGAATAGGAAATAAGCAAAATGTCAGAGTTTTATAACTAACCAGTAACAACATTGAGCATCATCTTTGTACCAACAATCTGTACAAGTCTAAATAAAATGAAGAAAAAAAACTAAATGATCTGAAAAATGACAATACTGTGTCTGTCTCTTTCTGACATGTGTAAGATCTGATAGTGTGACACTTGAAACTGTAAGAAGTAAAATGTGAATTCATCAAAAAGGAAGAGAATTGTGAAAGTGTCATTGCAACTATTGCTGTTTGACAGGATTTACTCTTTATTGTCTGTCGGTGTGTTAACATCTGTAGCTCTGCATATTAAACCTATGTAGCTGGGGAGATATAGGACCGTAGTGTAGTATTTTTGTTTGTCTCTGACCATTAAGTGCTACCAGTAGCAGGACTACATGCAGGAAACTATGCATGTGGATGTGTACTGAGCTTTCCTGTCAGTTCTCTGGTAGCTGGGCTCTTTGTAGGAAGTTCTGTTGAACACACATGGGGATACACTGGAGGTTTTGTTTTGCCATGGAGATGAGGATATCTGGTATCTGCCAGATATCGTGGGGAGTACCAGTGAAGGATGGAGGCAGGTTTCTGTGACATACAGTGGAAGCATAACTTTACAGTTAACATTATATTGGCTTATGCCACAAATGACCTAGTCACACAGTTTCACACCCCTTCATGTCTGGGGGTGCCTGTATCTGGTCATTTGTTCCCAGACATAGTCCAGTGGGAGTGCATTCTGTAGTGCAGCAGACAGCTGCATGCCCTTTTACAGCAAGCTGCACGGTTCCATATTGCATCCTCATGGTTAATGAACAGGACATGAGAGGCAACCTACTCTAAGAATATGTTGTACAAGCCAGAACTGTCATTGTATATTTTACAAAAAGTGTATATATTTAAACTTTTATGTCCTGATAGTTCCCATTTTTTTCATTTCTATATATAGTGCACATAGCTCACCTGATAGTTGGCATGTCTACATTTCTGTATAAATGTTTATTTTCTAATAACACATATATTTATTGTTTTTTCTGTAGCATCCTCTGTGATCTATTTCCCTCATAACATATATGCAGTGGGTGTCATGTATGTGTAACTTTAGGTATCAACTTACTGGTAAGGTGTCAGTAGTACAGGATTGGAAACTTATTATTGGCCATGTTCCTTTATAGCCTTCTTGTCTTGCATATCTCTTCTCCACTTGCGTGTACGGAATACCAGATAACTCTATGCAGTGTTAAGGGCTGTTTTTATCCACTGTAGTGCTCTATGGTTCTTTTGTTGTACACAGTCTCTACCAAGGTTGTTAGTGAGCTTCTCAAAAATCTACATCTGTGCATGATAATGCACTGACCTACCCTTTGTGAATCATATCCATTTCATACTGCACATTAAAATCAATCACATACATGATAACATATTTTGTTTATTATCCCAGGATCTGCCTTTGCTTGGGCAGTTGCTGCCATGATACTAATGAGTGTAGCTCTTCAGAGTAGCTCCTTGTGGTCTGTGTTTGGTTGTCAAACTTTGTAACATCTATCAGTTCAAACTGAATAAACTAGCCAATGAGCAGTGTATGCCATTCCATTCTCTGTTAAATCAGAAAAAGAAAAATGATCGTGACATCCCCTCATTTAGAAGGGTAAGTTCTGCAGATGAAACAGAGCTAAACTGTACTGACCACTAAAGCAAGAACACCTCTGAGTTCTTCTTTTGTAGTGTTGTAGACAAGCAGTACTAAAAATGTCTTTCAGTAACTGGCTGTCAAGCAGTATTGTTTCTTGCCCATGTTGTGTTAATCTGTCGACTCCTCTGGCTATTTCAGACCATTTCAGTGAGCTGCTGCAACCCACTGTGAAGCTTGCTTCAGCACTCATACCAACCTTGCAAGCTTTCTTTGCTGATTAAGTGATGCTTAAATATGTATTAGCTAGACCTACTTAGTGGAATTCATCTACAATTAAAGGCGATATGGTTCATAGGTTCATAGATGTGTACTAGGATAATGACACTGGAGCCTTTACAAGCCTAGCCCATAGGATTACCCTAGCATCGTGCCACCTGACATTAGTTCCCAGTGCCTCTGTCAAGTAGAGCCACTAGAGTAATTCCCTGGGTGAATTTTCTATTTTCTATTTCCCATCCACTCATCAAGAGGGCCAGTGAGGTGCTCTGTTTGACATGTATGGGAAGTCTATTGCATAGCATGGGCAGTCTCTGAGTCATGAACCTGTCCCTTCAGCATGCTCTGTTGATTGTGGTAATGAGGTTGACGTCTCTGGAGCGTGTGGTGTGAAGGGATTGGGATTTCTTTAGATGTAGCATTTCTAACAGAGCTGGGTCAGACATGGCTTTGTAAGTCAAGCAGAGATCGCCTCTAAGTAGGCGATATGAGACAGGGAATAGTTGGAGTTTTTTGAGTCTGTCCATATAGGACAACTGTTTAAGGCCTAGGATCATCTTTGTGAGGTATTTTTGCAGCCTCTGCAATTGTTGCAGGTGTCTGGTGAGGTACATGCCAAATGGGGCATTGTACTTGATGACTGGCCTAATGAAGGAAGAGTAGAGAGAGACAATGACCTCTTTCTTCCTGTATGCAAAACCCTTAGTAATGAGATGTACCACATAGAAGGACTTTCTGACCACAGTGGCAATGTGCTGGTCAAAAGCGAGGTTGCTGTCAACCTGTTCCCAGATCTCGTATAACTCCTTCTGTGTTCCGTGGACTACCATCGATGTGGTAATTCATGGGAACCAAGTTTTTCCCAAAGGGGATGATGACACATTTTTTGGCATTGAACTTAAGGCCATGGTTTTGACACCAGTCATTGGTCTCAGTGAGGCCTTTCTGCAGGATGTCAACATCACTTGGGGAGTTAATAATAGCTTCCAACTTGCAATCGTCTGCGAACTTTGTCTGCCAGAGTCCCTTTGTGTTGGCCTGGACTTCAGAGAAGTAGATACCAAACAGGAGAGGACCCAGGACTGAACCCTGTGGGACTCCACTCATGACTGGTCAGCAGCCTGACTTGGAGTCAGCTACTTTCACACTGTGGGTTCTATCTGTGAGCCAGTTTGCAACCCACCTAGTGATATAGGGGTTGATGCCTAGCTTAGTGAGTTTTTCTATGATTCCTGAGTGGGGAATGATATCAAAGGCCTTGGCCTGATCAAGGTAGGCTATATGAACCACCTTGTCCTCATCCACAGCTCTGGTGACTGACTCAAAGAAGTTGACCAGGTTGAGCAGGCATGTTCTACCCTTCACAAAACCAAACTGTGTAGGATTCAGAGTTTGGAGATTCCCTATATCTGTGTTTATTAGGTCCATGATGATGCATTCCATAGCTTTGCATGTCAGACTCATCAGGCTCCTCCTTTGTGGAGAGGGATGACTGTAGCAGTGCGCCATTCGGTAGGGACAAAGCCTGAAGTGAGGCTGTGATTGAACAGGGCACACAGGTATGGTGCCATTTCACTCTGTAGTTCATGTGGAACACACCCAGGGATATTGTCAGGTCCCATAGAAGCTGTATTCTTGGCCTTGGACAGTACTGTTTTAACCTGTGCAGCAGTAATACTGGGTGACTGGCAATCTACTGGTATTGTGATTGGTCCTTTTGTGGGGGGGTAAAGTTGGCACTGAATCTGTCGGTCAGTATATTGGCAATATCTTTTTACAATGGGAGTTGCAGCATTTGTTTCTTTCAGATTTTTACAACAACATCAAATTATACCGACGCTTCTTGGACGATTTGTTTATTATTTGGGAAGGACGAGAGAACACTATTGTGGAGTTTGTTGAGTTTTTAAATTCCACCACTGGATTCTTAAAATTTACATTTAATTTTGACCAGGGTGGAATTGACTATTTAGATGTGAGGTTAGATAAAACAAATGGGGGACTAAAATCAAGAATTTATAGGAAAAATACTTTCAGTAATTCCTACCTCCCCTACAGCAGTGACCACCCCTGGAAACAAAAAAGGAGTATAGTCAAGGGCCAGATGGTCAGAGCAGCCAGGATGACATCAGAGTGGGATGATTTTTTAGTGGAAATTGATTTTATTTCTGATTTGTTTAGTTCAAGGGGTTACCCTGATAAAGGAAGTGCTGGAAGAAATTATAAATGGTCGTGCAACTAGATATTCTCCCATTTTGGGAAAAACACTGGAAACTGTAAAAGGTCATGAAGGGGATAGTGAACAAGCTTTTAAAAGAGCTATGGTTCTTCAACACAGTAACACTACAAGGGAAGTTAAGGACCTCATTCAGAGAAATTGGAAGATGTTAAAGCACAATAAGGACTTAGTACACAAAGTAGGTGATCATCCTAACTTTGTTTATAAAACAGGAACAAATCTGAAAAAGGTGTTTGAAAGTAACAATTATAGACGTACAACTACTTTGGATAAGGGAACTAGTAGGTGTGGTAGGTGTGGGTATTGTAGATACATTTTGGACGAAGCACCCATCACCTTAAAAAATTAGGGCAACAGTAGGATTTACTTAAAGAAGGGTAATTGTTATACTAAGGGTATTGTGTACTTAGCCCTGTGTAGAGACTGTCCTAGTTTCTACATAGGGAAGCCAGAGAGAGCGTTGAACAAACAAATTTATGAACATTTATATAACATAAAAAAATGGAGTATTAATAATGCATTAAGTAAACATTTACAAATGGAGCCTAAACACACTGGCTTTCGTTTTGGGATTCTTGAACAAGTACCTATTGACCCTAAAGGGGGAGATTGGGAGAATTGTCTATGCTGTAGGGAGACCTATTGGCAAATTAGATTGAATGCCACCCACCCTCCAGGACTAAGTGAGCATATTTCTATTAAGCCTTATTTGATTAAAAAAGAAGATTTATCAAAATAATTACTTAAAATAACCATTGAAATAATTATTAAAGTAACATTTTGATTGTATTGTTTAACATAATTTTAAAGTATTTTAAATTTTTGACATCCTTTTATTTTTCTTTTTTAGATAGAACTGTTGTTTTGTGTTATTTTATACTACCTTGATTCAAAGTTTTACCAAGTTTTTTAATGTTTGGTAAACAAAGTGAATTTATTTGAGTTTTTAAACTTGACATTTGTAAAAATGTGCGTGGTTACTTTAAATTTAGGTCAGACTGGTTTTGGCGCCTTTTTTAAAATGAAGTTATTTAAAGATGGCTGATTGAACAGTTACACTGTTTTTATACTTGAAAAAGCCCTACAACTGAGTTAGGGTGAAAGCGTTTGTGGAATTTATACAATAAACGTTTTATGGACTTGCAACCTGTGTGCTGACACGATCGTTTTATTGGATTAGTGGTTTTGTTTCTACGATCCTTTTCCACTTGTTTTTTATATTGGCAATATCTGTTGGCTCAGTATAGGAGGTACCATTGTGCAGTAGCTCAGAGCAAATCTGGGTATTGCTGTGGAGATTCTTTACATAACTATAGAAGGCCTTGTTGTTGTCTTTACTATCTGCTGCGGTTCTGTTTTCATAGCTAGTTTTAGAGGATTTGATGAGGGATCTCAACTTTTTGTTGAGGCTGATAAGGGAGTTTTTCCAGTATTGGGACTTCACTTTATTCCATATCATCTTCTTCCATCTGTTGTAGAGTTTATTTATGGCAGCGGACCACCAGAAAGGCTTCCTTTTTTTGGAGGAGACCGTCTTGGTTCTAATGGGTATGGCGAGATCCATGCATATGTGTATGTGTTTGTACAGTGCACTGGTGTATGATTTGGCAGTCATGCAACTATTCTGCATTTCCATGGGTGCCGTGAAGTTGGCCACCTCTGTTTTTAGGTGCCCAAAGTTAGCTGTGGAGAGGTTTTTCATGGTGGTTCCTTTGCGGAGGGGGGTGGGATGTGGATTTCCAAGGTGATTAGTTTGTGGTTAGATCTAACCAGGGAGGAGCTGACTATTGGTGTAGAGCAACTGTCACCCATGTTAGTAATGACCAGGTCAAGGATGTTGCTACCTCTAGTGGGGGTAAGAACAAGCTGGTCCAAGGCATTGGAATTAATGAATTTCAGCAAATGCTGGGCAAGTGTATTGGTACACGAGTAGTTCTCCCAGTTAATGGAGGGGTAGTTGAAGTCACCTAGTATGGGAGTGTTAGGTTGGACCCTAATGATCTCCAGGGTGCTTAGGAACGTGGAGTGTGAGTCTTGGGACATAGTTGGGGACTTGTAGCAGGCTATGACCTGAATCGCTGTCTTACCCAATGTTAGCTGCACCAGAAGTATCTCTGATGTGTTATGTTGGGCTACCAGTCTGGAGGTGTGTGCATCCTTTATGATTATGGAAACACCACTGTCTTTAGAGCTTCGGTCCAAGTTCTGGGGCCGAAAGGTGTGGAAACAGTTATAGTCTGGTAGTGTAGGGGTGGTCTCTGCTGCCTTGAACCAAGTCTCTGTTACAGCACAAATGTCAGTGTTGTCCATTTTAAGGAGTGCTTCAAGTGAGTGCATTTTGAGATTTAGACTTCTAGCAATGAGCAGCATGACCCTCTGATTGCATTTGTTTGTAGCTGTTACGGTGGTAATTTGGTCTTCGAGCACCACCTAAAAAAGGCACTATAGGGTGGCAAGAGCCTTGGCCAGTATCCAGAAGCCCAGGGGATGACAGATGCAGACCATCTCTGGCAAAGCATCAAGGTCTGTCAATCATGTTATCCCAGGCAGACAGATACTGGATCCCCTTGGAATGACACCAGAAACGTAGCTAATTGTTGAAATCAATAATTTTCTGCTTGTACTGTGGTATCATTCTGGATGACGGTAGGATGCTACTCAAGGCTAGGGTCATACACGCCTGGGCTACATAATCTGAGAGTTCCTTCATGTAGTCCAGGGAGGCACATTTCAGGTCATTTACACCCACACGTACAATGACAGAGTCATATTTGTACCTGTTGTTGAGGGGACCTGAGTGCGTGCATTCTGTGGCGAATCCTGGCACCTGACAGACAGCTGACTGCCACTTTCTCCTTATTCTACCTAGTGATTGGGACATCAGTGTGCCTCACTATCGAGAAACCTATGGCTAGTGTGTTGGGCATGCTGTTTTGCCTTAGGGGCTTTGATTGAGTGGCATACTGTTTAGGAGAGTTATGTGTCTCGTGATTAGTGTTGTGTTGTGGTGATCGAATGCATTTCTGCCTTGGAGGCCTCTGCTGTTTGGGTAGATTTTTATTGAGAGCCTCCGCAAAGGTGGGTGTGTGATTTGTGATTTTATGTGAAGGCAATGCTGGTGTTTGTTCTGGAGGGCTATGTGTTCCATGTGGTGTGGTGCATCTCTCGCAAGTCTGAGTATTTCCAGATTGAGAAGCACACTCAGTCAGAACACAAGGAGATTCTAGTAAAGTGGAAAGGGAGAAAGGAGGAACAAAGATAATTCAAGGTTAAGAAACTAAGTGTGTTGGCCTTCTCAAATATTCTCTCTGTATTAGGTAGAATGAGCTAATGACACTAGACTGGGAGGAGTGTCCCAGATCAAAATTACAGTAGGAGTGGGCAACTACAAAGCCACCAAGTATAAGAACAAGATGCCAATAGGGAGGGAGGGTGGAAAACTTAATCAGTTATATGATACACTCCTTGGCAGGAAATCAGAGCAAAGAATCAGATATTTAGCAAATGGAGAAATTTCCAGTTAATACCTTACACACAGTGAAACTAGCTAGAAAAGATTTGCAAACAGTGTGACGATAAAAACCTTAGTGAAGTATTGGGCATATCTAAATGACCATTTGATGGAAAAAGTGAACCCAACTGGTAGGCAAATTAAAGACACAAAACACTGTTATTAAATTCCTTCCATTGAGTATGGTCATTGGAACAGATTTGTAAACACTCTTTAAAAGCAGATGTTCAATACGATTTCTAGATGTTGAACTGAAGAAGATAATTCGAGGCATTTCCTAGAACTAGCCAAAAATATCACTGATAAACTATATAAGATATTAAAGGGTATAATGTAGAAAACCACCTTAAGGGAAAAATATGCACTGTTAGAATTTTTAAATGATGCAGATCAGTGCATAAACGTATGACACTTGCTTTAATACAGATAAAAAATAATAAGGAATGTGTGTGTCTATTTCATACTCACACTATTGAAATTAATGAGATTATTGCCCCATGACAGATGCTAAAAGTAATAAAGAGGGCAGAGCTGTTATCTGCCATGTTATATATAGTCTTAATCTGAAGTACAAAATTGTTGAAGGACATTCATACATTCAACCATCCTCAGAAGCATTTATTTTAGTTGGCACTGACACACACACACACACACACTTGGATATTTGAGTTTCACACACACACACACACACACACACACACACACACACACACACACACACACACACACACACACACACACACACACACACACACACACACACACACACACACACACACACACACACACACACACACACACAAAACCACATACACACCTGAGAAAAGCTGGCACAGATTTACTAGATATCCCCTTTTCTGCCCAGACTCTCAGGTAATCACACTCCCATCAGTCAGCTACCCTAAGGCTCTGACAAAGGGTAGTCAATTATACTGTGTAAAATTAACACTAGATATGGTACAACTGTTACAGGTGAGTTACAAATATTCCTCTGTCTGTGTAGATTATCAGTGGGCAAACAGCATTTTTTTCCTTAGTCAAGATGTTTGATTGGGCTATCACTGAATAAAAAAAGGATGAAAAGCATATCTAAAATGCACTTTAGAGTGTTGAGGACCCTATGGCTTAAATCAGATATTTCATTTCAGTCTTGTCCAGTTACAGACTGCTGAAAGGATGGGTGAAAAAGGTGAAGAGTAAAACAAGTTATAATAACACAATAAAGAAGTCATCCAGATGGTGTAGACAGTGATGGTGGTGGTGGTGGTGTGTGTGTGTGTGTGTGTGTGTGGGGGGGGGGGCAAACATTTGGCTAAATGTAATACCTACTATTATGGAGTCTGCTTATGCTTTATACAATTCAATGTTCACTGTAATGTTATGAGGTAGTACCATCTGTGTCAGTGAGAGTAGGGAAGTACATGTGTACATATGCCAGCATACCTAGTTGGAGTTTTGTAAATAAATATGTTATTTGATTATCAATCTGATTTGTACAGATGTTTCAGTTCTAAATATATTTGTAAAGTTACTTGTGTTAAACATGCATCAAGAGAAGGCCCTGCCTGACAGAAAGAATGTATGCATATATATATTAGGCTGTATTGTTTTAACTGATCAAATGTGTATGTTTATCAGCGAACCCTGGAATGGTGGAAAGTTTTAAATTGTGTTATAGTTTTCAGATGATGCCACAGATCTTAGCAAAGCTGTGTGTGTGTGTGTGTGTGTGTGTGTGTGTGTGTGTGTGTGTGTGTGTGTGTGTATGTGTATTTTACCAGAGTCAAGTGACCAGAGGTGATGTCATCCTCTAACCAACATCCGGTTTCTTTGGAACACTCGCAGCAACACTTTGGAAGCTGACAGGAAAGATTTCTGACAGGATATATATCTCACACATCCACACAGACAAAGTGAGAGACATCATTTGGCTTTTGCTGTGATAAGACATTCAGCACGCATCAACTTGCCTTGCTTTAGTAAGTAGTCAGGGAGCAGTAATTCTTTAGTCAGTCAGGGACATTTAGGAAGAATAGTTTAGTATTGTTTTTTGCATCTGAAAATATCCAACTGGATTATTTTTTATCATTAAATATTTTAATACCTTTCATTGTGAATGGTCCTTTAGAGAATACTTTTGACATCTTGGGAGTACTTATGCTTGTTTTAGTGACACTGTGGCCGCCCCTGAAAGCCTTGCTACTTTGGTCACATTCTGCCATTTGTATTAGTGTTAATTTTACACAGTATAATTGGCTACCCTTTGTCAGAGCCTTAGGGTAGCTGACTGATAACAGTGTGATTACCTGAGAGTCTGGGCAGAAAAAGGGATATCTAGTAAATCTGTGCCAGCTTTTCTCAGATGTGTATGTGTGTGTGTGTGTGTGTGTGTGTGTGTGTGTGTGTGTGTGTGTGTGTGTGTGTGTGTGTGTGTGTGTGTGTCAGCTACTGGGATCAGGAACACAGAGCTCCAAAGTGGTCAGTGCAGATTTTGTGTGGGTCTGGAGAGAGAAAGAGAGTTCTGGCCCAAGTCTGTAGCATGCTGCCTGTGTGCTCTTAAGGGAAATTGTGCTTGGTGCATCTGAAAATAATGTGTGAATCCATTGTTGCTCTTACTGACTGTCCCTCACCAGAATCAGTGGTGAGGATTGAGTCTCCTTGATTGCTGGCCTGGAGTAGGGACCCATCACATTCGCAACTTTGTTTGTGCATTTCTAAATATGCAAAACATGAAAAGAAGATAAGCGATGAGTGCATGAAGAGGGGAACAGTCAAGTACTGAATGATTGTCTGACATTTGTGTTTGGTCAGACATATCTCCCATATCCATACCGATTTTGAATCCAGCACCATATTTAATAATAGTGCAGGACTCAATAATGCAAAGTTATAATGCAAACCTTGTACCAGCAACACGAATCAATGAAGGCAGTCCTAGGTGTAGTGTAAGTTCCACCAATAATTCCACAACCAGCTCGAACCAAATGTAGTTTATTCCAAAATCAGCAAGCAGACAAATAGACAAGATTAAGCGCTTTCGTCTCCTATCCGGAAACCTCTTCAGAATCAATGTTAAAAAGAGGCAGCGCTTTTTATAACACTACCACTCACAATGTTTATCACCAATAAAACAATTAATTAATTAAATAATAAACAATTAAGAAACAATTAAGAAATCCCCATCTTAAAGATATATCTCATCCAATGTACACAGTGGTATATATTGAACAAAATGCCTCACAGTAGATACCTGATACTAATCAACTAGGTCAAGACAATATGTATAAGTATTAAAATATATATGTAATATAAATATATGAATGTATGAATATATTATAAATATTTTAAATATTAAAATGTTTAAAATGTATAAAAGATATATGCAATAGTATAAGTAAATAAAAAATATATGCAGTTGTATAAGTGAAAATTGTATACAGTTATGTATAAATAAATAAATATACATGTGTGTATGTATAAAATGTATATGAAATAGAATGGTATATATAAAAAATGTAAAAAATATATGTAAAAATCTTTGAATTATTATATACATGAAAATAGAAATAATGTCAAATGTATGAATAAATGAATAGGTATACACTGCTAGTGTTGTATACCTTTGTGTGCTTTTTTGGGGTTTTGTGCCAGTAATTTTAAGGCTGGTGCTATGGATATATTATCATTAAGACCCTTCCCACTACACACATCTAATTTTAACTGCCACACCATCTCCCTGTATGCCAGTTTTGTTTCCCAGTCACCTCCTCTATCTAGGGGTTCCACTGTCTCCAATACCCAAAACTTAAAATTAGCATTTGGGCATACAAGTGAATGTCTATATAATGCATTGTTCTTGTTTTTACGGTTAATATCCCTTATATGTTCATATATCCGTTTCCGTAAGTGCCTTTCAGTTTTTCCTGTGTAGTAGCACCAGCAAAATTTACAATAGGCTAGATATACTACCCCCTTAGTGTAGCAACTACTATATGTCTTAACCTTTAATATTGTTCTTAAACTAGGAAGTTTTAGAATTTTCTCTCCTGTGATAAAAGAACATTGAGGACATCTATTACATCGAAATGTGCCCCTTTTGTTATTAATGTTGTTGTAACTTTTATCAGAGTGTCTTTCTTTACCCTTTTCCAATATGTTTTTCAAATTTTCATTTCTCCTATAACTATATGTTAGTGTGTTCTTAAAAACCGTCACTCTAGTGGGCATGGATCTAAACATGTCCCATATATCATTAATACATCTTTTAAGCCATCCAATATTGTTATAATAAGTTAGTGTCAAATATGGAGTTACCTTAATATCTCCAATGTTCCTTTTACCACTATTTTCTATATTGCTTACATGTATCAAAATCAGAACTAAGTAACGGGGTATATCTGGTACTTCTTCTATCTATCACACACTTTTTTATATTATCAGATGTTAAGTTGTCCATCTCGCCTTCATTCTTGCTGGATGGGTTTGGAACTGATCCTCGGCTCCGACTCGGCCACTCCAAAAGCTCGAGAGTTGGTTCCACCGGCTCGAGGCTCCCCTTATATCCCACAATGCTAGGCGGTAATACCCCAGATCTCGTTTGCCGCTACAGCGATCGAGGTGTGTTGTTTTCTACCGGCTTCAGGTCAGTTGATATAGATTAGTCTATAGTTAAATTAAGTCCCTTTAATTTAGTTTTTACTAGTTATTTCCCTTAGTGAGTGGATTTGGACCCTTTCCTACCTTTTATCCACCCCTTTTTTCCTCAAGAACTTATTAGTTCTTCCCTCAGGCCTTCGGGCCCTTCCATCCCCTTATTAGTGGTGTGGATGTGTTTGTAGGGATTTTAAAACTAATTTTAGTAGTTTAATTTTTACTTAATCTTAGTGGATAATGTAATCAGTGTGTTTGTGTTGTGTGGTGGTTACACTTTTTTTCCTTAAAAATGTCTAAGGATTCAAAGGTCTCAGGCTTCAAGAAGTGTGACTCGTGCTGTCAGAAAATGTCTCTGACAGACGGTCACACTTCTTGTGTGTACTGCCTGGGACCTTTACACCTGCAGGACTCTTGTGCTGTATGCCATGGCTTCAGCCCTAGAGTCCTGCAGGAAAGAAAAAATAAACTTATATTACGAGGCTTATTGAAGCCTGAGGGTCCCCCAACTGTTTCTTCGGGAAAACCCTCCAAGCCTTCTAGGTCGTTGGCTCCAGTTTCTGAGTCGACACCTAAGGCTTCGTAGTCTGCTACAACATCGGCTCCGGCTGGAGCCGATGAGACTCGAACTCTTATTTCTTCGGTTCCCTCTGCTCCGGCCGGAGCCGAGGTGTTGGAAATCACCGAGTCGGCTCCAATAAAATTATCGGAACCGACATCTAGGAAAAGGTCTAGGTCACCGTCTCTTGGCTCCGTTCATTCGGCTCCAGCATCTCCCTTGCTGTCTGAACGGAGCCATAGATCTCACTCCTCTAGGTCGTCGAGACTTTTGGACCATGACCTTCAGAGGGTAGTGAGTCGACTTCTTAAGTCCGAGGCACTGGCCCAAATGCTTCAGAGCCCGACTCAGCAGTCGATGCTTAATCCGATTTCTCAAAATATTCCTCCTCCGACTCCTTTGAGTTTGGAGCCGAGGCGTTTTGGACCCGAGACTGTGGCAGCGTCGGAGCCGATACATTTGTCTTCGGCGCCGTCGTCTGCTCCATTTTCTTCATTGGAAGAATCTCAGCGCCGGACTTCACTCGTCGGCTCCGAGGGGGTGAGTGGCATCGGACCCTTGTCCGACCCCGCTCTCCCTCTCGGTACTTTGGCGCTGGTGAGTTCGGCTCCGACATCGACCTCGGAGCCATCACTGTCGGTGGCGAGGGAGGTTTTCAGCTCTTCGGAGCGGAAACCTCTGGCTCTGCCTGACGGGTGCTTTCGAGGTCATGCGGAGTGTGTTGGAACCTGGTTCAACTCCACAGTCGGCTCCGTCCGCCCCTCCCTCCTCGGTGCCTCAGGTAATTTCTACTCACTCCCTCTTCCCAGACCGCAGAGAGCCAGCTCCTCAAGAATCCCCTGTGGGGATTTCATCCTCTTCCGAGGCCTCTCCTGAATTGGCAGGAAAGCCCCCTAGGAAGAGAAAGTGCAAGAGGAAGCACATAGACTCACCTGAGTCTGTCACCTCTGACACGGATTTAGAGGATTCTGAAGGTTCCCCCGTTCCCCCTCTGAAGATGTCTCCTTTGCAGACATCCTGGAGATCCTAAAACAGAGGGGGAATTGGCCAGCCCTTAACCCTTCGGAGGATGAATCTGTGTACCTTGAGGCGTTCGGCTCTCGCCCTTCCACCTCCTGGGTGTCTCTCCCCTTTGACCCCCTTATGCAGGTGGTAGCAAAAAAGGCTTGGACGGCTCCTGACTCTGTGGACCCCACCCCCAGGAGACCTTCAAAGTTTATTACAGCACCAGCAGACAAACAATTTTTGACTAAAGGAGTTTCTGTGGATGCTATGGTGGTAGCTGCTGCCACCAAGAAGGAACTAGCTGATCCTTCAGTGCCTGTCCATCCTCCTAACAAGGAATCTAGGTCTATGGACAGGTGCGGAAGCGGATGTTTTCATCAGCGACCTTTTCTATGCGTTCGCTGAACTACCTCTGTCATTTCACTCGTCTTCAAAGAGACTTGATCAAGGAAGCGAGTGAGATGTTAAAGGATCCAACAGTTGCGGGTTTTCAGGATAAGATGAACGCTCAGCTGGCAACCCTCAATTTGATAGCTAACTCCTCCATGCGCCTTCTTTCATATGCGGCTGATGGAGCGAGCAGAGCCGCAGGTACAGGTGTGGCCTTACGCCGGCATGCCTGGATGCGGCTATGCAATTTTGCGGATCCCTTTAAGACGTCTTTCACTAATTCCCCGTTTGATGGATTGTCCCTTTTTGGTCCTCAAGTGAAAGAAACCTTGACAAGGTGCGAGACGGATGGCAAAACTCTTTCTGCCATCGGAGTCCGTTTTTCTACTCCTTCTAGGCCTTACCCCAAGGGCCAGAAAAGTGGGAAGATGTGGTTCCGCAAGCAATCTCAAGGGGCTTTGCCTGACGCACAGAGTCGGTTCCCTCTAGAGGCAGAGGGGGAACAATAATGGTAGGCGATAAGCCCTAGAGGCAGGGGGGGTCCGCAGAACCAGGGCAATCGAGAAACTTTTTCTGATAAGCCCTTTCAACATCCCTGAGGTGTTGCCCGACTGTCCACCTTCGGAGGCAGTCGGGGGAAGATTATCACTGTACCCAGAAGCCTGGCGATCTCTAACTCAAGACAAGTGGGTACAGTCCATCATTTCCGAAGGCTATTCCATTCCGTTCTTTCGCACTCCAAATCAATCAAAAAAGTCCCTTCCAGATGTTCCACCCGCTCAAAGGGATCAAGCAGCGTTAGAAATATCAAGTTGCTTGTAAAAAGAGCCATTCAGACAGTTCCAGCAGACCAGCAAGGATCCGGAATCTACTCCAAATTCTTTTTGGTTCCAAAGAAAACAGGGGACTGGAGGCCCATTTTGGATCTCAGCATCTTGAACAAGTCTGTCAAGAAAACAAGATTTCGGACGGTCACGTTACAATCCATCCTACCCCTATTGGGAAAGGAAAACTGGATGTGCTCTATAGACCTCCAGGATGCGTACTATCATATAAAAATGAACAGATGCTCCAGGAGATTCCTCCGCTTCAGGCTGGGAACCAGTCACTTTCAATTCAGAGCCCTGCCCTTTGGACTCACCACAGCCCCCCAGGTGTTTACCAAATGCATGGCAGTGGTTGCCTCTCACCTGAGACGTCAAGGATTCCAGGTGTTTCCATACTTAAATGACTGGCTCCTTACAGCTCCCACCAAGCATCTTCTACTACTCGCCAGAGACTACACCTTTCGTATATTTCGAAAGCTAGGTATCTCAATAAATTGCGAAAAGTCTGTTTTGTCGCCTTGTCGTGTTATTACCTTCATAGGCGCAAATCTAGACACAGTCAGCATGTCTGCGAGACTCACAGACCAAAGGATAGCAGACATACACAAACTAGTCTCTTCTTTTCCACAGCAACAGAATCAAAGTCAGATTAGTCCTAAAAGTACTGGGGATTATGGCGGCTGCTATCCCTCTACTTCTATTAGCCAGATTTCACATGAGAATCTTACAATGGATGCTCTTCACACAATGGTCATACCAACAACTTCCGATGTCCCACACCATTGTGATAACGCAAGCATGCAGGAATCATCTTCTTTGGTGGATTTCTTCCCCCCAACTCTTCCTAGGAAGACCCTTTGTCCCCCCCCTCCGGTTGCTACTCTGACAACGGACGCCTCCCTGATCGGGTGGGGGGGCATTATCAGGGAAGGACAGTCCAGGGCATATGGCAACCTTACGAACGCCACTTGCATATAAATGTTCTAGAGATGAGAGCAGTGCTTTTAGCATTGCAAGCCCATCAAGACTCTCTTCCGATGGGAACAATAGCAATTCAGACGGACAACATGTCTGTAGTGTGGTATATCAACAAACAAGGTGGAACCAGATCCTACCCCCTATGTCGAGAAGCACTCAGACTGTGGCAATGGGCGATTTCTTCTCAGCGGTTTCTGATAGCAACGCACATCCCCGGGAAGTCCAATCTCATTGCGGACAAATTGAGCAGAGCTATTCTCATGCCTCACGAGTGGTCTCTGACAAATTCAGTCTTGGAAAACGTTTTTCAGAAGTGGGGCCAGCCTTGCTGCGACCTTTTTAATACTCCCCAAAACAGCAAGTGCAAAGATTATTTCACCCTTTTTCCTCTACCAGGCCATCCCAGCAGAGATGCTCTAGTCCAAGTTTGGTCCCGGGGACTTCTGTATGCATTTCCTCCCTTCCCACTAATTTCTCAAGTGATACAGAAAGCCATCGCTCAGAAAGCTTCATTGATCCTCATTGCCCCTTACTGGCCTCGACAGGTTTGGTTCCCCTTTCTGCACCATTTTCTGTTGGAGCAACCCTGGCATCTGGACCTAGTTCCAGATCTTTTGACTCATCAGTCGGGTCAGTTACATCGCTCCCTCCCCTCTCTGAACCTCACTGCTTGGTTCCTCCAATTCCAACCTTAGCCAGGCTTCCTCAAATATCTCACTCAGTTCGAGATATTTTAATAGCTTCCCATAAATCCTCCACTCGGAAGATTTATATTAGTAAGTGGAAACGTTTCTCCTATTGGGCTCAAGGAAGGGACATAGATCCTTTCACTGCTCCCATCCAAATGGTCCTTGATTTCTTAGCCGAACTATTCCATGCAGGTTCGTCTCCTTCTACTCTTAAGGTTCAATTGGCAGCTATTTCTAACTTTCATGTTGGAATCTCAGATTCTGCCATCATGTCTCACAAGCTTTGCAAAGCTTTTTTGAAGGGAGTTTTTCTTCTCAAGCCTCCTATTAGAAATCCTCCTCCTTCTTGGGACCTTAACTTAGTTCTCACATCTCTGATTCTTCCCCCTTTTGAACCTGCAGCTTCGTGTTCAATGAAATTGCTATCCTGGAAGACACTCTTTTGGTAGCCATTACTTGCTAGAAGAGTCTCGAGCTTCATGCACTCTGCAGTCGATCCCTTTATCTTTTGTTTCATAAGGACAGGGTATCCTTATGGACAAACCCATCCTTCTTACCCAAAGTAGCCTCTCAGGCAAACCTAAATCAGAACATTGACCTTCCTGTGTTTTTTCCTAACTATTCTAACAGGTCTGAACAGAAATTACATTGGCTAGATGTTCATCGACAATTAAGGTATTATTTGGATAGGACCAAACAGACCAGAAAGGCTGACCAACTGTTTGTTTCCTATGCAGAAGGCAGAAAGGGCCTTCTAGTTTCCAAAGTATCACTCTCCAGATGGCTTACATCCTTGATTTCCTTTGTGTATGAGATTAGACATCAAAAGTTACCAAACAAACCTAAGGCTCATTCAACAAGAGCCTTGGCTACTTCTATAGCTTTCCAAGACAGGCTGCCTATTGATACGATTTGTGCAGCAGCTACATGGGCTACACCTCACACTTTCATTTCTCATTATAAGTTGGACATAGCTTCCAAAGACAGAGCTAATTTTGGTTCCACTGTACTCAAGAGTCTGTTCTGATAGGCCACCCGGGACAAGGTGCTAGGGACGCGGTCCCATCCAGCAAGAATGAAGGCGAGATGGACAACTTAACATATAGAAGTTATGTTCTTACCATAACGTTCCATGTTAGTTGTCTTCTCGCCTTCTTTCTTGCGTCCCATCCTCCTTCCCCCTAGCCTGGACAGACCTAGAGGAGTTTGATTGTGACCTTTTTTTCCTACCACCTCTATTTGCATATGTATACACTGTGTTATGTATATATTCCCTCATCAGGTTGTAGGTCACCTTCCTTCTGTCATTTTATAGAGGTGGTTTTTCCCCTTTCCAGTGTTCTGGATTTTTCTCCTGGCTGGGCCTAGCTTACAAACGAGATCTGAGGTATTACCGCCTAGCATTGTGGGATATAAGGGGAGCCTCGAGCCGGTGGAACCAACTCTCGAGCTTTTAGAGTGGCCGAGTCGGAGCCGAGGATCAGCTCCGAACCCATCCAGCAAGAAAGAAGGCGAGAAGAAGACAACTAACATGGAACGTTATGGTAAGAACATAACTTCTATTTAATTCTCGTGGGTACCCCCTTTCATAAAACATATTTTCTAAAAAGTCGAACTCTTTTAAAAATATATCCTGCTCTGTGGTCATCCTAGAAACCCGAATCATTTGTTCCTTTACCACATTCTTCTTTAATTGAACAGGATGATCGCTATCAAAATGAAGATATGCGTTGGAAAAGTTATTTTTCCGATAAATAGTCCACATAAAGGTATACAACACTAGCAATGTATACCTATTCATTTATTCATACATTTGACATTATTTCTATTTTCATGTATATAATAATTCAAAGATTTTTACATATATTTTTTACATTTTTTATATATACCATTCTATTTCTTATACATTTTATACATACACACATGTATATTTATTTATTTATACATAATTGTATACAATTTTCACTTATACAACTGCATATGTTTTTTATTTACTTATACTATTGCATATATCTTTTATACATTTTAAACATTTTAATATTTAAAATATTTATAATATATTCATACATTCATATATTTATATTACATATATATTTTAATACTTATACATATTGTCTTGACCTAGTTGATTAGTATCAGGTATCTACTGTGAGGCATTTTGTTCAATATATACCACTGTGTACATTGGATGAGATATATCTTTAAGATGGGGATTTCTTAATTGTTTCTTAATTGTTTATTATTTAATTAATTAATTGTTTTATTGGTGATAAACATTGTGAGTGGTAGTGTTATAAAAAGCGCTGACTCTTTTTAACATTGATTCTGAAGAGGTCTCCGGATAGGAGACGAAAGCGCTTAATCCTGTCTATTTGTCTGCTTGCTAATTTTGGAATAAACTACATTTGGTTCGAGCTGGTTGTGGAATTATTGGTGGAACTTACACTACACCTAGGACTGCATTCATTGATTCGTGTTGCTGGTACAGGGTTTGAGTTCAATTTTACTTTTTTATTTAAAGTTATATTGCAACCCACAAAAAGACAACATAGCTATAAAATCTAAAAACTTTTAAGCGCTTTTCGTTTGTCATAAGACAAACTTCCTCAGAAAGTAAGAATGAACTCAGTAACTGAACTTTTAAATAAGAAAGTGCGGGAAAAACACAGGACATTTAATGTTGTACATACATATAAATAAGAAAACTTAAAAAATATATATTATCAACACTTTATAAACACATATTGAATTAAAACTATACATAATATGTGAGGGTACTTGGTCACCCTTTAATAACCTATATGTAAGAACACCTATACATCAAAACAACCTACTATTATTATAACAACATTATATATGTGTTAAAATAAATTAAATTATTTTTGTAGACTCCGCGTTCAAACCCGGAAAGTTGAAAGCATTCAACTTGACCTGCCATAACAGTTCTAATTCCTCAAGTTTGAACGAGGCAGGGCCACCCCTTCCACCCTGGATATATTGATCTATAACCAAAAATTTGAACTTGTGTCCAGGAAATGAGTGGAGATGTTTAGCGAAAGCGTTGTCAAGTTTATTGTGTGACATAGCATATTGATGCTCATAGACTCTATCCCTACGCCGGCGCTCAGTTTTGCCTACGTAGAATGCAAAACAATCAGAGCATTTGGCTAAATAAACTAAGAATTTGCTGTTACAGTTGAATTTTGATTTCAACTTATAACGATTACCATTAATGGTAAATTGATTAGTACAATCTATATATCTACAATAGTTACAATTTTCGCACTTAAACATGCCCGTTGTTCTAGGGATAGGCCTATTACCACTCTCGAAGAAATTTTTAATGTTTTTACCCTTAGCAAAAACAAAATGTGGTTTTGAACCCAAGAAATCAAAAACAGATGCATTACTCTTAAACAGTTCCCAGTTTTTAAATAAAATTCCTATAACAGACTTCGATTGAGAATTAAATGTTGTTATAAAAGAACGTTGAAAGGTTTGTTCTATACTTAAACTAGAAAACTCATGTACGGTAGTACTTTGCTCTTCAAAGGGTACTTCATCAACCAACAAATGGTTTGAATTAAGCAGTGGTTGAAACTGGTTAGATAATCTTTTAAATTTCACTTCTTCGATGAGTGTATCAACCAACGGCTCAGGGTAACCACGATGTAAGAACATGTGTTTCAAGAGGTTGCATTCATTAATAAAGTCATGTTGTAAACTACAAATACGTGAAGCCCTCACTAACTGGCCCTTTACGACCGATCTTTTTTGGTGAAAAGGGTGGCAACTCGAAAAATGTAAGAAAGAGTTAGAATAAGTTGGTTTTGAAACATTGTTGCTAATTTAAAACTGTTAGATAACTTATTACTTAAATATAAAAAGACGCAACTTGAAGTTGCATATTTTAAAGAGTGTCTTCAGCAGAAAATTATCCCCAAAAGGTTACGTAGGGTGCAGTACTCGACGGGGCTTATTAAAGATTCTCCTTTTCACTTGGAGCTGATTAACCTGTTTGATCGGCAAAGGTTTGAGCTGTTAGAACTAATGATTAAACACTATTCTCTAATGGCTGAAAAAATTTTAACATTTGTTAAAGAAGTGGACGCTAAAGTGCTTAAAGATGTGCAGTTTGAGAGATACAAATTTGATTATAACAGAATTTTTTCTAGTATTAACCAACATCTCTCTAAGTTAAACAACAATAAGGTTAAAAAACTTGAGCGAGACTGTTTGGCATATAAAAAAGGTCTCGCTTATCCACCTCCTCCACCAGCTCAGATTTGGCAACTGGGATTTTCACTATTTGAAATGTCTTCTAATGACTTACATACGAATTTTGTGGCAGATGTTTCATCTTCTGCCCAGGTTGTCACTCAGACAATTAGGCAACCTAGACGACCATCTAACACTGATTTTTGTCCTACTAATTCAGTGATAACACTTGATGAACCCTCTCAAGAACCTCCTCGAAGGAGTGAAAGGCTTATGAATTCTTCTAGAGTTAATTACAACTATAACTCTAGGCAGTATAATCAACTCGGCCAACAGCAGCGTGACCCTGTTGACAATTTTAATAAACATCAACAGGGTTTTCGCAATTACAACTTAATGGGTGCCAAGCCAAAGCAACAGAAGGGACAGAAACCACCAAGGTGAATTTGCATCCTATTTGTGCCGCTGGGCCGGTTTCCATGGATGAGGAGGGTTCATCGTTTTGTTTGTCCGAGTCACTCCATTTGCTTCCTTGTGATCCTTTGTCTTCTTCACCTGTGTTACCAACTTCTTGCCTTGTTGTCGATAACAATGTTCCAGAGGTTAATGGTTCACATGATGGAAGTGATTCCATTATTGACTCAGTCGAACCATCTGTCCATGAACTTGTTACTGAGCGTCCATCTATAATATTGAACAAAGACAAGGACTTTAAAGTTTATAACTTTTCTGATAGTATTTTAACAACAGACCTTGTTGATTTTTTATCAAAGGGATATACTTATGTCCCTTGGACCAACATGGACATTAGTAGGACCATTTTGGAGCTTAAAGTTTTTACTAGGAAGCTTAATTTAGGTTTATTTTTTATGAATAATAATGACCCTATGGTGAAAAGTCAATTTCACGTACATAGCACTTTTAATCCACATTTGCATCCACTCCTTCAAATTTTCGAACAATTATGTGAACTTGATTTGAGAAATTTAGCTACTTATAAAAGGGCTATTAGGGGGAATTTTTCTGGCCTAGAAAGGGATCTTTTGAGTTATATTCAATCTCAGGACATTAGAATTTGCAAACCTGATAAAGGAGGTGGCTCTGTGGTGTTTGACAATCTCGATTATACAGTTCGCATGTCAACTCTTTTGGACAATGCGACATACCAGGTTAGTTCTAGGTCTGAAGTAAACCGGGCCTATAACCTTATAAAATCATGTATTTATGACTTTTTATCGATGGTCGTATTGATCAATCTACGTTCAACTATATGTGTACTATCTTTCCTAGGTACCCAACGTTGTTTGGGATACCTAAAATCCACAAAGATGAAAAAAAACCCCTATGAGACCACTCATTGACGGTCGTGGTTCCCCTACTTATGACATTTCAAAAGTAGTGGATGTTATGTTGCAAAAATACGTAGCCCTTGAGCTTCAAATTTGTAAAGACTCTTGGTCTTTTTTGTCAAAGATCAATGAGTTAGTTTTTAATAGTGACTTCATTTTTTGACAATTGACGTCAAAGATCTCTATACCTGTATCCCTCACGACATTGCGATCGATTGGGTGGCTGACTTAATGAGAAAGCATGGAGCATCTACATCTGATATTTCTTTGATTTCTGAAATGCTTGATTTGATTTTAACTAATAATTATTTTATGTTTGATAACAAGTTTTTTCTTCAAAAAATTGGTTTAGCTATGGGCTCCCCATGTGGAGCTAGTGTGGCCAATTTGGTCATGGCCCAATGGGAGTCCCAGTTTGTTACCCCATCAGTTTACAGACCGGATGCTATTATCTATTATACCCGATTTCTTGATGATATTTTTATTCTTCTGAATGGCGATGAATTATTGGCCATGGACATTGTTAATTATTTCAATTCTTCCACTAATTTTTTACAGTTTACTTTTACGTTTAATGTTAATTTCATTGCTTATTTGGATATCCTTTTAGTTAAAAATTTGAGTTTGAGTTGTTTCACCGCACAGGTATATAGAAAACCAACTTATTACAACTCTTTCTTACATTTTTCGAGTTGCCACCCTTTTCACCAAAAAAGATCGGTCGTAAAGGGCCAGTTAGTGAGGGCTTCATGTATTTGTAGTTTACAACATGACTTTATTAATGAATGCAACCTCTTGAAACACATGTTCTTACATCGTGGTTACCCTGAGCCATTGGTTGATACACTCATCGAAGAAGTGAAATTTAAAAGATTATCTAACCAGTTTCAACCACTGCTTAATTCAAACCATTTGTTGGTTGATGAAGTACCCTTTGAAGAGCAAAGTACTACCGTACATGAGTTTTCTAGTTTAAGTATAGAACAACCCTTTCAACGTTCTTTTATAACAACATTTAATTCTCAATCGAAGTCTGCTATAGGAATTTTATTTAAAAACTGGGAACTGTTTAAGAGTAATGCATCTGTTTTTGATTTATTGGGTTCAAAACCACATTTTGTTTTTGCTAAGGGTAAAAACATTAAAAATTTCTTCGAGAGTGGTAATAGGCCTATCCCTAGAACAACGGGCATGTTTAAGTGCGAAAATTGTAACTATTGTAGATATATAGATTGTACTAATCAATTTACCATTAATGGTAACCGTTATAAGTTGAAATCAAAATTCAACTGTAACAGCAAATTCTTAGTTTATTTAGCCAAATGCTCTGATTGTTTTGCATTCTACGTAGGCAAAACTGAGCGCCGGCTTAGGGATAGAGTCTATGAGCATCAATATGCTATGTCACACAATAAACTTGACAACGCTTTGGCTAAACATCTCCACTCATTTCCTGGACACAAGTTCAAATTTTTGGTTATAGATCAATATATCCAGGATGGAAGGGGTGGCCCTGCCTCATTCAAACTGGACGAATTAGAACTGTTATGGCAGGTCAAGTTGAATGCTTTCAACTTTCCGGGTTTGAACGAGTCTTGTTCCATCTCTTGTATACTCAAATTAAGGAGTCTACAAAGATAATTTAATTTATTTTAACACATATATAATGTTGTTATAATAATAGTAGGTTGTTTTGATGTATAGGTGTTCTTACATATAGGTTATTAAAGGGTGACCAAGTACCCTCACGTATTATGTATAGTTTTAATTCAATATGTGTTTATAAAGTGTTGATAATATATATTTTTTAAGTTTTCTTATTTATATGTATGTACAACTTTAAATGTCCTGTGTTTTTCCCGCACTTTCTTATTTAAAAGTTCAGTTACTGAGTTCATTCTTACTTTCTGAGGAAGTTTGTCTTATGACAAACGAAAAGCGCTTAAAAGTTTTTAGATTTTATAGCTATCGTGTGTATTTGGCACTTTCCGTTTCTACTGGAGGATTAAATACTGTTTGCTTCTACCGTGAGAGCTGGTCTGTCTTTTTGTGGGTTCATATGTAGATATATATACAGAGAGAGAGATAGAGACATGCACATACACACACATTTTAGAAAACTGTACATAAAACTGCGATCATCTCTGGCACCATCGTTTCCTCTTTTTAAAAAACAAAGATAATTATGATCCAAAATCACTCCTTTACTAATAATGCAGTAATATCAATTAGAGCTTTTGTCCTACACTGGACTTCATCAGATTGTCCCCTTCTTACTTATTCCCTACTTTCAGACCATCATTTTACGAACAGCATTATATACTGTGACAAACTAGCCATTACCTGTTGTGGAGCCCCCTTAGATATCATAAAGCTGATCTCCTTTAGGATTTTATTAAAATGTTTTCCTGAATAAAAGGAAGAAATGCATTCTAAACTGGATTAAAGCAAAATGTGCTCTAAGTGGAATGTATACCAGATTTGAATCTGTACCATTTCTAACACCTTTATCTCTTATCAATTCCCCTCCATCCAACCTATTCTTACCATCAAACACATAGTCTTTCACCATGACTCAGTCATCCATAGGAAGTACCATAGTAACTAAAACTATAATTCACTAAATTCTCTTTAAATGAAGAAATATTTTCTGATTTTTTTTTTTACTCCTTGTTATTCTCACCACCACTGGAAAAGCAAATCTCCAATCAAAGCTGGAATACACTTTTGTACGTCTCACTAACTTGTAAAATCTGCCATTTTACCTTGCTGTTACCAAAATCTGAGCATCACTGCACCACTTGTCTTATGCACAGTGTCTGCCTTTAAAGAAAATAAATGTGTCCTTCTCCTTTTAACTCACTTTTAAAGTCCATGGACTAAGCGGTACTTCCAAGCTTGTTTACAAAGTGCCCAAACCCACCAATTATTTCCTAAGATTACATATGAATGTGACCTTTAATTTACATAGATTTACAAGTATTTTACTCTGCTCCAGCCATACCTTCCCCATCTTAGGGCCTAAAGCCTGGGATGCCTTACCTTCAACATAAAGAAGTCTGAAATTCTTCCAGACTTTACCTCATCTTAAAGAAAGGGTAGCCTTCTCTTGCTTTCATCTGCCAACCCATCTTCTAATTATCTCAAAACTTTCTCCCACTTCCCCACTTCCCCATTATTACAGTTTTTTAAGTAAACATTAAATGTATATTAAAAATCTGTGCATATATATGTATAATTCTTCAAGATTATTTATTTTTCATTTGTTTTTATTACTGTTTCTGATTGCATCTAATGTTTTTTCTGAGCCAGTTTCCTATTTGTGTCTATTTGTTTTATTCATTCATTCATTTATTTTCATTCATTAACTGGACTATAACACTGAATCGAGATAAAAATGTTCAGTTTTCAGCTGTGATGAACCAAAAAAAAAAAAACAAACATAGTTAACAACACTAAAAACAAGAGTTAGAAAGATAACTAAATTCAAATATTCAGTACAGAAATTACAATGATAGTAATTAAAGAGAAAGGCAAATGCACATGATATGCTTAATATTAAAATAATTGCAGTATTTTCATAATATTTATAATATGCACACTTTTTAATAGGCAGTGACGTAGAAGGGACAAACAAGTGTGAAAGGTTTAGGTGGATGTGTTCTGTACACAGCCATTGTGCTGCAAGTTTATATAATCATACGCCTCGATCTTAATATGATCTGTTCATTTTGGTTATATCTTTATGGCTGTATATGTTCTGTACATTTTTCCTTCCAGGCTGTGGATAAAATGGGTCCATATGGATCTGTCTACTGCCCTGGTAAGCAAACAATCCTATAAATAAAAGTGCTTCAAACTCATTTTCACATATAGTGGTGCAGCGGTTAGCGTTGTCGCCTCACAGCAAGAGGTTCTCCCGTTCGATTCTCGGCTGGAGTGCCTTCTGTGTGGATTCTGCATGTCCTCCCCGCAGTCGAGTGATGTTAAAGACATGCAGGTAGGTGCAAGCGTGAATGGGTGTGCCTTCTCTGAAGGTTGGGCGTCGGGCTGGGAACTTGGCACCGTAAAAAAATCCACTGCCAATCATGAGCGGACCGGAGTTCCGCTGTGGCGACCCCTAACCGGGAAAAGACAAATGTCTTTATCCTACACAAATGCTGTGCCAATATATGCCTGTATGAAAAACATCTATTGTTGATTTTTAACCAATGATTACAAACCAGAAATTACACAAGGGCTGTTGTGTTTAGTCTGTGTAAATAGTTTCCCTTAACCATGCTTTAATGATACTTTACAAACACATGTGCAATGTGCTAGTGTACATTGCCCATTATTCTATACACAACAGTTCTAATGGCATGTCTGAAAGCCAGTGATATGTAAAGTAATATTAGTAATTTTTCCTTTTTGTTTTGGTAACTTATATAAATGTGTACCTTTGTAAAAGTTTGATTGTAGCTGGGAACTGTCAAGGTGTGCCTTGATAAAGGATTGCAGGTTTAATGAGGTATACACAGGCTGATAAGTATAGACTGCCTTTTTTAACCCTAGCCATGCTTCTCAAGTATATCTAACAATTTTTGTTTCCCAGGATTATTTTAAGGAGTATATGTGGGTTTGGGTGATCTAGCATTTATAGACTGCTTCTGTCCATTAGAGGCATGTGATAGACCAGAAAATAAAATAGAGAGCCTGCTTTGAAAGCAGTGTTATCAAAAATCATGATGAACCGATGCTTTAAAGTTATAAAACCATTAGTCAACAATGGAAAAATACAGGACAAGTTGGAGCATGTAAAATTAAAGTAAGGGTGCCTGCAAACTTGCAGACTATATTTAATCCATTTTGTTTATGTGATAGCAGTCAATAACAAAATTTAAGTGAGATGACTGACTGAAAAAATGATGTTTTTCCAGTCTACTGCTGTGAGAATTTCAGTTGCTTTTACCTAACTGTGACTGGATGCTTCAGAATGACATTTTCAGTAGTTTAATACTTTGAAATTCACAAAGGTTGCTAAGTTATTTGTTTCAGCAATTATGTTCTTTATATATTAGGAAATAAAATCAGCAGTGTTCAATAATTAGCATTCAATAAAGACAGAACCATATAAAACGATGCCTTGAAAATACCATTACAAAGCAATGGATTAAAGATTACTAACCATTTCAATAAACATGAAGCAAAATTTACTTTCTGTGTGGTATTGATTTCCATTTCATTGTAAACAGCAAGATTAACAATGCATGGAGAGGTTTCATTGTAAACGGGAAACCTAAAAGCAAGGCTTGAGTCCTGTGACTTGATATTTCTTCTGCCTGGCAGTAAGAAATCAATGTTAATTTAATAGGAGACCACAAAACAAATTTTACCTTCATTATTCTTTTTAAACTAAATAAAGGGTCATATTTACAAACAGACTGTGCAAAAGACTTTCTGTCATGTCTCTTGAATATCAAACCAATTTCACATAACCCAAGTTCTTGTCAATAAACAACCTTAATTACTGGGTGAGGAACAGAGGCAATAAGCTGGAAGAGTTTATTTAGTCCATCATTGCAGAGGATTTTCAGTTCAGCTGGAAATTTAAAACCCCTTGCAAAGAATTTGAATTAACAGCATTACTCCACTCCTTCTCAAACTTGCTGCTTTTTCTTGGAGCATGTTTGTGCATTAGAGCTCATATGTGTACATATACACACAGACTCACACATACACACACACACACACACACACACACACACACACACACACACACACACACACACACACACACACACACACACACACACACACACAAATACAGTCAGGCTTACTCACAGTCATGCACACAAATATACTTACACACATACATATATATACACAGACAGAAGAGAGAGAGAGACGCGCACTCACATATCCACATAAGCATGCATACACACAGGCACATAATCACAGAAACATATATGGTTGTACACACACACACACACACACACACACACACACACACACACACACACACTAGTCTGACACACTGTACTTTTAGCAACCATATCCATGCAGCTCACTAATATACAAAGTCACGCAGTAATACAAATAGTTTAATTACACACTAAAACAGCAGACTCAGAAATGTGCCTCTGTATTTAAACACAAATACACATACACGTTTGACTCCTACATAAGCTGAACAGAATATACTGGATATTACTTGCAGCATTCTTGTGAAAGGCATCTCCAGAATCGTATGTAAACACTAGAATGTAGCAGACATGACCCCACCTTCCCTTCTCTGCATGCAAGAATACACTTCTATACCCTCAGTACTAGTTACTTCGATTTTTCCACTGCCACCAAGCAATGGTTATGGTGACTTAGAGTTTTATCAGTGGGTGGTGCATTGCAGTTGTCATTATCAGGATTTGAACAACTCATTGTTCATTTTCCATTTCTTTGTATGTCTTTATTGACTGACCAGAAATTGTGATGTGGTAGGAATTTCCATACAACATCAACATGCTTGGTTATGATTTCAAGCCAAGTGTCAACCCTTTTTTTTTTTTATGGGTGAGGGTGGAAAATCAAAGCTGGACTCCAATCACAATATATATACAAAAAGGAGAAAAACAGATTTACGCAATAGAAATAAACTCCATTCAATAAATCATGTTCTACAAAAATGCACAACTTACCATTTCAGTGCACTGCACTTAACATGTAATGTCTTCCAGCATGGCAGAGCAATCCCTTCAGGCATTGTGTTGATTCGTTAGCTTCTTGGCTAACATTATACAATTAAAACTGTTCATATTGGTATATTATTATAGACAGATATGTTAACTGAAATTCCTTTTAATGTGTTAAGTTTGCACTCTTGTGTTTTTTTTCTTGAGTAAATCTCATTTTAATTGACTACATTTTGTAACTGAAAGTATCAAGTCAATTTTTTTCCATCTTGAGAATTACATTGATATCCCACAGAGTATTTAATTAAGTCGTGCAAAGACATCACAACAATTAAAAATGTATTTGGATAAACAATTGATTAAGTTAATCTATCAGAGCTGAGTAAAGTTGTTAACAGCTGTATTAATAGAGAATGGCCATTTTAAACTGAAATATAGAGTCTAGTAACACCATCAGGTTATGCTATAAATATTTCAGAAACTGATAAAGGCAATAACTGCTGTTTTGCTTTTAACATAAGCACAGCTAAATTAATGAAGTCATTAAGTGAATGTGTTAATGCAGTTGGCACTGTCCACTCTTCAGGGCTGCCATGTTGCAATTCATAAAAGCCATTTATGCCTACATGAGATGGCATCAAATAATCATATGCAAAAGAAGTAATAATGAGATGGTAATGAGAAATGTTGAAAAACGTTATATGCTAATAGGCCCTGTTACTGTCTGTTTGTGATTCATAGTCATATATTGACACACTTCCACTCCATCTGCAGATAATTATAAAAGGTAGATTTGCACCTTTTCTATATACTTTGTAGTTGGTGAAGATGCTCTCTCTTGCTGCTAGCTTTGCTGTTTAAAATAATGACTTGGTTGTTTTTGCCAAGCAAAAACTGCTTGTGCCCTGAAGGGCTATGAAGACAAAGATATCAATAGAGAATAACTCATCATAATTTTGATCATCAGGAAATCCTTAATAGGTTCAGAGTGGACAGGGATAATGTAAGGGTATTAATGAGCATGTACGGCCCACATTTGGGTACTGGGGGATGAGTGGCCTTCTTATCCCTGTGGATACTTAGGTATGTAAAGTCCTCACTGCAGTTGCCACAGGGGCCTTAAAGAGACAGACTGGGGACACTGTGGGCATTTCTCAGGCTTTTGCCTTGAGGATACTTCAGCAGTTCCTGGATGTACTCTAGGCATCTGTGGATCAGTACATCTATTTTCTGGCATCACTTCAGGACCAAGTCTGGACTATGTGTGCCTTTTATGGAATGGTATATTTCTCTGAGATGCTTGGTTCATAGATTGCACCCATGATGCCATTAGGGTGCCATCAGGTCCTCTGAGGAGGTGGTACCTCAACAGGAAGGGCTGGTATTCCATCAACTGACAGTGTGTAATACAGGGGGCTGTATTACCAACATCTCTGCCCAGCATCCTGGCAGTGCACATGATTCCCATATCTGGCACACCAGCTCACTCTACTGCCTCTTCCTGCACTATAGGATGCCCACTGGCCATGTTGTTAATAAATGGAAATTGTAATATTTTGTCATCTAAGTCATTATTTTAAGTAAAATGTATTGCTTAATACTAAATCACTCTTCCTTTGTTTTGTCCCCCCTTCTCTATTTTTCTTCTGTTCTTCAGTTGATGCAGGATCTCCATGGGAGGCCATGGCTCATGACAGCTGTGAGGAATCAGATGTGAGTTGCAGAAGATAATTTTAATACAGCCCAGTTACAGAATTGTGTTGTCATTGAGAGAGTCTTTGGCACGCTAAAATCCTGTTTCAGATGTCTGAATCAGTCTGTGGTTGCTCTTCATTATGATTCGGCTGTCACATGCAGGATATTTACAGCATGTTGCATTCTACACAACATGATCATGCACTGGACTTGTGGTGAATTGACCCATGCTGTCAATGCATCTTCTGTCTTTTTTAATTTCTTCAAGTCTTTTGGGTTTCTAATAACATGACGGGAATGGACCCCATTCTTAAGTCAAAGTATGATTATTTTATTTTTTTTTTATTTATTCCACGTATCTCTCGTTTCTGCCTTCAGATCCAGGTATTTTATGACATTGTGTCTCTCTATACGCAAGACACTGTAGTCACTGGGTGTGGTGATTTCAATGATCAATGCTACTTTTGTCTTTTCTTGGACCACTATATCTGGTTTTCTAGCATCTATCTTTTGAACTTTGGTATTGGGTGATCCCATGTGATATAAACTTCATCATTTTCTATGATTCTTTGTGGCTCATGTTTCCAGTGTTTTTTAGCCACTTTGATACCATAATATTTGCACAATCTCCAGTGTAACAGTCTCGCCACATTATTATGCCTTTCAGTATATAGTCCCTCTGCCTTTAGTGCGTCGCAACCAGCAACAAGGTGTGTGATTGTTTCCAA
Organism: Protopterus annectens; assembly: GCF_019279795.1. Taxonomy (NCBI): domain Eukaryota; kingdom Metazoa; phylum Chordata; order Ceratodontiformes; family Protopteridae; genus Protopterus; species Protopterus annectens. Next base: position 707,244,144 of record NC_056734.1, read on the forward strand.
TTCATTTTTACAAAACCTACATATGTCTGTTTGTCCCACATGTTCAATGGACTTTGTAAACCAGTGTGTATGTAGCCCACTATCTTGGGCTGCCAATATTAACCTTTCATTTCTTGATGTGAAATCACCTCTCCTTAACCATTCCTGTGTTCGTTCTTAATCAACATGATGCTCTTCCAGAAGTTTTCTATACTTGCAACTATATTTATATTTTTTCCACATTTCTTGCCTTCTCATCTGGTCCTTCACCTAATATTCTTTTTTTTTTGTTTTTTAGCACATTCACTTGCTGCCTGATTTTTATCTACTTCTGGTATAATTTCCATTCCTGCTTGACGTCGATATGCTTCTGCTAAATTAAGCAGAGATGTTATCTTAGATTTATTCTCCTCATGTTTCAAAACTTTCACTACATTTGGATCCTGTGAGGTCAGCAGATATGTGTGGAGTCCCATGACTATAGATCTATACATTTAATTTATTTCAAGGAGGCCCATCGCTCCTTCGGAGCGGGGAATATATAATCTTGGTGTACACTGATTTTTATAAATCATTTGATAAGCATGAAGCATCCTTCTTGTTTTAATATCCAGTCTATCCAACACTTTTTGGGGCCAGTCAATCACTCCAAAACTAAGTTAGGACAGGAAGAGCCAATTGATTTATGGCTTAGATCGAGTTCCTAGATGTCAATGCTGTTTTCAGGATTAATTTAAGTCTTCTAAAATACTCCTTACTGAGCTTTATTCACATTTGTTCATGTTTTATTGCTGATCCTTCATCAATTCCCAAGTATTTATACACTCCCTCTTGCAAAAGTTCTTTTATATCACATTCTTGTCCCAAACATATGTTTTCCTGGTGCTGCAGTTTTCCTTTTTTAAAGGTTGCTTTTGCACATTTATCAAGACCAAATTACATTACAATATCATCTGAAAAAGTTTTTAAAACCTGTAGCTGTGTTTTTAGTTCCTCATCTTATGAGCTATAAAGTTTTAAATAATTGACAAAGAGAAGATGAGAAGTCATTAGACTTTGTTGCTTTCTAGAAGCCAATTTGTAGCCATGGCCTAAGCTGTTAAGTAAGCAGTTTAATGGATTAATGGCAAGGCAGAATAGCAACGGTGACAGAGAGTCACCCTGGAATATCCCCCTTGGAATTTTTATCCCTGGGATAATAATCTGTCCTTTATCATGGCTTAATTGCAAAGTGGTCTGCCACTGTTTCATGGTTACTGTAATGTTGTCAATCAGTGTAGGGTGTATCTTATACATTTTTAAGCACTCTTTTATCCATGAATGTGGAATACAATTGAATGCTTTTTTGTAGTCAATCCATGCCATACTTAGATTCTTCCCCTTCTTACAGTTCTCCACTATAACTTTAACAACAAGTGATCCTTTGTTCCATATGACTTTCCTGTATTGCCCTTTTATTCTACTGCCATAATTCAGTTTTCTTCTAAATGACTATAAACTCTGTTGGTGTCAATTCCCGTGTGTAGTTTGTATATCGCTGGAAGACAAGTTATTGGTCTATAATTTTTAGGATAGCTTGCGGGTTCACTCTTAAGTAAGAGCATTGGTTTTCCTGTTGTTAACCAGTGTGGTGTGTGTTCAAGCTGCACATATAAATAGTTCTTACTCATAGCTAAGTCCTCATGCAAAGAAGTTAATACTTTAAGCCAAATGTTAGGTACTACATCTGGGCCTGGGGTTTTCCAGTTAGAGGCTTTTCTCAACTTTGTTTCAATCTGTCTGGCTGTTATTTCATCCCATTTCATATCCTGTACCTTTAAACTTCTTATTCTTTCTTTTACTTCTTCTGTCCATTTAGCATCTTTGTTATGTTTCACAGGATCTTCATAGATACTTCTCCAGAATGTATCTATTTTCTCATTTTTTGGTGGTCTTTCAATTCCTTTTACCTTATTTCCTGGCTACCCAATGAACTAACACTAATCGCATCCTTGCCTCTCTTTATACAAAAACTCAAAAAACACCTCAAAATGCACTGGTTATGCCCTTGTAGTAACCCTGACTAATCATCCTCTTCCACCACTGTTTCTTCCTCTTCCAAACAAACTTCCAAACTTTATAATGAATATTCATGTAAGCAAGGCCGGTACTGTTTAAACTCTAATCAACATACTACTGAAATCTTTCTACCTGATGTGAAAAATTCCATAAGAATCTTACTGTGTTACATTTTTATTTTTCCTTTTTTAAGTGTAAATATTTTTACTGTTGTTTTTTTCAAGTGTAAATATCTTTAGTATGTAATAATTACTCATTCTATTTTTTATTAATCCTTTCATTTACCTTGTAACGATATTTTGAATTTTTCTATGTTGTTGGAGCTTTTCTCCCCGGGCCTCTACTGAAAATGGAAATATATCCAGCTAGATTAGCCCGGTTAACAAATGTAAAATAAAAAAAATAAAATAAAAATTATTTCCCAATTCTCTATAAAACATTTTTGGGTCATCAATAAATTGCTTATTTTATGCTTTTCCCTTATATTTATCTTCGTATCTTCTAAGTCTTTCTGAATGTTTTTAAATTTTTAGTTTGTTTTCTCCAGTAGTACATAATAGATCCTGGTCTGTTCTAATACTGCACATTGCTTTTACACATCTATCTTTCTTAGTATTTTTGTTGATCTATTCCCTCTTCTATAATCTTCTAACAGTGATGCTTCCTGTCTTAGCTGCTTTATAATTTTCTCTATTCGATATTTCCATGGTGGTATTCGCTTTCACCCCCTCTTTTCCCTTGCTATCCTGTGTTCCTTGTGGTAGAACTTTATCAATTATTAATTTAGCAGCACAGTAATATATTCTGTTTACTTCTGTTGTATTGCATGGATCTCTATGGACAGTCCTAATTACTATGTTCATTTGTTTTATCAAGTTTCTAACTTTTGGGGTTTTATTAACCTTCTGCAGTTTATTTCTCTCATTGATCTTGATTTATCTGTCTTTGTCTATTAAATCAAGCAACTCTTCTTTTAACTCATTTTCTTCCATACTGAGGGCACATCCCTTGTTTTCTGTTTCCTGTGGACAGTCTATAGAAAGTTCTATAGCATCTTCCTGTGGCACATTCTCTTCAATTTCATCCTGTGTCAGCTGTTGTTCTGTCATATGGGAACTCACTGACTTATCACTCCTCAACATTGACTGCATCAGAGTTTCCACAGTTTCCTGTTCCTTTCCTTGCAGTCTAGCTTCAAATTAACGTTTATACTGGTTTTCTGTGGAAGGCTCCAAAATATCTTGATATGGCACCTGACCAATTGCTTCCTGTTCTACTGATTTTCCCTTAATTTGGATATCCATTGCTCTATCCTGTTGTGGTGCTTTCTGTATTCGATTTACTACACTGAATCCTTCTCTTTGCAGCTGTTCCATAACCTCAATTTCTATTTCTTTGACTTCTCCATTACTAATCTCTTTTTCTGCTTTTCCTCTTAGTCTTCTTATTTTTGTATTGTAAAGTTTTCCATATCTGGATTCCTTTCCCTATATTTTTCTTCAAGTATCTTTGGTGCTGCTCTTTTTGTATTGGTTAGTTTTGCTTTCTCCTTTGCATAAATAGTACACCATATTAAATCTCTTTTCCTTTCCCATGCCCATATTTCTTCTTCATGTCTCCTGATCTTCTTGCTTTTCCTTATTCTGGGGACTCGCACCAATAAGCTGTGATGCAGTCTGTTTTAGACCTTCTACATTAAATCCTTCACTTTGCAGGCGCTCCATAACTTCAACTTCTGTTTCTTTAACTTCTGGTTTACTAATCGTCTTTTCTACATTATATCCTTCTGCTCTTAATCTTTTTATTGTGAAATTTTCCATATCAGGATGTCTTTGCCTGTATTTCTCTTCGAATATCTTTGAGACTGCCTTCTCTATATTAATTAACTTGGCTTTCTCCTTTCCATAAATATTGCACCATATCAAATCTCTCTTTCTTTCCCATGTCCATATTTCTTTTTTATATTTTTCAAATATCTTTAGGTTTTGTTGTTTATATTTTCTCACTTCTTCACATGCTTCTTTTTCCAAACAGATCAAAATTTCTTGATCTATATACTGTTTTTTCAAAAATCTGTTGTATTAATGAAAGTAAATTTTTATTTTAAGCTTCTGACAGTTTTTCCTGCGGAAGTATTTTTCTTTCCTCTAATTTCTTTCTTAATCATTTTGTATATCTTGTGCCTGGAAATTCTGGGCTTTTTGCATAATAGTAACAATACATAATAATTTCTTTCTTATCCTCAGTAGTCCACTCTCTCATCTTTATGGCTTTTATTTGGCCAATCAATTTTTGTCATTTTTGTGGATTTCAAATTCTTTCTACAACAGGGGGGCTATCTTCCCCCTGAGCCTGTCCTGGCCCCATTGTAGGAATGTTTCCATATTTTGAGGATTCTACACTGTCAGTTTTTCCAGTCCTGGCACCAGTGCGCCTACCTGGATTGGGCACTTTTTTATCTTGGGTCTTGTGCACCCAGCTATCTTTTTTATTTTTGATTTACTTCTGTCCATGATATATGCTATAAAAATACAGGCTGTATATCAATATCGTCTTGGTGAGGTTTTGTGAAAACAGGATTCACCTTGTGAAGGTACTCACCAAGACTTGAGGATGAATTCAATTTCAGCACCACTACTCTCCTTTACTTGCTGACTTTTCATGATCAATGATGGCCAGCTGGCAGCAGTAGTACAGGACCCCATGCAGCAAGCTTGTCAATGCTATATGGCTGCACAGTTAACGAGGAGGTGCTTAGGCCAGAATTATTGACCATGATGTTCAGGTTAGTGTTTCCTTTCTTCTAATAAATGCATCATATAGAGTATAATTGATGCATGCAGTGCTATGTGTGGGCTAAGCTCTGTGGTGCATGGCCTACTGTCACTGTTCATCAGTCATTTCCCTCTTATCTTTAAATGTTTTTTTCAGTACAGTTAATGGTATGACTGTTAATAAATGTTATGTCTGTCTGTTCACTGAGGCCTGTAAAATGATTTCTAATTGCATCACGAAAGGAATACTTTCTATTTTTTCTGTTTTACTAAACATATTTTGATTAAGGATATTTTGATTAAGGATTCAGTAATCTTCATAAATGGGAATTTATTAAAAAGTGCCAATTAAGCAGTTGACCGATTTGATTTCACAAAATTTTATATATTACAGTCTCTAAACTTGCATTTACATGAGTTCATACCTGGACAGGAATGGAAATGTAGCAAGCGTTTTTTTTTCCCTTTTAAGGAATGTGTCCACACTTTTACCTATGACGTATTATAAATGATTTTCTGTTCTTTATTAAGTCCTTTCTCAGATTAATTCATTATGTCATATACACCAACTTGTGTCCTCAGAAAAAGCAATCATCTCATACAGTGCCAAAGGTGAAGTGGCAGTAGTGCTTGTGTTGTTGACAGGATACTCGTAAAGTATTGTTTCAAGTGTGGTTTACCCTGTTAGTTGTTTGTCTTTTCGGCTTTTCCCAGTTAGGGGTTGCCACAGTGGAACTCCGGTCTGCTAATGATTGGCAGTAGATTTTTAGGGTGCCGAGTTGCCAGCCCAATGCCCAACCTTCAGCGAAGGCACACCCATTCACGCATGTCTTTCGGAGGCCACTCAACTGTGGGGAGAACATGCAGACTCCACACAGAAGGCACTCCAGCTGAGAATCGAACAGGAGAACCTCTTGCTGTGAGGCAACAATTCTACCGCTGCACCGTGTTCTGTGTATTATTTATTTATTTATCATCTGTTAACTGGGTTAGTCCAACTGAGCCAGTGGCCTGTTTTCAGCAAAGACACAATGAAAAAAGCTTCAAACTTACAATACAAGTAAAAACAGTTAAGAAACATACCAAAAGATTAATATACCTTTCTGAAGAATAATATACATTACAAGAAATACAAATATAGGAAATACAAATATTTCAGTTAGGCTAGAAAGAAGAATACATTATAGGCTAAGAAAAATGTTTAATGGACATCAGGCAGAGATAGAAATGAGTAAACATAAACTGAGGATACATTTTAGAAATAAAAAGGTATTAGTTAATGAAGAAAGCTGTGGTAGCAATTTGAGAGATGGTAAAGAAGTGTAAGGATGAGGAGCATGGGAGATTAAGTGGGACCTTGCCAGTGATAGGTGCTGGCATTTAGGAAAAGAGTTTTGAGTTTGATTTTCAAGAGATTTGTACTAGGAATGGTTCGGATGTTAGGGCGGAGACTGTTCCAAGCCTGGGACACACAGTTTTTGTAAAGAAGTCTGCCAATATTTTGTTAGGTTTGTAGGTGTCAAGCAGGTGCTGGTCTGAGCTACAAAGAGTAGGAGAGGGGTGTAGAAGGATATTAGGGAGGAGAGAGCAGGACAAGCAAAGGGACTGGAAAGTAAAGAGTGTGTGAGTTAAGGAATGTATCTGTATTATTATAATTATTATTATTATTATTAATGTCATTATTATATTCTGTGTAAGTGCTATCTTTATCATTAATGAATTATACATGACTATATTCATTAACTTCCCTTATTCTGTTCTAAAATATCTTGTTTTTATTTTTCTTTTACTTATTTGTTTTTAATTGCCTTTGAAGTTTAACATTGACATCAGTGTACTGAAAGACATGGTAAAAAAGTGCAACATTTTATATTTGAAGCACCCAAAATATGTAGACTGACTTACAGAAGGTCAAGGATAAATGTGTTATATACAATGTCTACAAAGATAGGGCAGGTGAAGGTGCATGGGATGTAGAGGAGGGGCTATCATGTGAGATAGATGCTGACTTGTGATGTGATCTACTGGATGCAGATGAGCCTTCAGACAATGATCTCACAATGCTGCATGACTGAGACCTTGAATGAGAAGTTCTGCCACATGTAGATAAATGCTGAGGTGGTCTGCATACATTCTGTTGGATTTGTTCTCCGCTGCTGTTTCTAATACTTTCTTGAGAAAAACTTGTAGTGCAATGTGCTATGCTCCCATATGTCCAAACAGTACCCCACCCTCTTGCCTGTCCAACACTGATTCCTATTTGAGCCTAGTAGGTGCTCACTATGTCCAAATGAAGGTGGTCATGGATGTTGTGTATGCTGCCATACCGCAGTATCCTTACTCTGTACCATTTCCATATTGTGCTGGAAATCCTTACACATACCCTGCATTACTATGACCATCTCTGTGGCAGTGCAGTGAGCCTTACCAATATTTTGGCACATTTGCTGATGGGCAGCCAACACTTTTTTCTGTTTCCTGGTGTAGCTGTGACATGTGACTACACCTGGCACCCCTATGTTAGATGTCATAGAGGACACTAACTGAGTTTCTACTGTCAACCAGATGGTGTTTCTGTGGTTCTGGAGAAACTAGTGTTTTGGTGTATGCTTTTTTTTTTTCACTTGCACAACCTGATAGGTTCATTGGTAAGTACTAGGCTAACTATCCTTGTGGGCCATTTTAAGTCTAACCAATTTCCCTCAAAGTTAAGAAACAAACCCTGTACCTTGTGTTTGTAAAGTAAACACCTAAACAATTACACCAGTCCCCATATACTTGAATTTGTGATCCAGTGTCACTTCTTGAAGAATTATTTATATACTTATACATACATGTATCTATATGGGTCTACTTCTAATCACCAAAACACACTTCTTCGAAGATTAGAATGTAGAGAACCAGTTTCATGAAAGTGCACTTAACCAAAAGTGCACTTTTGATAAACTCAGTTGACCGACTCACATCAGTTAACTGAATCATGCTACAGTGGGAATAAGGAAACATATCCTTTCCCCAACTGTAGTGCCATCTTGGAGTTAGTATATCTAATTACTGAAAGTGTGTCTGGCAAACCAGAATATGTGTACCCCCATGTGGGGGGCTGTACCCCACACCCCCCTGCTACTTATATATACTAACTCTGAGATTGCACTTTTTTGTTGTTGTGTCTTTTTGCTTTTCCCGGTTAGGGGTCACCACAGTGGAACTCTGGTCCGCTAATGACTGGTAGTTGATTTTTACATGCCGAGTTACCAGCCCTGATGCACAACCTTCAACGAAGGTATGCCCATTCATGCATGTATCCACGCAGTAGACGCTCTAGCTGAGAATCGAACCGGACAGCGTCTTACTGTGAGGCGACAACGCTACAGCAGCACCACCACCGCGGTCAACTCTGAGATTGCACTACAGTGGGAAAAGGATATGTTTCCTTATTACCACTATAGTGTGATTCAGTTAACTGACATGAGTTGGTTAACTGAGTTTTGCAAAAGTGCACTTTCGGTTAAGTGCACTTTCGTAAAACTGGGTCTCTACATTCTAATCTTGAAAGAAGTGTGTTTTCAATAATTAGAAGTAGACCCATATATATACATACACACACACATACACACACACACACACACATATATATATATATATATATATATATATATATATATATATATATATATATATAGATAGATAGATATGTGTGTGTGTGTGTGTGTGTGTGTGTTTGTGCCATTAAACTTGGTGACTGTGTGCCACTTTCCTCATGCTCTCTGATAAATATATCTATGCTGTCATCATTAGCAGCAGCCATTCTGCTGCTGTCTTCTAAATTTACTGGTATAGTGGAACTGCTTTTTGCTACTGCTGACCTGTGAAGAATTAATTGATGATGTTACTACTCACATATTTGTGTACACTACTGTTTGCTGTGTAATGAGGTGTAGAGGACAATTGTCATGCACATAATGTTCAATGTCATTATGTGCAGAAGTGGAGGGAGCACCTATTAACAGTAAATGTCATGCGTAACATGTCGTTTGACCTGCACAATCATATCTTTATATAAATATGTCAGAAATCAAATTAACCTTCCTGAGCAGGTATCTGTTGATGCTGCAGACATGAATGCGTTATAAGCAGGGGTCCACACCACCTCTTGAAATGCTCTTGCCATCCTCACCTGTTTTGTAGTCATCCCCATGAATGTAGGTGAGGTACTTCTCATCAGGTGTTGAAGGAATAACTGTTTGAGGATCTCTACTGTACTGCTATGAGCAATTGCATTCTGCCTTGTCTTTGTTCTGCTATGTCCTACCATATCATTGGCCATCTTCTTGCACTGTGTCAATGTGCGGTTCTTGCTGTCAGCATCATTTATATCCATAACCACTTTGTTCCAGGCCTTTGCCATCTCAGATTTTTGAGTCCCCTTTTATCAAAAAGGCATTTGCCATATGTTGAAAGAGCTGCCATGAGGAATCTGTTCTCATAGCTGAAATTATCCTTTCTCTTTCTGGATTCTTGTTACTGCTGCATCACTTGATCACCTAAACACTTTATCATTACACTTCCATCTTATGCTTTTGGTAACATACTTGAAACACTTCCCCCTAAAACTTTTCTGGTTTTATACTGCGGTGACTTCTTATTCATGAGTGAAAAATCATATTCCACAGTAAATCAGCATGTATACTGACAACATGATAGATCGATGTGAATGCAGTACATCATAGTTTCACTTAAAATTGTGTAGCGATATCCTGTATAGCATAATCTATAAATGGAAAAAAATGCAAAGATTTATCTTTTATATTGCCATCAGAATTCCTTCCCCATACATTTTCAGTACTACTGTCATGAGTTCCCATTTATGAATGTCTGTTGTCACAAGCATTAATATGAATTAACATTCAATAAGTAGTAGCACCCGACCAACATATTCCACAGACTCTGCACATTTAGGATAAAAAACAAACTATTTAATGGTGAAGTAACAAATAAAATACTAAGTTTGAAACAACAATTCAAACAATGAATTAAGCTTTCGTCCAATACTGGACTTCTTCAAAATTAAACACTCTTACATGCTTGCTTTCTTTACCTTAGAAAAACCTATTAACAACAAGAACCCCCCAACTGATAATTATTTACAATTGTTCATCAAGCCCTTAACGTGACAGTGTACAAAAGTGAATAACTTCATAAAAAATGTACATTCAATGCAATGTATTGTTCTTTTAAATAAATCTCTTACAAAATATTTATATAATATTTATTTATATTTATCTAATGTCCATTTTAATATTGGTTGTAAATTAATTGTATCATTAATACCTGGAGGAAAATTAGCAGCCAATCTAATCTGCCATTTAGTTTCTTTAACTTCAGGTTTACCATCACATGTACAAACTACACAACCTGTTAACTGTGAGAGAGCAATGATATTAGGATATAGGAATTATACCAATAAAGTGAAACTGATATTTATGGACAGATGGTCACCTGTGGTGAACAACTCACATATTTCAGGAGTTATTGGACCTGTACCCACATTTGTTTATAAGACCTGTTCTAATTTTAAGCAATATTTTGAACATGATGGGTAGGATGGAAATGTCCCAAGAAATGGGACCCACAAGTTTGGGACCTGTAATCAGTGTCAGTTTTCTTACTGGGGGATTATATAACATTAGATAATAGAACTAAGACAAAGATCACACTTTTAAGAGGTAATTGTTTAACAAAAGGAGTGGTTTATTTGGCCAAGTGTGTTCAGTGTACAGCTTTTTATGAAGGCAAAATGGACAGAGCTCTCAGGAATAGGATTTATGAACATATTTATCAAATCAAAACTAACAATATTAATAAAGCTCTTTTTAAGCACTTGTCCAGTAGTAAAAATTGTATTGGCTTTAAATTAGTCCTGTTAGAAAAAGTTAAAATAAATCATAGGGGTGGTGATGTTAAAACCTTGCTTGAAGTTAAAAAAACTAAATGGCAGATTAGATTGGATGCTAATATTCCTCCAGGTATTAATAAAAAAAATGGAAGCACTGTTGGAAGAATACAAATGAATTTACAGGCTGTCATATATCAAACTAATTCAAGGAAGAAATACACACGCACACACACACACACACACACACACACACACACACACACACACACACACACACACACACACACACACACACACACACACACACGTACACATGCACACACACACATATACAAACACACACACATATACACACACACACACACACACACACACACACACACACACACACACATACACACACACACACACACACACACACACACACACACACACACACACACACACATACACACACACACACACACACACACACACACACACACACACACACACACACACACACACACACACACACACACATACACACACACACGCACACACACACACACACACACACACACACACACACACACACACACACACACACACACACACACACACACACACACACACACACACACACACACACACACACACACACACGCACACAACAAAAAAAATGAAAGTACTGCTGTAGGAATATAAATGAATTCAGAGGGTGTGGTATGTCAAACTGTTCTCCTTATTCCAAGGTACAGCAATCTCAGAACTGTAAACACACACACACACACACACACACACACACACACACACACACACACACACACACACACACACACACACACACACACACACACATATGGGTAAAGTTCTAATTTTCTGGGAGTTTTGCTTTGTTTTATTTCATTTATTTTATGTTTATTTGTTTACCAACACAGAATAATGATCATAATAGATTATGTTCAGCTTCAGTCCTTTGGGCTAAAGAAAATAGTGAAAATAATAAAACTACACTGGTGTGTAATTTAGCATGTAGAACACAACAAATAATTAGCATAATGAATATATAGCTCAGTCAAAGGCAGAATGCGCTGTAATAATACGGACTGTACACAATATAAAAGTCATGTCTATGCGTTTGTCATCAAGCTACCTGGGTGAATGACATATAACACTATCAGTAACTGCTGTGGACAGGTGCAGATTTTACTGCACAGATTGTCTAGTTCTGTATTTGTTGATTTATGCTATAGGTGAGGTACATACTGCCGACTATAGCATGAGCTGAGATGTTTCTCTTTGGTCACACTTGTGTCATCGTGGAATTAATATATTTAAACAAAGAGTCCAAAGCCATCAAGGGAAAATTTGCAGTTTGGATTTGCTTAAATTTGAAGAGGTATCCATGTTTGTTATTGTGAAGCTGTGCGTTGTTTAATTGAATGATGATATATATTTTTTTTTATTTTGGATGTTTAATATTGCTGATAGAGAAAACATGCTAAGTGGTTTGGTTTAGCAGCATCATTTTGGGAAGGAATAAGTACTATATAAGCAGTTATGATTTATGTTTTTAACTGTTTTCTTTTCATGAATTGACTATAGTGTTTGCAGTGGTGTTTTGGTTGTAATTTGTGAAGCACTTCCTGTATGTTTTTGCTTCCAGTTGTTACTAATGCAATGTACTGCATTTGTGATGTTTTGTGTGGTTGATTATATTTTACAATTACCTGTGGTTCAGTGCTACATTCAGTTATCATAGATAAACACTCCCAACTAAATGTCAGTTCCTATCTATGCATTGTTGGGTAGAAAATTGTCTCATAAATAGAACATAGAACGTTAGTGTTGGCAGCTATAGCTTTTCCAAAAAAACTGTCACTTGTCCCGGTCCCCTTCAATAAACACAACACACCGGATGACATTTGATGACCTTTATTAAACTTCCATAACATAACTTTGATTAGCAAAATTTGTTAAATACAACTGGACATAGTGTAGTCAGTTCTAAACACAGCATAAACATCTTTGCAATGTTAATCAGGACAGCGTACCTGCTCATCCTGTCCAGTAAGCAGCGTCCATACCTTTGTTTGCTTACTTTACTTATAAACATTCTTATAACAATAATCAGGACAGCGTAACTGCTCATCTGACCCAATAAGCAGCATCCATACCTTTGCTCACTTACTTTACTTATGAAGCTTCATAAACCATTCACTGAATTACCTTCAAACCAAATAAGAACAATACTCTTTGAAATGCACCACCAGACACCAGAGGGGTACAGGAGAGGGCAAGCCTGTCCCTCTTCTCCTCCTACCGGAATCAAATAACCACAATCCCACCAATCCGCCAACAAAAAAGGGAGGGTGGGAGGGTAGAAAGTTCACGCCAAAATGTGATTACTTCCCAGCTAAACTCATCTAAATCCCTTAAGCACCTCACACCCTTATCTCATTTCCTTCCAATCAAACCTCCAACCGTTTAACCCTTTCACCTCCCCAACCCATTGAACTCCCATTAATAACCACCTAATACCCCCTTGAAGATGTTCCAAGACAACTTGGCTTGTTGCCAGGCCTCATTTGTGGCATACGCTATGGTTCTGTCTTTGGGCCACTCCTCTTTGGCATTGATTTCTCAGAGGTCAAAGCTAATGTTATGAGTTTGTGGCTGACCACTTTGCAGATGACTGCAAACTGTGTGCCATCATAAACTCACCAGAACACATTAAGATCTCCAAGAGAGCCTGTATCAAACAAATAGCTGGTGTTAATACCATTGTCTAAAACTAAATGCCAAGAAGTGTATAATTATACCTTTCAGCAGGTTTGACTACACTTGTAACCATCACATTGATAACACACCCCTGAATATTGTTCCCATAGTTACGGATCGAAGAACCTATGCAGAAAATAAACTGTCCTTCAATCTCTATCTATCCACTTCTGTAAGGAAGTCCTTTTTCATTGCAGACATTATATTAACAGTATTGCATTCAGATGCAGGGGTGTAATAGTTCCACTGTACTTGGCACTCATTAGGCTGATCATGAAGTATAATGCCCCTTTTGGTATGTACCTGTCCAGACACTTTTTACAACTGGAGTAACAACAGTGACTTTTTCACTAAAGACATCAAGGGCCTAAATTGTAAAAACTACACAGACCATCTCAGAGTCTTGTCCCTTTTGTCAGTATCAGACAGGATACTGAGAGGTGAATTCTGCTTTCTGTACAGAACTTCAGTAAACCCTATTCTATCAGATCTGTTACACATTCACAAGTCCAATGTTCTTTTAAACACACCCACTCAAGGCAACTCAATCTCTTTTGCAATAGAACATGTTGGTGGGATAAGTTTGTATCACAGAAAATACTGCCTCTATGGAACCATCTTCTACTCCATGTAAGACAAAGTACTTCTCTTACTCTTTTTAAATGTAATTTGGATGAATGGTTGGGTAATCGCAAATTGGCCCCTGGTTAAACACCCCTGTCCCTCATGGATGGGGAAACGTGAAAATGTCCCAACATATCCTTGTTTTATCCTATTTGTATGCAAAATATAAAGACTAAAAACCAAGAGCTTGATACAGCACTAGGCAACCTAGGCAGTTGTCTAGGGCCCACTGGCTTGGAGGGGCCCACTGTCCATGGGGGCTGCCCCAAAACTTACCTTTATTCTTTAAGAATGCACTCTGTGTCTATCACATTTTTTCTTTAAGTACACAAGCAGAGTGCCTACTTGGTAGAGTGTATGCATGCATTGTACTAAAGGAACATGCATATGCTTAAACATTGGAGCAGGGTGTGGGATTTGTATGTTCTGTTTGAAAGAGGAGAATTGCTGCTCCTTATGAGTTAACATAGAGAATGAGCACAGGATTTACAGATAGAACAGGTGTGTGTGTGTGTGTGTGTGTGTGTGTGTGTGTGTGTGTGTGTGTGTGTGTGTGTACGTGTGTAATCCACAGTTACTAGTGGCAGGCTAATTAATTTATTCAGACTCAAAACCTTGTACCTTCATTACAGGAGACAAGAGCCTGAATCCTCTATGCCAACCACCAGCAGGTGCATTTTCAGGGACTGTTGAGTTTCTGTGCATTTTCAAGGAATTTTGAGTTTCAAGGGAAGAAAAGTTTACTGTTGCTCATGCTTAGCTTGTTTTCAATGTGCAACCGTTTTGTTTAGCTAATGGCCATCATCAGTATTTGTGCTATAAAACTTGAACGCAGAGTTAGTAACACAACATGTATCATACTTGTTTTTAATGCAGAAGGTTGTGGGTTCTACTATCACATTGTATTGATGGAGTGATGATATTGCAGTAGCTTTTAAAGGGAGATGGGGTGCTACACTCCTGATAGTGTCTTCCTTTGGATGAGATGTTTAGTAACTATGAACCTGTTGCTGGTATGACAGCCATTCCCTATTGCAATATTAACAGCTTATCATTTTTTTTTTTTAATTAAACATGGGCAAATTATTCTTCAAGAGCAGTAGGCACTGAATGTATACAGTTGTTGCCAGCAGCAACCTCTTTAATGGTTATAGATCTATTTAATGTGGAATTATTTAGATGACTTTTACTTTTGCAGAGACTGTGTATATTGACTGATATTGGTGGACTGAAGTGACAGTAGTTAGAGTGGCCTTTTGTGGTTGAAGCTGAGTTTCAAGAGCAGAGAAACTGTTTATACTAAGTCTCTTTTCATTGTGAGACTGTATTGTTTTGTTTAGCAAATGGCTATCAGTGTTTGTGCTAAAAAATGAAATAAAAGTTTTAAATATGTCTAATCATTGTAGAAATAAAGATTAAAATTGTCTTCACCACTGTCAGGTTTGAATAGTGTTCACTGGTTGGTACTAGGCTATCTGCTCGAAGGCATTTATAAGCCTAGCCATAATGTGTTGGCTTTCGCTGCCCCCTTAGATTAGTTCCCTGTGCCTCAGTCCAGCAGAGCCACTGAAGTGATCCCCGAGGTAAACTTTCTGTTTCCCATTCACTCATCAATGTTTCCTTTGAAGAGTGTTAGTGAGGAGCTCTGCCTAATGTAGATTGGGATCTTGTTCCAAAGCATGGGAAGTCTCTGGGACAGGAATCTATCCCTCCAGCATGTCCTATTTATTGTTGTGGTGAGGTTTAGATCCCTAGAGCGTGTGGCTAGAGGGGATAAGGTTTTCTTTAGGTGGAGCATGTCCATCAATTCTGGGTTGGACATGGCCTTGTATGTCAGGCAGGGAACACCTCTGAGTAGGTGTTATGCAACCGAGTACAACTGGAGTTTCTTCAGTCGAGCTGTATAGGGCATCTGTTTGAGGCCAATGATCCTCTTGGTGTGGTGCTTCTGTGGTCTTTCCAACTGTTGCAGGTGTCTTGTAAGGTACATCCCAAATGGGGCATTGTACTCTATGATGGGTCTGATGAGTGATGAATAAAGGGTCACAATGACCTCTTCTGATCTAGATGCGAACCCTTTTGTGATTAGGTGGGCCACCTGGAAGAATTTTCTAACCACTTTGACAATGTGATTATCAAAGGTGAGATTGCTGTCTACTTAGGTCCCAAGATCCCTTATTATGTCTTCCATATTTAGGGGACTACCACCTATGTGGCAGTTTGTGAGTACTTTGTTTTTTCCAAAGGGGTTGACTATGCACTTTTTGGCATTTAGCTTGAGGCCATGATTTTGACACCAGGTATCTGTCTCAGTGAGACCCTTTTGGAGGATATTTGTGTCAGCCGGAGTGTCAATTATAGCCCCTAGTTTGCAGTCGTCTGTGAACTTGGTCAGCCATAGTCCTCCTGTGCTTGCCTGTACCTCTGAGAAGTATATGCCAAACAGGAGGGGTCCTAGGACTGAGCCCTGGGGAGCACCACTTGTAACCGATTTAGAGTCAGATCTAGCTCCCGCAGCTATCACCATGTAGGTTCTGTCCGTGAGCCAGTTGGCAACCCATCTTGTGACATAGGGGTTTATGTTCAGGCTGGTGAGCTTGTCTATAATACCAGAATGGGGAATGGTGTTGAAGGCATGAGCGAGCTCTAGGTAGGCTGTGTGTACCACCTTTCCCTTGTCTATAGCCTTGGTAACTGTCTCAAAGAAGTCCACCATGTTTAGAAGTCATGATCTGCCCTTAACAAAGCCAAACTGGGTAGGGTCCAGTGTTTGGAGGTTCCCAGTGTCTCTGTTAATGAGTTCTATGATGATGCGCTCCATAGCCTTTCATACCAAGCAAGTCAGGCTTATAGGACGATAGTTCCCGGGGTCTGTTGTGGCTCCGCCTTTGTGGAGTGGAATAACCATTGCTGTGCACCACTCTATGGGTATGTAGGCTGTGGAGAGGCTGAGTTTGAACAGTGTGTTTAGGTGAGGGGTTAGTTCGCCTTTGAGCTCCGGTCCCATTGATGCTGTGTTTTTGGCTTTGGAGAGGGCTGTTTTAACCTGAGTGTCTGTGATTTCAGGGACTCTACATTCTTCTGATATGGTTATGGGCCCTTTTGGGGGTGAGAGGTGGGTGAAGTTTGCGCTGAACCTGTCTGCCAAGATGTTGGCAATATTGGCCGGTTCAGTGTATTTTGTACCATTCTGCTCTAACTCTGAGCAGATCTGAGCATTGCCACTTAAATTCCTGACATAGCTAAAGAATGCTTGTGGTTATCTTTGGAGTCCTTAGCAATTTTTCTTTCAAAGCTCACCTTGGATGATTTTATGAGGGATCGTAGTTTCTTGCTGATACTGATCAGGGATGTCTTCCCTTTTTGGGATTTTACTCTTTTCTGTACTAGTTTCCTCCTTCTATTGTATAGCTTGTTTATGGTAGGAGTCCACCAGACTGGTTTCCTTTTCTTGGAGGAGTGAGTCTTGGTTTTGTTTCAGATGGCATGATCCATGCATTCTTGTAGCTGCCCGTAGAATGCATTAGTAAGGGATTTTTCAGCTTGGACAGTGTTATCCTTCAGCATGGGGGTTTTGAAACTTTCCACCTCAATCTTAAGTAACGTGAAGTTTGCTTTTGAAATGTTTTTCATGGTGGTTTTCTTGTCTGGAGGTGGGGGTGGAATATGGATATCCAAAGTGATTTGTTTATGGTCAGATCTAACCAGCGAGGGGTTGACCTCTGTTGTGGAACACTGGTCGGCCATGTTGGTGATGACCAGGTCCAATATGTTGTTACCTCTGGTGGCAGTGTTAACCAGTTGAACCAGGGCATTTGAGTTTATAAATTCTAGGAAAAGTTGGGCAAGGGAGTTAGTACTTGAGTAGTTCTTCCAGTTAATGTTTGGGTAATTGAAATCAC